>NW_027185715.1:8741138-8758064 GCF_028583685.1 Petaurus breviceps papuanus | reverse complement strand
TCACAACCGCCGCCAACCGCCGCCAGCCACCGCAGGACCGCTAGCTCGGCTTTCACTTTCTCTCGCTTTCCGCTTTCTCTTGCTCCGCCCCTTCCTGCTGCGTCAGCAAACCGCAGGACCGCTAGCTTGGCTTTCACTTTCTCTCGCTTTCCGCTTTCTCTTGCTCTGCTATGTCAGCACGTCCATGGGGCATGGAAGATCTTTAAATCCCATAACCCTTACATTCGGCCCCAAGATCTTTCATGTCCCTTACTTGGCAAAAATACAGTAGGAATAACTGGTGTCAACAAAATTTCACAACAATATAACAAGAATAGCACACAATAAACACAAAAAACCATATTTTAGGGTGGGGCTTGAGCACAAGCTCCCCATCATTCCCCCCACCCCGAACAAATGGGGCCCCAAAATCTTGTGGTAAGGGGTGAAGATCTCTTCTTCTATGGCTACTTGCTGCTGAAATCGGATGTAGAGCTGTCCCTGTCCTAAGGGGTCCCATTTGAGAGGTCAGTTCTTAATATGCTTGATGCCAGGTCCAAGGGTGACACATCATAGTTGCAGACGGGGGTGACATCCAGCTTAAGCTATCAGGCATCTACAGATGGAGGGTACCAAGCCTGTGGAAACAAATCTAACAAACAAGGTGAACAAACAAAAAATCAAGAAGAAGCAAAGAGACAATAACCAGACTATTGTAGCCTCACTCACGGTAGAATAAATGACTTAAGGGTACAATTTTGTAATCATCTTCTCCAGAATAAACAATAGTTACAGTGTTATCCTTCCCATATGCTATAATCTCTGCAGCCTTTGGAACATCATCTGGCTTCCGTTTTACCCATACTTTAGCTCCTGATTTTATTCTATCAGTAGAACCAAATCCTTCAGTTCCTGTGACAGTTATTTTGGAAGGAGGGTCAGTTTTCACAAGTGGCATTGTTTTACAAGGAACGATAATCACTTGAACTATCCTATCATTCTTGTGAATCTGTATGGGCCCTTCACCTAAATTCTGGAATGTTACAACAATTTCTCCTTGATAATTAGAATCTATTACTCCAGCCAATACATGTATTCCTTGAGCTGCTAATCCTGATTTGGGTAAAATCTGTGCAAAGTGATTTTTAGGGATTCTTATGCATATCCCAGTGGAAATTTTTCTTACTTCTTTCCTGTCCAACCAAAAGTCCTCTAAACAATGTAAATCATACCCCACCGAACCAGGTGGTCCTGGGTACGGTGCTGGGACATCTGGCCTCAAGGTCCAATACTCAATATTTGGGATCTTGTGTGTTTGTTGTTTTCTAATTTGCAGATTGGGGGTCATCATTCTGGCTAGAGGTGTACTTCCTCCCAATGGTCTATTATTCAAATTACGCAAAGCCATGAACAAATTATCCTTCCAATGTTGATATGAATTATTGGAACTTAACTTCCTCAACTGTTCTTTCAGTAATCCATTCATTCTTTCAATTAACCCAGATGCTTCTGGGTAATATGGAATATGATATATCCATTCTATATTGTTTAGTATACAATACTTCTTCATTTCATTGCCTTTGAAATGTGACCCATTGTCACTTTGAATCTGCATTGGGGTTCCATAATATAGACTTATGAGATCTAGGGTTTTACAAGTGTTTTTCTGGGTTGCATTCTTATAAGGACAAGCTACTAGTACACCTGAATAGGTATCAACACAAGTACATATAAATCTGCATCCTTTATCCAGTGGTAATGGACCAATATAATCTATTTGCCAGATTTGGGCTGGGACTTTTCCTCTTGCTATCTCTCCAGTTACTACCCGAGGAACAGTTCGCTCCTTTTCCAGTTGACATATATGACATTCTTCTGCTATCTGTTTTAACAGTGAATGAGAGATACTAATACCTCGATCTTGTGCCCACTGGTGTGTGGCCTGGACCCCCAAATGGCCTGCTGTTTGGTGGACCCATTTTGCTAATACCGGATCATCAGTTGTTGTCAAAGTAGGAACAATACGTTCAGTAGCAATCTTTGCCAGTCGATCAGCATGAGCATTGTACTCACGTTCTGGTGTGATGGGGGCCACATGAGCATCTACATGAAAAACTGACAAGTCAGTGACCAAAGACATGTTCCAGATATCTTCCCATAATTCTTTGCCCCAGACTTGTTTACCATGAATTTCCCAATTTTCATTTTTCCACATGGGCATCCATGTAGCTAACCCATTAGCTACCGCCCATGAATCAGTGAATATATGACACTGTCCTCCTTGTTCTATTTTGATGGCTTGATATACTGCCATAAGTTCAGCATATTGGCTACTTGCACCTATCCCAGTACTTTCCAAAGTCCTTCTAGTACATGGGTTATAGGCCACTGCTTTCCAATGTCTTTTTTGCCCCAAATATTTTGCTGTCCCATCAGTAAACCATGCATGTCTCTTTTGTTCCTCAGTTAATACATCATATCCCTCATTCCATTTTACAGTGGACTGTACCAACTGTTGCTTTGGCTCAGGGGGTGTGTCATTCCTCTCAATTTCTATGTTTGCTATAGATTCATGCAGAGCAGAGACTCCGCTTTTGCCTGTTTTCGCTCTATTTTGAATATACCACTTCCATTTGATTATACTAGCCTCTTGGGCATGTCCAATTCTGTGAGAAGCTGGGGTACTCATTACCCAGGTCATAATTGGGATTCCAGGTCTTAATATCACTTCATGGCCCACAGTCAGTTGTTCAGTCTCCACCAAAGCCCAATATGCAGCTAACAACTGCTTTTCAAAAAGTGTGTACTGGACTCCAGATGAAGGGAGTTTCCTACACCAAAATCCCAAAGGTACATTTCGGCTTTGTTGTTTTTGCCATAAGCTCCAGTTTGCATAATCATCTTGTACAGTCACTTGCAATTCCACTGGACCATTTTGCATGGGCCACAAATCTAGGGCCAATTGTATGGCAGCCTTGGCTTCTTCAAAAGCTTTACTCTGCTCAAGTCCCCAATCGAATTCATATTTCTTCCGTGTGACTCTATATAAAGGTTTTAAAATCTGTCCCAAATGTGGAATGTGGTGCCTCCAGTATCCAAACAATCCTATGAACTTTTGGGCCTCCTTCTTATTGGTAGGGGTAGGAAAATCCTGAATCTTTTGTCGGGCTTGAGGAAGAATCTCCCTTAGCCCCTTGTTCCATTGTATACCAATAACTTCACATTCTGAGCTGGTCCTTGAACCTTTGCAGGGTTAATTTCCCACCCTTTACTTTTCATATGCTCAATTAGAAGGGTCAAACTCCTTTCCACTACTTTCGCATCTTTTCCCTGTATCATGATATCATCAATGTAGTGGGTAAGCTGTACACCAGGTAGCTTTAATTCATCCAACTGTTCAGCCACAATACTGTGACAAACAGTGGGGCTATGTATGTACCCTTGTGGCAAGCGAGTAAAAGTATATTGTCTACCCTGCCAAGTGAAAGTGAAGTGGTCCCATTGTTTAGAGTCTATTGGGATGGTGAAGAAGGCATTTGCCAAGTCAATAACTGCATACCAAGTCCCATCATATTTCTGGATCCTTTCTATTAAGGTGATGGTATCTGGAACAGCAGCATACAAAGAAGGAGTCACCTTATTCAACTGTCTATAATCCACAGTCATTCTCCACGTCCCATCTGATTTTCTTACTGACCAGACAGTATTATTCCATCTTGTGGTTGTAGGGACTAACACTCCTGCTTCAACATATTCCTTTATAGTAGTGGCAATTTCATCTTGCCCACCTGGCACACGATACTGTTTTAAAGTAATTACTTCAGAAGGTTCAGGCAAAGTGATTGGGTCCATTTTTAGTTTTCCTACTAAAACTGTATTAATTCCTATCTTCCTCACAGCAAATTGGTATCTTCCTTCAGGTAAATTCAGAGTCATGCCTCTCAATACATCTATTCCAATGATGTATTCAGGAATGGGTACAACAACCACAGTATATTCCTTCTTAGGTAACTGCCCAATTTTCATTGTTATTTTAACCTGTCTGGCTGATATTTCAGCGCCTCCTAGACCTGTGATGCTAATAGGAGTTCCATGTTTAAACTTATCAGGGTTTCCATAGATAAGTGTGGCCTCAGCCCCAGTATCAATCAGTGCCCTAGTCACAGTAGTTGATCCATTCTTCCAATATATTGTTAAACCAATATGGGGTCTGCAATCTCTTCTGCATATTTCTTTTATCTGAGCTGGGGCTTGGCCTATCTCCTATTCCCCCTGAAGGTGGGCAAACTTGGATACAAAGATTCAGATTCAGAAATACCTACGGGGGGTGGTTCCTGCTTCCCTGTTCATTCTAATGCTAAGTACCTTTCCTTGGTACAGCTTATGCAGCTCTTCAGTTGGAATACCATCTATTCTTCTAAAGTCCACCCCAGCTCTTAATAGAGCAGTAAACAGTTCCCTTCTTGTAGGTCTATTTTGTCTCTGAATCCTCTGGATGTTTACTCTTCTCTCTCGAGGCAATTTGTCTTTTTCCCATTCCCCTAAATCGCTTAATTGTGAAATCTTATCCAGCACCTCTGAAAGAGGGTGCCCTATTTCTCCAATTAAAAGAGTCAGAATTAGGTGCTTATATGCAGGAGGAGCCGTCTTCACTATGATATTTCTATGAGGAACTCCTAGGGGGGTATCATAATATGCATTTGCATCTCCAATCAGAATAGCAGTTTTCATTACCTCCTCCTTTAGTTTTCTCATACAGTCTCTAAGTGAGTACCAGGGTCTGTCTCCTCTAGGCCACATAGATTCAGTAGGATATTGCTTTTTGCATCCTTCCGCAGCTAAAGCTAGAAGATTAGTTTTGTTATTTCCTCCTTGCATATGGTGATCCCTAAAAGCCTGGTGTACAAAAGGATTCTGACTGATACTTATGAATTTTAAACAGTCCTCATTGTCCAGTGTTATTCCTCCTGCGCCTTCATCAGTGATTCTTACTATCCAAGACACTAAAGACTCCCCCATTCTTTGGGTAAATCTACTCAATATATCAGTGATCTCCTGTTGAGTGAAATCCTCAATTATCTCCCTGGACTCTGTTTTGCCTCGGTGGTTCTCCTGCCTTCTTCTTCGTATGGGGAGAGCTTCTACATTAGGAGACTCCTCATCTAACCTTGTTCCATTCTCTTCACACTGCTAAGGACTCCTGCTGAGCACTGCCAGGGGCCGGAGCTGCTGGGAGCATTCTTCCAGGACACTGGGTGGTTGCTGTGAGTGGGGAGAGGAGGAACCTTTGCCTGAGGTAGCCTGTTCTGTTTTAAAGGCTTGAAAATGTGGGTGCTTTCTACTTTATCTATCTGTGCCAATGTCATAACTACTCTGATGGCTTTCACTTTCTGGTTTTGGGACTCAGTCTTTTGGTATCTTAATAAATTTTCTAGTTTATTTCCCCATATGGCAAACATGATATATTTTGTGATGGATAATTATATCAGCATATTTGTAATCTCTATAGGCATTGTGAATATGGCATTGCTGATACATTTGGCGACAAGGATGGGATCACAAAATGTCAGGCCTCTATTTGGAAGCAGTGGGGCTTTAGAGGGAGAAATGGCTATTCCAGGATGGGAGGATTTGCCTTATTCCTCTCTAGCCAGAGAATGGGCTAAAAGCACAGGGCCCTGTGAAAACTGGGAACCAAGGCTGAAAGAGGGAGAACCTGGAGATTTGGAAAGATGTTTGAAAGCAATACCCATAGAACCAGGCAAAGAACTGGCAGGAGTGTGCAGGAGAGGCTGGGTGCTGCTTACAAGTTATCGCCTTATGTGTAAAAGTAGGGATAAGCTGCTGAAGGAAAGAGCTAGGATGGCTAGGGAGTCAGCTGGTTTGCCTGAGGATTCTTCTGTGTCACAGCACTCAGAAGAGCAAACTGGAGGGACTCATGTGGTCCAGGAGCAAGCTACTGTTCATGTAACTAAAAGGAAGCAAAAAACTAGCAGAAGGAATGTGCATGCAGCTTTTTTACAGGCTGGGCAGAGTTGCCCTGACAGCTTCCAAGACGCTGGGTGGTTGCTATGAGTGGGGAGAGGAGGACCTTTGCCTGAGGTAGCCTGTTCTGTTTTAAAGGCTTGAAAATGTGGGTGCTTTCTACTTTATCTACCTGTGCCAATATCATAACTACTCTGATGGCTTTCACTTTCTGGTTTTGGGACTCAGTCTTTTGGTATCTTAATAAATTTTCTAGTTTATTTCCCCATATGGCAAACATGATGTATTTGTGATGGATAATTATACCAGCATATTTGTAATCTCTATAGGCATTGTGAATATGGCATTGCTGATACAGTATCTGAGGCCAAATTTGAATTCAGGTCTTTTGGACTCCTGACCTAGAGATCTATCAACTGTACCATCTAGCTGCTTTATTATTAGTGTTAATATTGATTATTAAAGGGCACCTAAGTGGGTCAGTGGATAAAGTGTCAGGCCTGGAGTCAGGAAGACTCATCTTGAGTTCAAATCTGGCTTCAGATGCTTGCTTACTTGCTATGTGATCCTGGGCAAGTCACTTAACCCTGTTTGCCTCAGTTTCCTCATCTGTCAGATGAGTTGGAGAAGGAAATGGCAAACCACTCCAGTATCTTTGCCAAGAAAACTCCAAATGGGGTCAGGAAGAGTCGTACATACCTGAAATTATTGAACAGCAAAATTGATCATTAAAACAGGATTCTGTGAGGAGGCTTTAGTAAGGGAGGGTTACAGATAGTTCATTGTGCTGTCTCTGTGCTATCAAGCAGACTTCGGTAAGTACTGAAGAACTGTCAGTTCATGGTTGGATCAGTGATGATGAGTGATTGAAGCACTCCTCTTCTGTGTGCTTGTTGATTAAAGAGGAATTCTTGGGCTCTAGGATGGGTCTGATTAGTAGCGCCTACCCCCCAGGTTGTTGTGAGGACCAAATGAGATAATAATTGTAAATCGCTTAGTGCGGTGGCTAGAACATAGCATAAATGTCAGGGTTTTTAAATCAATTTACAATTTTTGTATAAATTTATAAATGTCAATTATGATAACGAAGATAGCATATCCATCAAAGCCAAGTTGAACAAATATGCTGGTTTCTATACCTTTAATAGAATTTAGAGATGGAAGAAACTATGGGAATCATTTAGGCCAGAGATGTGCTGGGAAATGTTTGACAACCAGCTGGTAGAGGGAGGAGGAAGGGAAGGCAGAAAACTTGTATGCATGACACAATTTTAAATCTAATCTGCATTATTAAAATTTTCTGCATCACTGTCTTAAGCCTGGACAGTCAACAAAACAATAAATCAAGCCCTGATTTGTAGAATTTGCTGGTTTTCAAGGTTGTAAATGTTCACATTGAAAATTTAACAGTTAGTTCTGGGATCCAGAATACCATTAATCTAGCCCAACCCCTCCCCTGAAGTGACTTTGCCTCCAAGATCACCCAGGAAGGAAGTAGCTGAATCAGGATTTGAACCCAAGCCTTCTGGCCCCAAATCCATGGATCTTTTCCTTCTACTGCATTCTCTCTTAATGAATGGAGAAGAGGACTAAATTACTGATAGAGTAAGAACATGCTTATTGGATAAAAATATATTTCATAGTTCTTTTACTAGTATTTTATAGATTGATTATATTAAGGTAATTTTGCAAGAGTTTTTTTTATATATAGACTATATATGTACATACATACACACATGTTTTTGTTCAGTTCTTTTTTAGCCATGTCTGATTCTTTGTAACCCCATTTGGAGTTTTCTTGGTGAAGATATTGGAGGAGTTTGCCATTTCCTTCTCCCGCTCATTTTACAGATGGGGAAACTGAGGCAAACAAGATTACGTGATTTGCCCAGGGGCACACAGCTAGTAAGTATCTGAGGTCAGATCTAAACTTAGGTCTTCCTGAGTCCACTTTGTATGTGTGTATAGAGAGAGCACTTTTTGATTTACAATTTAATTATTACATTGACTTTCTAAGCTAAGTAGACATCAGCTTGGATGAATACCAACCTCTGATTTTGCTATTCCAGTATAGTTTTTTAAACATACATTTTAGAGAAAGTGGATTCTTTCTGTCCTCTCTTCACTCTCCAGTTCCTGTTAGGTGTTGGCAGCTTTCTTTTATAATTTCTTGAAATATGGTATCCTGGGTTTTTTTTAATCTGGACACGATTTTCAGGGAGCCTAATGATTCTTCAGCTATCTCTTCTCAATCTGTTTTCCTTTTGATAGTTGATACCTCACTTTTTAAACTTTTTTTTTTCAGGCTTTTGATTTTGTTCCACTATTTATTATTTTCACCTAGGGTCATTGGTTTCTTACTGCTTCATTGTATTTTTCAGGGAGTCCACTTACTTGAGTAAGATTTTCTACATTCTAGTTATTCCATTTTTTCCCCGTCTGCAATGCTAATTTGAGTTGTTTTTTTTTTCTTCCATTTCTTCGAGCTGCTCTTAGAGTCCTTGTGGCTAACCCATTCCTTTATCTAAGGTTCTACTTAAACTTACAGGTTTGCTCTCCTCTTTGGGGTTGAACTTTGAGGCCTCTGATAACCCACAGTCTGTGTTTGGTGATTTCTTCTGTTTGCTCATACCTCTGGCCATAGCTTTTGGATTAGGGCTTTGTACCAGCATCAGGCTCTGTCCTCTCCCAAACTCTTGGATGGGCTGAGCAGGCCCTGGTTCTTCTGTCATTTGGATTTTGTGTCACTCCTTGTATATTTCTGGATGCAGTGACCAGGACTAGGTGTACCCTCTGATGCAATCCCTGGCTTCTGCCTTCTGTGTCGGCCCTGTGTAGGTGGTGACCTATCCCCATCACTGTCTCTTTTCCCTTCAACAGTCCCCACCTGGAAGTTGACTCATTCCTTCCAGACCCCAGTCAGATGTGAAGATCACATTTGTCTCAAGCCTTAGTGACCCTGAATATACACCCAGCTGTTGAACTGGTCTTTTCTCCTTCTGTCACTTTGTGTACTCATTAATTGTTCCCTCCTGTTTTGGGGACTGGCTCTCTCCTACTATGCTACTTTGATAAGCCATACTGAGATGCCTCTGGCTTCTGCCCTACGTTCTCAGAGCTCATGCTGGCATCCTCTATCCCTGTCTAAAACTTTCTTTCAGCAGCATCTCCATTGCTTGTGGCTACCTTCCTATTCTGTCCTGGTCTGGATGAAGATGCTACTGCTGTTTCTGTTGGGTGGTTTTGATCATTTTTTCTTTTTCCCTCATAGATATTTTTGTTAGAGTGTATGTGGGAGAGCTTGGTTCCCGTACAAGCTTTCATGTTGACACCTTAACCAGAAATAGTCGTTATTAATACAGACAAATATAACAACAACAATAATAAAAGACAAAACATTAGATACTAAATGAAGTTTTACTACCTGGCCCCTTTTACAGAAGACTGTTCTTTCATTTTTCGGATTTCTAATGTGGCTGTGTCAGCCATGAAATATGCCTAGGGAGTATATGTCTACCCGCTCTGGGAGCCATTTCTTGTTTTTCATATGGATGGTGGGAGATGACAAATTTAAACTCCCCAGGCCTGGAGTATTGCTGTAGAATATGCCTCCAAAATTACCTAGATCTTAGAGGCTTAATTCAATCACTTTCTTGCTAGCAGGGAATAGAGAAGAAGGAAAAAAAATCACCAAATGGGGTCTTTCTTGCAATATACTGATTAGAATGTTGCCTCAGGATAATTTGGCTGGTGAAGCCGCATCACACCTGGATGGCAGGGAAAGACTGGGAAGAAGCCTCTAGACACCTTCCAAAAACCACTTGCCCTTGGATTGCCCCCTCCACCTGCTGGGGAAACCACATTGGAAGCAAAGCCCAAGCCCGTTTGAACATTTTCCTCAGGCTTGAGCCTGTTCTCAAAGCTTAGTTGAACAATAAGAGCCCAGTGAGGATTCTTTCGTGGTGAAAAATTCTCTAGAGTGAGAACTGAGCTATTTTTTAAGCAAACTAAGTTTGACTTAGAACAGTTTGGAAGGACAAGGACTACATCATAAACATCCTTTGCCTGCATCCCAAGCTGAAGGGGAGTGATATCTCCCAAGGTCATAGACTTCGACCTTTTTGGCTCTGTAATAGGAAACTATATTTTCTAGGGCCTTTCGAGATAGTCTCTTAACAGATATTGAAACTTTCTTTGAGATATGATTGGCTAAAGAGACTGGTCCAAGTCATTTCTCTTTGGCTGAATTTTGTGGTTGTTGGGTAACTTTTCAGTGGTGTCTGACTCTCCATGACCCATTTGGGGTTTTCTTGGCAAAGATACTAGAGTTGTTTGCCATTTCTTTCTCCAGCTCATTTGACAGATGAGGAAACCAAGGCAGACAGGGTTAAATGACTTGCCAGTTCACACAGCGAGTAAATGTGTGAGGCTGGATTTGAACTTGGGTCTTCCTGGCTCCTGGTGCCGTGCTTCTAGTTGCTTGAATACAAAAGGCCAAAAGGAGCTTCACCTACCTTTCTGACTTCTCACCTTGGACTAACAGCATGACCAACACAGAGAAACCGTGTCTAGAGGAATCAGGGTAGTGTTCTCACTAAATGCCTTTGTTGCAGATGCTTTCCCTGCTATGGCAGAGTAAACCTTTTGTTAACTGTTGAGTGACCCTAATGTTGTCTCATTCCAATATTAGACCTAAATGACCAGAAGACTAGCTAGAGTCAGACCCAGCCCATGGCATGGCAGTCACTAGCTGCAAGCACCATAATCATAATTGTTACTGTTGTTGTTTAATGTGTATAGACCTGGAAATTAAAGGGGTGGGTAAGTCTGAGTGACATTAGCTATAATCACCAGTTATCTTTTAAGAACAGGTCTTGTTTTCAGATGTTTGCAAGCATCAGATTTCAGAAACCAAGACCCACTTGCTATATCATAAGCTTCAATTCTATAGAGACCATGGAAAATTGAAATTTATAATATAGCAACTGATTATTGGTTTCTGTAATCTGATTATAGACTTGCGCACCATTATCACCTAGAGGTCAATGAAAGGGTGTGCAGTGGGCTCAAGCAGGTTGTGACATGTTATAAGTGAGGAATTGTGTAAGAGAAGCAATGTAAAGAAAATTATGAGAGAAATGTGAAATCGGGGAAAAGATGCCCCCGCTACATAACTAAAGGATAACTGATGAACAGATGATGTTCTTCATTGGGATCTGTATAATGTCAGGAGATTGTGAGGAAGAGCCCTGAAAGGTTGAATGGAGACCATGTGGGAGATTTATGGAAGGACAGGCACGAGGGTCAGGCAGACAGGATGGACAGTCGTGGATGAGTTGTGGTCAGCTTTGGTGAGAACTGCTTCAGTGAGATCACTGATGCACTGGAATATCGGCCTATACTTTATAAGCTGCATAAGAACAGGGAAAAATGTTTAGTTTCACGTCTTCACCAAAGTCTAGTAGGATACCTCAGGCATCCTAGAGTGCTTAAGACATGGTTTGTTGAATAATGAATGAACCAGTGTTTAGGAGTAGCTGAATACAGATTGTTAACTCCCTCCGTGGGAGGACGCCAGCCTCCTTGCCGTCCCTTCTGTGTCTCCAGATTCCTGGCATTTCTACCTGGCTGTTCTACATTCCTGGGATATTCTCCTTTCTCATCTCTGCTTCCTGACTTCCTTGATTTACTTCAGGACCCAGCTAAAATCTTACCTTTTACAAGATGGCTTTGCCGACATTAATGTATATGGTGCAGGGTCTGCAGTCAGGAAGGATCATCTTCGTGAGTTCAAATCCAACCTCAGACACTTACTATTTGTGTGACCCTGGGTGAGTTACTTAACCCTGTTTGCCTCAGTTTCCTCATCTGTAAAATGAGCTGGAGAAGGAAATGGCAAACCACTCCAGTATCTATGCCAAGAAGACCCTAAATGGGGTCACGAAGAATCAAGCATGACTGAAAAAGGACTGAACAGAGTGCCTTCCCTCTATTGATTATCTCCAATTTTTCCTGTATATATCTTGTCCATAGTTGTTTTCCCATTAGACTATGAACTCCTTAAGGACAGGGACTGTTCTTTTTCTGCATCCTCTGGGAGTAGCACATTGTCAGGGACACAGTAAATTCTAATAAATGTCTATTGATTGACTGACTCATTGAGTTCTAGAGAGCTCTTCCAAGTTCCTCACACCCTTGGCTTTAGGTTGAACCCGGGACTTCCCCAGGGGGCATCCTCTCCCATCAGCACATCCAAAGAAATTAGGATCCATAGATCCTAAGTATCCCTGGGAAACAGCCCATTCTTGAAGCCATTGGGAGCTCAGTTATCTTTTAAGCCTAAAAATTAGGCTGTTAATCATGGCAGCAGCCCCAAGCCTCAGTCGGGAGTCACCTTAGTGTTAGGGGTCCCCAGTCCTCTCAGACCCCAACAGGCCTGCCCCCCACTCCAGACTTAGGAGTATGTCACCACCCCAGATACGAATAATGGCACCCAAGCCAATGCTTCCATCATAGCCCCGGAAGTCTGCTGAGATGGAAGATGCAGTTAAAGACCCCATCCCTGCTCTTTTGGCTCCTGCAAGGCAATAGCAGAAAATCTCTAAAATGCTCCATCCAGCCAATTAGCAGACATTAGCTGCTTATATCTGGGGGAGGGGGGCAGGAATAAGCAGTGATGCAGGTATTTGGGGGGGGGGGTTAAAAGCCAGCCCACAAGCATTCCACCTCAGTGGATAAGCTGGGTTTGAATTTTCAATGTGACAATGAGTCTGTTTGTCTCAAAGTAATTCCCTAAGTGGCTGTTTGTTCAAGACTTTGTAGTGCGAACAGAGATTTGGTGGGGGGAGGAAGAGACCATCTGCTCCAGCATGGTCCCACACTTCTATGATCACATTACCGCTGAGCACAGTGGAGAAGCTGCAATAGAAAGTTCCTGCCTGGTGTCTCCAGCCCCAGCCTGCATCACTAGTCCATTGTATTTATGGGGTAATAAATATGCAGACACATGGTAAGATGCAGTGTTAATTCTGTGTAGACAGCTTGCCCAGAGCCCCACAAAGCCAAGGAGAAAAAGGTCACAGTTGCCTTTACTGCCCTTTTTTTTTTCCCTTGGAGAAGGCTGAGGAGAAGAAGGTGGTTGTTATAGGAGGGTCAAGGTTTACACCCCAAATGCAGATCTCTTGCAGCTCAGTCATGTGCTGGGCAGAGGCTGGAAACTGCCTCAGATTTCATAGATTGACATCTAGGAGAGACAAGATGCAATCACCTTATTTTAGAGATAGGGGAACAACTGAGCCCAAAGATGGAGAGGTGAAAGGCGCACCCTAAGACGTACATTTTTGCACATGGAAGATGTGGGAATTTGTTTTGCTTGACTGCTTGTTTTGATGAGAGTTTTGATTTTCTCCCCCAGCTCTACTCCCTCCACTGGATGGAAGAATGAAAGAAAGAGGAAATAGATTTTTTGTTAATTGAAAAAAAGAGGGATTAAATTTTTTTAAAAGGAAATATCTAAGCAATAAGACACGGCCAGTGTGGGAGTTCATTTTTTGCTTAAATGTGCACATTTGTTAGGATGAGAATTTTGATTTTCTCTCCTCCTCCCTGCCCAAAGATGGAGAGATGAGAGAGAGAGAGAAAATGAATTTTTGTTAATTGAAAAAAATAGATTGGATTTTTTAAAAAGAAACATCTCAGCAGTGAGACTTTATTTTTTTAAGCATCAAAATAAGAATAGTGCCTAGTAGTGGGGGGTGCTTTGGAATATCTATCTCAGGCCCTGCTAAAAACAAATGTGGCTTTACATTCTTTAGCAGCAACTGAAAAGTCAAATTGCCTTTCCTTAACTTGATAAACTTATGATTTCACAGAGTACTTTTCTGAGAGCACTCAGTTTCTAAAACCTTTTTCCTTTCTTGGGGGAAAAAATGTGTTGGGTTTGTTGTTTGTTTAAGCATCTGCCTGGATTTGTGAAACATTCAGAATGTTGTTTCATGCCCTAAATGTGAGGTTTGTTTTTTTTCCCTTCTCCTTTTCTCCTTTCCACTCTTAGGCTTTCATGCAGCCTCACTTGCTGGGAAATGAGTTCACACATTTGGAGTTTCCAAGGAGAGTACAGAGAAAAGAAGTTGGAAAGAAGATGCTGTACAGGGACTTCAATATGACAGGCTGGTAAGAATAGTCCCCTCCTTGATGTGAGTAAAGGAGGCATCCTCCCAAAAAAAAAGCCCATTTATGCAGCGGGTTGGATGAGGGAGAAGAGACAGGCCTCTGCAGACGTCTTTGTAGGGGAGGCTTCGAGGCCGCAGATTCCCACCCCTGGACATCCTCGTCTGCTGCCTCTCAGATGCCAGGACCGAACCACCCCAGGTGCTGGTGTCTCTGTTGCCCTCTTTTGGGGTTTTAAGGCCTGCCTCTTGAGCCTCATGAGTAGAAGGAGGCATTTTGGATGGGAAGCATCTTAGCATTGATCCCCTGTGGGCAGTGCTTCTCCCAATTTGCACTTACGCTTGGAAATTGTTTGTCTCCAGAGGTGGGTGGCTGCTTCCACCCAGTGAGCGGATACTTCTTAAAAAGAAAGAGAAAAAAACCCAAGTGTTCAAGAATCCCTGATGCCGTGTTTTCCTTTAGCAGTCGGCCTCTGGACACAATTCGCTCAAAGCAAAAGCATTTGTTGAGACAATAAGAACTAATGTCCGTATAGCCCTTACTATGTGCCAGGTGCTGTGCTAAGGGCTTTACAATGATTATTTCATTTGATCTTTACAGCAGTCCAGGAAGATAGGTGCTATCATCATCCCATTTTACAGATGAGGAAACTGGCAAACAGAGGTGAAGTGACTCATCCAGGGTCCCACAGCTACTAAGTGTCAGAGGCTGGAGATGAGTCTTCCTGACTCCAGGCCCCACCTGACTGCCTTCCTTAAGCGTACTGATTAGTGACCAAGTGAATGCAAACTATCCCAGAGCATCTGCAGTCAGCAGTTATATCTCGTCTCTGGTCCTAGACACCAGACCCTGCTGCTTCACCGGCGAAATGCTTAGTCTTGCCATCTGCCTACTGCCATCACATCTCTCCTGCTTCAGACCTCATTCAGTCCTGCAGGGGTGGACATATGCAGTTATGGTCCTTTCCTTGTATTCTTTAGCTCTTTGCACCCCCACCCTGGAGCCCCAGGAAAGATTACTTAAAGTTTAGGTTTGCTTATATCCAGATCTACCCCAAAGCTGAGAGTAGTAAGTTAAGCAGGGTACACGCTAGATAAGATATGGGACAGCTAGTTCTTCCACATAATAGAATCACTAAACCTAAAAGGCTCTCACAAGTCCACACTGACAGAGACTTAAAACAGGATATGTAAACTATAACCACTATTATTATTAGTAACTAGTAGTATGCTACTATAACCATAATAATAACTTATAGCTATTATTTTATTCTCCCAGAGGTTGAGATTTAAACATGAGGCAGTTTTCAGGACTGGCATTGTTATATTTCACCTCTGTTTTGCTCAATCTCCCTCCAAGTCCATGTCTTCTGCCAAACTGGGACAAGGTTTGGGTTCATTCTCTTGTCCTTGGTCATTTTTTCCAAGTTTTGTATTGAATGTAGATGATGTATCTTCCACACTGCCCAAGGCCTTGGGATCTCTGGACTTCTCAAACTGTCAAGTCAGTGCCCACACTCCACCTTTCTCCATATCATTGCTTAGTCATCTAAGTTCAGGACTAGCCCCCCACTACCCCGCAAAATACGATAAAACAGGATCAGCAGCTCAGGGCCCAAAGTCCAGCCAAGGCCAGGCTCGACGCAGTGCCATTTGAGCTACATGTGATTGGGGTGGGCAAGGTCAAAGCTCCATCCTTCACCCCTCCAGGAAGAGGCTTGAATAGTCATGATGTAATGCATATGGGAAGAGGAGAGAAACTAAGGGTGGATCCTTCCTTTTTCAAGATCCAACGAGTGATTCTTTTTGCTCAATAAGGAGATTCTCACTCAATAAAGGGAATTTTTTATTTTCAGAATTCATGCCAGGAAATGGTTAGGAAATATAGTTGGAAAGCTATGGATAGAACCTTGAAGATCAAGCAGAGAGTTTTGTGGGCAATAAGAAAACCATGGGGATTTGTTGAGCAAAAGGCAAAGTTTAACCTGGACTAGTCCGCCAGCAGTTTATTAGAGGGGCAAGAAATGAGAAAGGCAAAAATCAGGACATCTGCTATGTAGAAGGGAGTCATGAAGACATTGACTTAAGGGGAGACAGAAGACACTGAAAAAGTACAAGAAGGGCACCAGAACAATGGATTTGAGGACTGATTATTTCTAGGGAATAAAGGAGAGAGATGAGGCCCAGATGCTTCCAGGCTGACCTGTTGATAAAGGCTGAGAAGGTGAGAGGAGACGACTGCTTGGGAAAGTACCAATGATGAGGTCCCTGTGCTCTTTTTTTTCTACTTTAACTTGACCTTCACATACCTTATTTTGAGGGGACCAAAGATGGAGCTCAAACACCCCCCCACACACACAGTCTTCTTGGCATGCCTCTAAAAGACAGCAGTGTTGGGCAGTGGTAGACATTGCAATTCTGGGTCCTCAGGCAAAATTGGGCAGAACAGCCTTCTTCTAGACCCCAACCCCAGGAAACAGGGTCTCCACACACCAGTAATGTGGGTGGGTATGGGGGCAGAGAAAGAATTTTTAGTAGCACTTTTCTTAATATTGGCACCGTTGGATGGATTTCAAAAGTATCCATTCTCACTATACCTAGAAAAATGTAGTGTTTCTAATTAGACACAGTATTAGGTCACCTTTCTCTTGTATGTGGCACTGGAAATGGAGAGCGTGGGAGAGAATTTGGGGCCTTAGAAGCCTTGCCACACAACTAACTATGATTATGTGGCTTTTCAAGAGGGTTGGTGGGGCGGGGATCCTTTCTCTTGCTTTCCTAGAAACTCTGGAGT
>NW_027185715.1:8660050-8741128 GCF_028583685.1 Petaurus breviceps papuanus | reverse complement strand
CCACTTCAAATAAAGTTTCCACTGTGGTTTTTAACCTCAAAAGCCTACACTGGCAGCATCTGGGCCAAGGACCCACCCACTCACCGCCCTTCCTTGTCCCATTAGGACAACTGCTGTGACTCAGCTTTACTAGCCCAAGTTTGGCCTATAATTATTTTGAGATCCCCCCACCCTTTTCTGTACTCTCCCCCATGGACCCAGCACCCACTCTTCTCTACTTGATGTCATTCACGCTGGTGCCAGAAATCCAGCCGCTGCGCCAAACCCAGCCTCCTTCCCTCCTTCCCCCATGCAGGCAGAGCCGCCATTACAGGATCCATGCATGCCGTAGCTGGCATTGTGTTTGTAGAAACTTGGTCTCCTACGGCCCAAGCCCCAGAGCTGTCCCCGGCTGCAGTTGGCTGGCAGGAGGCTGGGTTGCTGATTTTGAAAGAGCAGTTTCCCACAGCTGGCTCTGTGGCACAAGGTCCTGAAGCCTGTGGCTGCTGGTGGGTGGCTCGTCTTTCCCATGTTCTTCTTTCTCCAGCCACATGCTGCTTTCTGAGCCAAGCCAGGAGGGGCTAAGAAGGGCATCTGTGCCAGGAGGGAAGCAGCTGTTCTGGGGCCGAGGGGGCCGGACGGGTAAAAGCCACACAGAGGGGAGGAAATGCTAATCATACAAATGATGCCATTGAGAATATAGGTAGTTCCGTTTGTAAAATGTGTGGTAAGGGAATCCTTCAAGCCAGGCTCTCCCTGCCATTTGTGAGGATTCTTTTAGGAGAGCTGTGCCACAGGTCACAGAAAAGCAGCGTGGTTAATGGAAAGAGATCCTGTCTAGCTTTAAGCTCTGGAGAATAGGCGCCCTGGGTTGGAAGTGTCAGCACTTGCCTGCCCTTGAGTTTTAGGGAGAGTGTGCCTTGGAGAGAAAGGAGGACTGGTGTCTGAGCAGCTCTCCCAGTAGCAAGTTGCTTGCTCTCTCTGGGGGGACTCAATCTCTAAAACCCATTCCTCCTCAGCACCCACCTTCCGGTGTCTCCACAGCTGCCGCTCATTGGCTTAGCTCTGTGGCAGAGGGTAAATCCCTTAACTTCTCTGGTTCTCAAGTTTTTCATCAGTAAAATGTGGCAGCCTGAAGAGACCCTAAGCTCAGCCTTCATCTCTGGGGCTCGAGTCAACAGCATGATTTCTGTTCTCTGGGTCCCATCTTTTCTCTCCTCCCCTCTCTTTTCGCCTTTCTTTTCTTTCTCTCTTCTGCATGTGCCTGGGCTATGGAATTTAAGGAATTTTTGCCAGGAAACTCAAATGACATCATTTCTCATTGCACCATTCTCTGGGTCCAGTAATATAAAATACCCCCTTCCCGTCCTTCTAGAAGTGTGCAGTTCTTAGGAGCTACCCAGCAGCAAAAGGTGGTTTGTTTGTTTTTTAATAATCTTTTTTCTTCAGTCACCCTGGGTCCATCACTTCCCTCCCAGGCTGCCTCTTCCATCCCCAATGAGGATGTGTTTGGGGAGGGCCTTGTTTGTTCCTTTCAGACCTTATGGAGCCTCAGCCACTTTAGTGGGAGAGCCATGTCCCTTGGGGTCACTGATTGGAAAGCAGAGAAGATGGCCTCCCCGGGGTGAGCACTAAGCCATTTTGTATGTCAAACGGCTTCCCTCCCCGCCTCCTCTCTCCCCGCTGCCACCTGGACCAGTGCCAGCCTGTTTGGCAGTCTTGTCCTTGTCTCTCTGTCTTTTGCTTCCTAATGGGCTGGGTTGAGGGGGGGAAATGGTCTTTCAGCCTCTGAGGATCTGATTAAAAGGCAGCTTCCCTCTCAAACCCTCCCATTTTGTTTGAGGTGACCTTTGGGCCTCACCCACATGACCATTTGCCCAAGGGGTCTCGGAGCGACTGACCCCAAAACAAGGGTAGCAGTAGCCTTGCTGCCCAAGAGGCCGGAGTGGACACAGGCCACAGCTCTGGGACATGACTGCTCCTTGATTCCTCCTCGCTCTTTGGCGTGTCCTTTGGACAGCCTTGGCCAAGCTGTTTGACAGGGGAGTGGATAAGCTGATTGAAGATGCTTTAATAAGCAGGCTCCAGAGCTGCACCCGCATTTAATATAAATTGATTTATTGAATCAAGCACAGAAGCCCTGTTACAGAAACCTCAGGCTCTATCCTCCAGAGAGCCACCTAATAAAACAGGCCCAACTGACACTCCTGATTAGCTTTGCCACTGATCCCAAGGCAGGTTTTAAAGGGACAGTATCCCTCTTTTAGGACTGAAT
The DNA here is from genome assembly GCF_028583685.1 of Petaurus breviceps papuanus. Classification (NCBI taxonomy): domain Eukaryota; kingdom Metazoa; phylum Chordata; class Mammalia; order Diprotodontia; family Petauridae; genus Petaurus; species Petaurus breviceps. The sequence goes on along the minus strand of NW_027185715.1, from coordinate 8,738,874 downwards.
TTATCTGTTGGCCATGCCTATGGGCCTAGTTAAGTCATATTCAGGAAAGCCCCAAATTTCCTAACAGCTGGACTCCTGAGTTTCAAAGAGTAATTAAAAAACCCTGCAAACCCTCTTTCTTTTTCCTGCTTCTTTATATCATTTAAAATTATTTTAAATTAATTTTTAAGTAAATTTTTAAGATTAAAGTTTTTCCATTAATAAGCATTTCCTCTTTCCTTACCACTTCTTCCCCACCTGAAAAAACAAATACCCTTTTAATAAACAATGCATAGTCCAACAAAACAAATGCTGACATTGTCCATGTCCATTAATGCGTGTATCATTCAACATACATAGCCCATATCTCTTCTCTTCCAGAAGGTGGAGAGCATCATCTGTCCTCTGGAATCAAGGTTAATAACTGTATTAACCAGTTTTAAAGTCATTCAAAATTCTCTCTCTCTCTCTTTTTTTTTTACATTATCGAATAAATTTTTCTCCTGGTTCTGCTTACTTTACTTTGCATCAGTTCATATGAGACTTGTCCCAATTTCTCTGAAACTGTCCCTTTCATTATTTCTTAAAGCAGAATAGTGTCCTATCACATTTATTGTTTCCTATAGCATAACAGTATCTCATCACAGCCGTGTATTACATTTTATTTAACCATTCTCTGTCATTTGATGGATGGCCCCTTAGTTCTTTGTCCCTACCAAAAGAGCTGATATAAATATTTTTGTATTTACTTAAGTCTTTAACTCAAACTTGGATAATTCCTACTCCAATATGCTATGCCCCCATCCCCTCAAAATTCTCTTAACGCTTTAGAGCATGGAACAAGTGACTCCTCTGTCCTGCCTCATTCAAAATCCTAATGATATTGTTGTGCCTTAGATTTCAACCACATACTTTGTAAAATCACCAGGGAGAGATCAAATTTTAATTTCATAATTACTTCACAAGAAAGCAGCCTTGCCTCAGTCAGGTCTGGTATTAATTTCCTACCGGTGACTTCCATTTTCATAATTTAATGATTATGGGCCACCTTGGCAGCGTTAAGCCTTTCTAGAGAAAAGGGACCTAGGTTGTCATTTCAGGCAGTGGGAACTATAATCAAGAGCTGCTAACACATAGGTTGGGAAGGAAGGTGCAAGAGTGAAAATGGAGATGGAGAGGAAGGGAGGGATGTGGGCCTGTGGGTATGAAGAGTCCGCCATTTGCAAAACCCCAGTGGGAAGGGCAGAATGGAAGTGTGGGTGGCTCAGATTTCCTACAAGGATGGAATTTTTTCCACTGAGCCTCCCGGCACTAGTGATGATGAATGGTTGCTGGCGACACGCATGGTCTGCAACTTTTCAGGAACCCTGGCTCTAGTTGCAGGAACAGCGGGAGAGGGAGGACTGACCTGCTGTGTACAGCATATCACCTGACAGTGATGAATGGCTCGCCTCCCACTCTGCTCCTCCACTCCCCTCTGCGCACAGGGGCGACAGCAAGAGCTGGGGTCTTTGCAGGTGGTAGGAAGCCCAAACAGATGGTCATTGTCAGACTAGAGAGGAGGGAGTGATGCTTGGGTGCATCTTTTCCCCTCCCCTATTCCAACTTTAATGACAAGTTGAAGGTGAGCACTGTAAAGTGAAGTCTTTCATAGGCCAGCAGTAACCAAAAGGTTCAGAAGTTACGAACATGGGCCCTCCAAGCTAGGAAGCACCAAGGAAAGGTGGGTCCATCGTTCATACTTCCTGTACCCCCTTAAACAGTCAGAGGGGACTCTGATGGAAGTGTGTCAAAATGCCAAGGGAAAATATCGACTCCCCCTGACCTCCATCCCCACTGCCTGCATTCTTTTGGGGAAAGGGAGAAACATCTTTGGAATCTTAGGTTGCTGAGTACTAGAATTCCTACAGAAAATCCTGCAGTTCTTGCTCATAGCCAACAGAGAGATTCTCTGGGTATAAGAAGGTCAGACGAATCATGGACAGCTTCATGTTACCATAGGTAATGTAGCGTAGCCCCATTCCTAAAGACTGGTCCTTCTTTAAAGACGGCCGATGTGACACAGTTCATTTCACCCTGTGGCATAAATACCAGTCAATCTAGCAAGCATTTATTAAGCGCCTGCTGTGCTAGATGTTGGGGATGCAAGTACAGAGACAGGAAACAATCCCTTCTCACAAGGGTCTTTACATTCAAAAGAAGAAAACAACAAGTACATCTGTAAATAATATAAAGTGAATAAATACAGCTATACACAAGATAGACACTAATATTCAGAAGAGATTGGGAAAAGGCTTCCTGGGACTCTGGAAAGTACTTATTAATATAATACATTTATTAAGCAGTCAGAATGTGCCAGAAACTGGGGATGGAAAGAAAGACCAAAGCCAATGCCCTGCCCTCAGGGAGCTCACATTCTAACAAGGAAGACATGTAAAGGAATTACAGAGGGCACCAGGCCTGCGTCCCAAAACGTCATCTCTTCTCCTCTTCTGCCTCTGTACAGGCCTGGGCCTCAGCTTTCAAAGGCAGATCATTATCTAATCAATTTTTTAAAAAGGAATCCTAGGTAGGGAGTAACCACCCCCTTCTTCTGCAGTATCTTTTGGTCATTACTGCCAGGGAGCTCTGGTGCTGTTTTAATTTCTCGCCGCCATCGAGGGAAGGTTTTGCCATTTCCTTTTCCCTGCCAGCCTCTTCTCTTTTCACTCAGTTTGGGAAGATGGAATTGATTCTTCCAGATCAAAGGCAGTGACCCAGGGGAGACCCGAGATCTCCAAGCCCTTTGCAGTAGCAGTCTAAGTACCTTTCACGAGAAAGCTCCCAGCCAGCCAGCTGTGCAGCTGCCACCCTCACACAAGCAAATGAAAGGTTAGCTAGCTCTGGCTTTGGCTGAGGTTTTGTGTGCTGGTCTCAGAAGGACTGAGCACAAAATCTCTCTGTTGGACCTGGGAGCGTCTGTAATAGGGACACTGGAGGTGTTTTTTGTGGAGGCTCGCATTTGATCTCACAGCCATCCCTTTCTTTTGCCATGATAAGATCAGAGGAAAAACATCAGAAAAACCATCAAGGGATAACTCCTCAGCCCTTTTTATCATTGGCCTCATTGTTCTGGCTCAATGGTCTCAGGACCAGGCTGGTCTCTGTACTCCCCCCAGAAAGCTAAGTTCAGATCCTACTAGGATCCAGTCAAAGGAAAATAAGACCAGGGGGCCTGGTGCTGGGTAACCTAATGGATAGAACCCTGGGCTGGAGCTCTACAGGTCAGCTTTGAGTTCTAGCTAAAGTGCTAAGTAACAGAATAGCCCCCAGTCTAGCAGGGTTTAACTTCCTCCTCATCCTCTTTCCCCACCTCCTCCCCTTCCTTCTCTTCCTCCTCTCCTACACTCCCTTCTTTCCACTCTGCCTCTTATTCTCCTTCCTCCCCTCTCCTTCCCTCCTTTCTTCTCCCTTCTACTCACTCCTCTCTTCTCTTCCTTCCTTCACCCTCTTCTTCTTTTCTCCCTCTCCCCCTCTTCCTCACCCATCCTTTTCCCCCTTCCTTCCCTTCCTCCTCCTTCTTCCCCTCTTCTTCCTCCCTTCTCTCTTCTCTTCTTTCATCTGCCTCTTCTCCACTCCTCCCTTCTCCTCCCCCCTCCCTCTCCACTTCTCCCTCCTCCTTTTCTCCCTCTTCCCTTCCCCTGCTCCCCCTCCCTCTCCACTTCTCCCTCTTTCTCCCCTTCCTCTACCCTCTTCACTCCCCCTCCTCCCTTACCCCCACAGATGTGGTTAGAAGAAAACACCTTCCTGTTAATGAAACAGTGCTTCTTTGCCCTCTCTAATGGCCTATGGGAGTGTAAGTGGGATAGAATGAGCTGGGTCGAACTAATTGTGGGCAAAGCTTAGCACAGGACCCGACACGGTGCAAGCTTAATAAATATTTTTGACCGACTGCCAGAGGAAGTTCGGATTGTCCTAAGATCCCAATCTCTCTCTGTCTTCCTGCCTTATTCTCCTCTATATCCTTAAAGTAACTGGCCTGGCTCTAAGTGTGATGTTCAGGATTTGCCAGGAAATTTGACTTTGGGACCAGTAGCTCTTTCTGTTGTTTTCCTAAAGATAAGTGACCTCTGCATCTCTGACTCTTATTAAGTGTCTGAAAACCGTCCATCCGAGCTTGAGATGTCAATGTGAAGGTTATGCTTTATACCCAGTGGCAGTCCAAGTGATTGAAATAACAGACTTCCCATTGCAACTAAGTCTGTCTAGTTCGTTTTATAGCTACCCTGCCACGGATAAGTTAAAGTATGGTACATGACTTTTTATGTGCTATGTAAAAGCACATAAAGTCTCGCTCATTAGACTAGGGAACAGGGTGGGAATGAGCTCTTTCAGATTCAATGCAGCTTCCATTCAGCAAACATTTACTAAGCATCTACTACGTGAGCACTGGGACTTCAAAGACAGAAACAGCACCAGCCTTCAGGGAGCTTAAATTCTATTGGGGGGGCAGGAGGAACATGACAAAATGTGTGCAGATAAGTGTGTGCAAAATGGACAAGAAAGCACGTCATTGGGGAGGGAATTACAGGTGGGAAAATCTGGAAAAGACTTTTGTAGGAGGTGATGAGAGATGAGGAGGAATTAGAGTGGAATGTTGTCTATGGGGAGTAAAGCCAGCTTAGCTGGAACATAGTACACGAGGGGGAATGATCAGTAATCTGCCGCGAAACATAGATTCGAGCCGTATTGTGAAGGTCTTTAATCGCCAAGCACAAGAGTTCCTAGAAGCAATAAGGACTCAGTGCCCTATGAGCTTCTTGATTGGGGGAGTGAAGTGGTCAGAGATGTGCTCTAGGAATGTTTGTTTGGCAAGTGTATTGTGGGGGGAAGAGTGTGAATGCAGGGATCCCAAATTAGGCTATTGCAGTAACTCACAGGAAAACTCCTCGATTCAAAACCTGGCAGACTGATGTTGGCTTTGGTTGGTTGGTTGTTGTCCTTGGTTCCTGAAGAGGACCCAAATGACATCACGGTGTTAGAATCAAGTCACAAGTGTGTCTGACTGTGGCTGGTCAGACTGAGAGGTTGGGAAGGGTGTGGGTTTGGGGAGATCACAAATTGTGTTGCAGACGTCTTTAGGTAAGGCTAGAGAACAAAAACAAACCAAATAGTTCCCTGATCTTCGTGATGAGATTACAGAGAGGTGGGGTTTTTTGTGGCACTTTGGAGAGCCTCCTGCTGTATGAGAGATGGACACGCCCTTTGCTACCACTCATAGAATGCATTTTTTCAGGAATCCTGTCAGTAAAGGGATATTTTCTGCTGCAGTCTCTTAAGTCCAGTGCTGACCCTAAGATGATTGATTTACATCCATTGTTGCTGAGGGATTGTGCTGACCTGAACAGGGGAGCCCATCAGTTTTTACCTCTTTTCTCTTTTTTCTTCTAACAGTAAACAGAAAATTGGAATTAGAACTAGAAAAAGGGGGCAGCTAGGGGGAGGAACCAGTCATTTCTCCCATGAGCCAAAGGCTTAGGAAGAAACACTTTTACATCCATGTGGTTAAGCTAGTTAGGAGAGTTATTGGCCCCAGCCTTGGAGACCACGTGTATGTGTGTGTATGTATGTATATATGTAGAGAGGAACCATGTGGTACAAACACAATGTGTGTTGTGAAGAAGGGGAGGATTCTCTGGGTCAGTCCTGGCCTCTTAAGAGAATTATGCACATGATTCCTGAACCTAGAGCCCCCTAGGCTACCTGGAGAGCAGTATGGGAGAGTAAGGACCCAAATTTTGACCTCTACTATTAACTGTGAGTTATTTTTTTTTTTAATTTTGGCTTTTTGGAGGGGGGAAGGTAGGGCAATTGGGGTTAAGTGACTTGCCCAAGGTCACACAACTAGTTTTTGTGTTAAGTGCCTGAGGTCAGATTTGAACTCAGGTCCTCCTGACTCCAGGGCCACCTGCGCCACCCAGCCGCCCCTACTATGAGTTATTCAAACAGTATGAATCGAATGGGGGAGGGGGGTGGGAATGGGCTCTAGGTCCTTCAGTTTAATTTTCCTTCCAGAGGAATGGAATACCTGCCTTCTAGACAGACGCATTCCTCTCTCTGTAGGTCTTTGGTGTCAATGGTGGGACAGCAGAGTAGTACCATAATTTGGGGTGCCTATATGAATCTGTGGGATGAAAAAGGAAGTCACGAGAATATTGAGTGGTTGCCTCCCTAGCGGATTCAAAGTCATGTCCTTTCTGAGGGGAATTTAAACCATAAGGTGGTATTATCATTCTGGAAGACTTTAATACCCTGATGGAAATGGGAGTCCACCAGAGATAAAAGAGAATTTTATCAGTTGTTTTTTGGCAACTGAGAGTTCTTGTGTTTTCTGAATTTTCTGTAGAGTGGAATAAATATTGTCCAATAACCAGTATATAGAGGCAGTAAGTGGCATAGTGGAAGGAATGCTTGGCCTAGAGTCAAAAAGACTCATTTTCCCAAGTTCAAATTCAACCTCAAACACTTACTAGCTGTGTGACCCTGGGCAAGTCACTTAAACCTGTTTTGCCTCAGTTTCCTTATCTTTAAAATGAGCTAGAAAAGGACATGGCAGATCACTCCAGCGTCTTTGCCAAGAAAATACCAAATAGGGTCACAAAGAGTTGGACACAACTGAATAACAATGACAGCATAACCAGTATATGCATCTCTTAACATTAGTGCTAATATAGGTTTGATCATATGTATATATGGGTCTGGATGTGAGCCCTGTCTGGAAACTTCCCAGAGAAATAGACTGATCCAAAGCTTGGATTGTGGGCCGCTGGGCCGTGGATTTACACTAATTCCTAGCTAAGCGTCCTCCTGTAAATGGAGCTATGCTGAGAACTTCGGGTGTTTATTGCTATCACTCCCCTAGGTCTCATTTTTCCCATCCATAGAATGTGAAGGTTGGACAAGACAGCCTCTGAGATCCCTGCCAGAGCTATATCTGTGATCCCCTGATCCCAGGTAGTTGTCCAGTCACGTCTGATTTTGTAACCCTGTGGACCAATTATCCATGGGGTTTCTTGGCAGAGATGTCAGAGTGGTTTGCCATTTCCTTCTCCAGTTTTATGCAGGCAGAGGTTAAGTGAAGCAAGCATCCAAGGTCAGATTTGAACTCTGGCCCTTCTGGTCTTTCTGACTCCAGGCCCAGTTCTCTTATCTGTTATGCCTCCTAGCTGCCCCATGATCCCAATTAGACATGGACTCAATGATCTAAGAGGGTGGGAGCCAGACAGTTGGGAGGCCTGGGGCATCAGGTCAATAAATGACCACTCCTCTATCCATGCAAAGCCAACTAGAGCCAGAAGCCTTGGCCACAACCTTTTAGTTGAAAATTGGTAGCCACCATGTCACCTACCAGCTACTAATGACCCAGTCACATCTTCCACCTGGATATCTCCAGGGCCACACTGTTGGATGGATGCCCTACCCTATTCAGAAACCCCTGCCCTGGGGAAATCATTTAGCTTGATACGGCGCCCCAGTACCCTTCTTTGTTCCCCATTGTCTTCAACTCTCCATCACTGTGTGTGCCAAGGATGCAGGACTTTCTGATTTCTGGTGGGCCTCCCGATTTATATACAGTGACCTGGCCTGGAAAAAGGCACAGTGTCATTGTAACTCACATATCCCTCCCCACCCCCCAAGAAGGGGAATCACTCAAGAACATAAAACACTTTTCACCATTAGGCTTTCTATAGACCAAGGACCTCAGGTTCATATCCACTAGGGAGTTTAAATGGTATTGATCATAACATGTGAATCTTCCAAGTGCTAATGCGCATGAAGCAGATAATGGAATATGGGAATAATTTCCCCAGTTTACGAATTCCTTCAGAACTGATGATACCCTTTTTTCCTCATTGTCGTTCAGAAATTTAGTGGTTTGTTTCTGGATTCAGAGACTTTTACCAGCTTACTCCTTATTTTAAGGACACGTAGAGTACTTCAAAGTTCATTTTAATTTTTTTTAATATCTTTTCCTTAACTTTGTTCATGAGCGTTTCATTTGTATGTACAGTAGGACCCTACCAGACAGCCTCTATTACAGATTCAGGACATGACATCTTCAGGCATTGCTGCTGCTGTTATTGTCATGTCTGACACTTTGTGACCCATTTGGGGTTTTCTTGGCAAAGACATTAGAGTGGTCTGCCATTTCCTTCTCCAGCCTATTTTACATATGAGGAAACTGAAACAAAAAGGGTAAAGTGACTTGCCCAGGGTCACACAGCTAGTACTTGTTTGAGGCTGGATTTGAACTCAGAAGATGAATCTCCCTGCCTCCAGGCTTGGCACTGCCGTATCAAAACCTGAAGTAATGTGCTTATCAGAGATCTCAAGCCTGTGTCTCCCCCCAAAGCCATCTAGAGTCCTCCAAGTTATATACAGCCCCTCATCACCTTAAAGCATCTCTGAGAAGAGAACAAATTTAAGTGGTGGTCAGGTGTGTTCATGACAGAAACTTTAACATGCAGTATGAATCAGAGACCAGAAGCCTGTTGCACTGTTTTACATCTTCTGTAAAAATGAGAATGATAAAGAATGCTTATGAACCCCTATACTTATTGAAAATATCTTGCCCTGGGGCGGCTAGGTGGTGCAGTGAATAAAGCACCGGCCCTGGAGTCAGGAGGACCTAAGTTCAAATTCGGCCTCAGACACTTAAAACACAAAAACTAGCTATGTGACCTTGGGCAAGTCACTTAACCCCAATTGCCCTCCAAAAAGAAAATATCTTGCCCTGAACAGCCATGAGCTGTGCATTTCTCAGCCTGTGGGGGCTGGTGTTAGTTTATAAGTGAGTTAATCTTCTCTTTACCCTCTTGTCTGCTATAAGCTTGATCTAGGCTCTTCTGATTCAACACCCAGTCTGTCTGTCATTGCAGAATGTTGAGGTTTAAGATTTTGAACACTTTTTTTTAGGATCCTTTATGCAGAAATCTTTTGAAATTAGAAAATGGGAAGCCCATTAAAGCAGAAATTTAGAGAAGCAAGCAAAGTTTGTTGGCTTTTGGTTCAAGAGACGCGGATTTGAATTCCAGCTCCTATACTTACTGAAAACAATGGCACCACTTACCTTACAGAGTTTCAGTGAGGAAAGCACTTTATAAAAACTGTAAAATGCCATATGAATGTGAACAGTTGTTCTCGGTGCTAATTAAATTAGACCAGACCTAACAAGATACACAGTCTGCTTGTGTTGCCTCAGAGGGGTAAAATAGTAGTCCTTCAAACTGAGTGCCCTTGGCAAGCTTTAAGACAGTACAGTATGTAGCGGTGGCTTACCTGTACTTAGCTGCCTGGGTACAGTCTGAATCGGAATCTTCTGGATGTGTGCAGTTTGCCAGAATAGAAAGGGAATGGAGCGATCTGTTGCTGACCCTCCATTCACTCTCTCCTTGGAAGGTGACATTAGGGAGCCTCTCTGAATTCAATCAGTAGGTACTTTTAGTCATGCCGAGGGAATGACAGAACACATTATGGTATGTAGATGTAATGGAATATCATTTTGCCATAATAAATACTGAAAGGGGACAGTTATAGAGAAACCTGAGAAGTCTTACATGCAAAGAATAATTAGAGGAACCAGGAGACAATTTATATTATAACAGCATAGTAAGGACAAACAGCTTGAAAGCTATGAGGACTCTGATCAGCACAATGACCAGCCATGATTCCCAATAAAGCATCCCACCCACTCCTGACAAAAAAGTGATGGGCTCGGGGTGAAGAATGAACCATCTACTGGATGTGGCCAGTGAGGAAATTCGTTCTGTTCAACTCTGCACGTGTATCACAAGGACTTTGTTTTTGTTTTTCTCAATGGGACAAAAAGGAGAGGGAAATGAGGAGAGAAAATGGATTTTTGCTCACTAAAAAAAAAAAAAAATAGTTTTAAAAGATTAATCATTCCAAGAACCTAAAACACCTGCTTGTTGTTTGAGTATGTCTATGGGTGTGTCTGCTTTTGACCCAGCCAGCTGCAAATTATGGCTTCACCCATCCTTCATCTCTGGGCTGGCCAAAATTTTTTTTTTTAACTTTTCTGATATAGAAAAATAGAAGGTGATTAAGGGCTGAACCAGAGTTGTAGAATTGTAAATGTCAAGAAGAGGGTGGATAGGAAAGATGGGCTCTAAGGCCCATCAGATCTTTCTCATGGTATCAGTTGAGGAACTGAGGGTTTGGAAGTGACTTTGTGACTTACCCATCATTGTATTGATAATCCACAGAAGAACTAGGATTCAAATTCCAGCCTGTTGTTGCCAGGCCTAATGTACTTTTTGTACTCCACCAGCTGGAATCCAACTTATCACATCCTCTACAAGTTTCTGTTTGAACACTCCCCTAGACAGAGAAGATGGGGGCGGCTATGTGGCGCAGTGAATAGAGCACCAGCCCTGGAGTTAGGAGCACCTGAGTTCACTTAACACAAAACTAGCTTTGTGACCTTGGGCAAGTCACTTAACCCCAATTGCCCTCCAAAAAGCAAATAAATAACTTTATGAGATGGCCCTCTCTGTTTTCAGAGTGCTCTAATGTGAAGTTTTTCCTTAGATTGAGCTAAAATCTGTTTTCCTGTAACATCTGCCCACTGGTCCCGATTCTTCCATAGGTGATAGGATCTAGAGAGGTTAGATGCTTTCTTGGCATGGGCTAAACTGGAAATTCAAATGTAGGTCCTCTAACTCTTAAGTGAGAATCCTTTATACTGTATCACTTTGAAGATGACAATCACACATTCTCTCTCTCTCTCTCTCTCTCTCCTTCTATCCCTCCCTCCCTCTCCCTCACAGACACACACACTCCAAACATCCCCAGTTCTTTTGACCCTTCCTTATATGATTTCCAACCCCTTCACCATCCTGATCAACCATCTTTGTGTGACCATCCTAGAATACAGGACTCATGTCGCACTTCCTATGTGTTCTGACCAGTGCAAAGTTCTGGGGAGGGTTACCTCCCTTGATCTAGATAATGTATGTATCTCAGTGAAGCTTGTGATTGCATTAGTTCTCTTAGCAGCCATGCTATTAGTATAACAAAATTTTGGGGTAAAGATAAAAATCTAAAGAAAGAAGTCACATCATGATGGTAGTGTCCCTCTGATAGCATTCAGAAGAAGGTAACCAGGATGATGAGGGGGGTCTAAAACATGTCCTGTGAGCAGTGCTTGAAGTTAATGAGTTTAAGGAGAGCAGTGTTAATGAGGACATGATAGTTTTTTTCAAATATTTGAAGGACTGTAGTATGGAAGCCCTGTAAGAGAGAGAAAGAGATACCTTGGCCCTGTCTGACCTGATTCAGGCCTGTCCCTGCTTGGGTGTAATGGTAAAACAAACAGAGATACTTGCAGATCATTCAGCAGTTGAAAGGAGGCTAACTTTGCTGTGGCAGAGGGGAGCAGCTTAGCACGGCTCGAGGCACTCCTCTTCTTCATACTGGAATGTGACTGACCAGCAGGGCGGAGCACGGTAACCGTCATGGCTGTGCTGGTCTAGCATGTCCAGAGGGCCCCAGTATCAATTTCTGGGCCCTTGGATAACCAGGAAGGCACATCAGTAAAGCCCGAGTCAGCAGAGGTGTGGCCTAAGCCTTAGCTTTGAGCTCTAAGATGTTTGTCCAAACTTCTCTCAAGATGCTGGGTATTAACCACCAACTGTTTCACAGTTTAAACAGCTCTAATCCCAGAGTGCAAAGCCATGCCTAGGTCTGTTTATACTCCACGGGACCAGTAGTCTCATCAATGGGGGTATTCTCTCTAGGCCAGCAGGTCTTAACCCGTTCGTGGCTGCCTATCCTGTGCCCCTCTCGGCCATGTCTTCCCCTCATTTCAGAGCAGGGCAACCATCCAACAGTCTTGGGAATCTTCCCCATGGTCTCTCTTAACGTTATGTGCACAGAGTTGAGCCCCCAGACCATCCATTGGTTTTCCTCACTCTCATTCAGTGATCAAGCCATCTGTCTAAAATTTTATGAGATTTTAAAAGGAAAAAAAAACTAAAAAAAGGGAGCATTGGGATTCAAGAACTCACAAAGAAGTGATGTTGCCTGGTGACACCAGCCCAAAAAGTCTCTGGGAGCAAATGTATTGGACTTTGTCCCACTCGTTCACACTTGCTTCATATTGAATTCATTGAGACGGGTGGTAGCCGTATGGCTTATTTTTAAGAGAAAAAAAAAGATAATGGCAGAGTACAAGGAATTACTCTTTTCCAAGGACTTTTTTTTAATATCCCACTTGAAAAGGTAACAGAGACTGAGGGTCAATACGTGATGTTGGTAATTGGCTTGTTCCTGCCTGTGAGCTTGCCGGTATAAATTCCCATTTTTCAAAATAGGGTAATGTTGCGTTAGTGGTCTAGAAGTTCTGCTGTCCTTTGAGACTTAATTTACTTCACCTAGGTCAGGAGTTTATTCAGAGAGCAGTTTTCATGAAATTTTCAGGGCTATTAAAACTACCCTAGGCCTGTCTCTGTGGAGCTCAAAGCATTTTCCAATCATTGAACCAGTAGTCACTCTCTATTGCCTCCCATATTAAGTCCGGATTCCTCTGCCTGGCTTTCCCGGATGTCCATCGCCTGACCTCCTCAGCCTGCTTATGGAACCTCATTTCCCACTACCCACCCCCCTGGCTCAGAACACGGCTTTGCAGAGCCGTCTGCTGTTTGAGTTAGGCAGGATCCTTAGACTCATTGAACCAAGATAATAAATAATAATAATAACATTGATGATAGCTAGCATTTATATTACACATGAAGGTTTGCAAAGTGCTCTGTAAATATCTGATCTTCTCAACCACCCTGGGAAGGAGATGCTATTATTACCCTGATTTTATAGATGAGGGAACTGAGGCAGACCAGAGTAAATGACTTGCCCAGGGTCACCCAGCTAACAAGAGCCTGGAATCGCATTTGAACTTGAGACTTCCTGACTTCAGATTTAGCTCTCAACTCACTGCACTTTGAAGAAACTCGCCCAAAATCACAGTAACTAGCATTTGGCAAAACTGGGCATTTAGCCCAGTTCTTCTGACTTTTTCATGTTCATTCCCCTGTTCTGAGTTGTTCTGCTCCAGTGAGTCCAGTTTGTTCCTGTTTCAGAAGGGGCCAGGCTCATCCCTTCTTCTTAGCAGTGCTCATGATGTCTATCTCACCTGGGCTGTGTTCAGGACCCAGCCAAAGCTTCACGTGCTCTTGGAAGACTTAATTGGCCACCCCAGCCCATACTTGTGTCCTTTCTCTGGACCCACAGCAATAAATCACCGATTTAGGTATGCAAACTTATGGCCTCATATTTGATATTTAGCATTACTCAAGTGTAGGTCCCATTTTCCCAGTGAAATGGTTAGTTCCTTGAGGACAGGGGCTGTATTGCTGGGAGAGAGGGGAGAGAGAGGGTGTTGTATGTCTGTGCCACACTGGGTGAGGCACATAGTTAAGGACTGAGTCAATTAGTTGAATAATTTGACTGAAGCCAGTTGATTGTGTAGCCTGCAAATTCATTCAAACCGAGGAAACCCTGAAAGTATTCTAAAATAAAAATAAAAAGAGAGCCGTCTGTTCAAAGACTTTTATAGCAGCATTATATGCGGTCATAGAAAGACTGGAAACAACCTAACTGCCCAACAAAAGGGAGATGGTTAAATAAATGATGGTGTATTAATCTAAATCCATTAATGGAACACTGTAATGCCATTAGATAAGGAAGAAAAGGGGATACATAGAAACCTGGAAAGAAGTTAGTGAAATAATGCAAAGAGATATAATAGAAGATAATGCAAGGCAGAGCCAGAGGGATAAAGGGCTTGCTACGTACCACATTAAGTAGGGTCACCCAAGAGGGAAAGCGACTTAAAATAAATGAATAAACGAAGAATCCTAATGAGGACTTAGGAAATGACTGCAAATGGGCAGCAAATGCTTTGAAATGAATTAACTGTAAATCATCACTAGGCTGCGTTGGTCACACTGATGTTCCAAGTTACATTTTTAATAACATAGAGATACAGGATAGGAATTAGACCTGCAATTTCATTAGCATAGGGAACTCCCATATGAGGGAACTGCCCTTTCCCAGTGCAAGTCAGCACCCTAAGTTGTTAAGTGATTTGAGGTGTTTAGACTTAGAATCAGGTCTTCCTGGCCCCAGGTCTGGTTTTCTAGCCACAGGAGGTGTGGGAGGAAGAGGGAGAGGAGAGAAGCTGGTGGCCTTGGTGGGGTATCATTATCCCTGGGGCTCTTTGGCACAGCTGTGGTCCTTGGCCAAGGTTACAAACCTGGTGACTGGAAGAATGGTGATGTCTTTGACAGAAATAGGGAAGGTTGGAAGAATGGTAGGTTTCTGGGGGGAAAAGGTATGAATTCTATTTTTGTTATATCCAAGAGGCAATTGGTAATGCAGGACTGATGCTCAGGAGTGACTGGGGCTGAATATATTGATCTGGGAGTCATCAACGTAGAAATGATCATTAAACCCATGGCAGCTAATGAGTGTAGAGAGAGAAGATTAAAGGGCCTAGATTAGAGCCTTGATGAACACCCACACAAGGGAAGTGGTCTGGTTTATGAATCAGCAAAGGAAACTGAGAAGTGGTTAGACAGACAGGAAGAGAACCAGGAGAGAGTAATGTCACAAAATCCCAGATAAGAAAAGGTGGTCTGCAGTATCAAGTGTAACAAATAGTTTAAGAAGGATGAGCAGGACTGGGAGAAAGAAAAGGGAAAAAGAAAGACCATGAGACGTGACAATTAAGAGATCGTTGGTAATTTGGAAAGATAGATTTCAGTTAAGTTATGAGAACAGAAGCTAGAGTTGAGGAGTGAGTGAGAGGAGAAGTGGAGACATTGAGTGTAACCAGCCTCATTCAGGAGTTTGGCTAAGAAAGGGAGTGGGGGAGATAAAGAGCCATTCCCATTTTGATTTCAGTGTGATTGTTAGAATGCGCCCAAAGGCATGTCTTAGCTCAGTGTTCCCATCCAGAGCAAGAGTTTCTCCCAATGTCAGCATGCAGATTTCCCAATTTAAATTCTGCATAGATTACTTTCACTTGAGCGTGGTTCACAGAGACTCTCCACAAATCTGAATTCCAACTCACCTCTAGATTTTATTCCTTTTATTCCTGCTAGATCAAATGAGATAATGTATGTAAAATGCTTTGCACACTACAAAATACCACATAAAGTTAGCTGGTGATGGTGGTGGTGGGTAGTAGCAGAGTTCAGTGTGCCATCCGGCAGCAATTACCTTTTTGTAATTAATAGTTACAAATTACACTTAATAGAATAAGCCAGTGAACTTCTAAGAAGTTAGAACAAGGGGCTAGCTTCCTAATTTGACCCATTTCTGATCTGGCCTTCACAGCATCTCTCTGAAAGCAGTGATTATCCTCATTTTGTAGAAAGAAAAACTTTGTCCAAGAAGCTCATTTACTGATTGAGACCAGCAGGACTCTCCTCTCTTGACGTTCACTCCAATTGTCCACCCGACAATCCTTCTGAAACTGGGGGTGTTATCAGCTTTTGTGGGTCTTTCCATGCATTCCAAAGCTCTAAGTCACTCTCAGAGCACCTCCTTTCAAACAAGTTCTATTTCTTACTTCCTGGCTGTCAAGATGGCAAAGAATGGTTTTCTCTGTTCCCTTGCCTCAGATGTGGGGAAAGTGGCATCTGACCAGCCCCATCTGGGAACGATGATGGGAATGTAATCCTTGCAGAGTACTTTATATACGTTTTCTCCCTTTATCCTCTCAGCAGCCCTATGAGATGAGGCATTAAAACATTCTCATTCTCATTAACTCTGAGTCCCAGACGGGTAATGAGGCTCAGAGAGATAGGTAATTTTCCCAAGGTGACCAGTGGCTGAGCTGGCACTGGTAAATCCACGTCCAACATTCCTTCCAACTAAACCATTGCAGTATAAATTTGTTTCTCTTTCTTTCCGATATCTTTTGGAATTATTGCAAGCCAAAAAATTTATTCAAGCCTTGAATATCTCAGGTGGGCCAGAGCCTACCAGGGACCCACTTCAGTCCTACCATAGCTGCCCAGATCCCAGTGAATGCCCAGCAGGAACAGGCTGTGGGTTATAACCAGCCTGCTGTCCTCTCTACCAGTCACTGCCAGTACACAATTCCTACCAGGCATTGGAAAGTCACCCCTGATAGGATTTTGACTTTACCTCCCCTACTATAAACAGCTAGAACCCTATATCATTTCAATCTTCAGGAATATTTTCCATTGTACCACTTAAAAAAAAATAGAGCATCACTAGCTGTGGTCCTTCCAGTAAAAGGAGTGAATCACTGGACCTTAACCATCTATCTGCCCTCCCATTGCTGCCAAGGGCCCACCAGATCTTATCATCTGCTCTCTACTTATGCCCTCCAGATCCTGGGGCCTTTCCTTGTGCACTGCTGCTGAGCCCTGCCATGTGTGTGTTGTCTTCCCTAATCAAAATATGAGCTCCTTGAGAACACAGACTGTCGGTTTTCTCTGTTTCTCTCCGTAGCACTTAGCACAATCCTCTGAACATAGTAAACTCTTAATAAACACTCTTCTTCCATTCGCTCTTGCTCAAGGTCAGATATGCTCTAAATATCCATTCTCAAACCACCTTGAGGGGAAGCTGACTTCTGTGTAAACAGCCCCTAGGCTGGAAATTAGAACCATTTCACACTCCATCCACCTATGCGCTCTCCGTTTCAGATTAATAGCAGGCATCCAATCCTTGGTTTTCGTAATTTTATTTTACTGAATGCCTAATGCTCTGGACAGAAACCTCTAGCTAATTTCGATGTAGCCGTTTATTTTCTGCAGCAAAACAGCCTAGTTTCACATTTAAATACTTGGCACTTTCTAGCTTGTCCATTTCTTTTCTTTTTTAAACACACCAGCACAAATCTGTGGATAAAATAATTCCATATAGCAAAGGAGATTGGCAGTGTACTGAAAGGATGGAATCTCTGGGAAAATTGAGTACCTGGCCACCTGTGTCAGGGCAGTGGGTCACTAATTGAGTGCAAACCTCTTTTTTTTTTAATGTTGTTTATTCCCCTACAGGGCATACAAAACCATCGAGGACGATGACCTGAAGTTTCCCCTTATATATGGAGAAGGCAAGAAGGTAGGCATTGTGTTTTCTCAGAATTGAAAGGATAAGAAAGTCTGCTCTCCACCATTATGTTTCGCCCACGGCAGTCCTATGTTTTCCACTCAGTATTTCTCTGTTTGATCATTTTGACAGCCTGAAAAAATAGCATATCAGCCATAAATCAGCCTCCTCTATTGAGATATGGTTGGTGATGGGTGGAAAGGACAACGGATTGAAAATCAGTTTTACGACAAATTTTCTCACTTAACTGTTGAGTTTGCTTTTGTTTTCTGCATACAGCCAGCACACAAAACAAAATCTGAGACTTTGCTGTAATTAAGCCCACAACTAGATTAACTTAAATTAATTACTGCTGATGTGCAGGCAGACATGGAAGCCTCTGTTAGTAAAGCCTGTGGCCTCCTCAGGCAGTGAGTTGGGGGAGGACCTGGTCGGCTAGTATTGACCCCTGCCTGGGCTCTGCATCTTAAAATGGTCTGTAAACAAAGGATTGGAGGCTGACGTCCTGGAGTTTAAGGGGATGGCTGAGTTCACGCTTCAGTGAGAAACCCACCATCTCAACCATCACCTCATCTTGATCAATATCCTTGTAACAGGCACCAATACGTTTAGTGTTTATGTGAGATGTTGGATAAAGCCAGAAGAGATGGGGAATGACCACAGAAAGCAGAGTTTCAATTAATTCGTGCCATTTTCAGCAGATATCGATTCCATATCTGTCTGTTATGTTTTAAGCCCAGTGGTAGGCACTGAAGATGCAGAGACAAAAATGAAGAGTCCCAGGCCTTTGGGAGCTTATATTCTACTGTGGGTATGACCCTTCCCCAAACAATTAAATAAGAAGCCTGTTTGAGATGGGAGCAGACACTGACAATTTGGGGGAGCAGAGTGATGGAACGGCCCTCCGGTACGATACGGCACCTGAGCTGAGGACTCATATCTAGGCAGAATTATATTTTTAAGCACTTAGCTTTGATAAGAAAGAGATGAATCACAGGGAAAAATGTGGGTTTGGTTTGGTTTTCAAAAATTTACAGAATGTTGTCTGAGGATAAAATACATTTTAGCCTCTGTTCTCCTGCCCCTCTTCCAGCTGGAGTATTATGTAACTGAGAGTGGTCATTCAGAAACACTGTAAATGAGGGTGGGCCCTTTACCCCCAAGCCAAAGTGTATGTGCATGGGACAGCAGGTGAGGGGGTTACTCTGATCACCCTGGTATCACCAGGGTTCAGATTCTGTCACTTCTGGTTAGGATAGTGGGTGATGAAAATGATCATAGAGGAACCCAGCTGTCCCACATACTCTCCAGTACATATCTCAGTGGGAAGGGGGAGAAGGAAGGAAGCATTAATACAGTTCCTGCCGTGTGCCAGGCTCCATACGAAGTGGTTTTCTTTTTAATAAAAATTATCCCGCTTGATCTAGATAATAGCCCTGAAAGGCAGATGCTGTTACTATTCCCATTTTACAGAGGAGGAAACAGAGGCAAAGTGCCTTGCCCAGGGTCACACAGCTAATAAATCTGAGGCTAGAACTCAGGAATTTCTAACTCAAGGCTCTGTCCACTGTTCCACCAGCTGCCCTCCTGAAGGGCAACAAAATCATCAATGATCAGGAAGACCCAAGAGGAAGATCAATATATTCCTCCATCTAGTCCAGAATAACACGATGGCCAGGGATGGGTAGGTGCTTAGTTAAGGCAGACAGAAGTCAGCACAAGCTCCATAAAGCGTTTCAAGCCTAGGAGCACCCTGAGAAGGGAAAGCAGAAGGCACTTAGAGACCTTTTTCCAGTGGTCCCTCAGTCCTGGCCCATGGGAGCAGTGATAGGGGCCAGAGTCAGCCCTCAGAGTTCATAGAAGCCCAGGGCGAGCCAGCACATGCCTGGAAATCAGTCCAGCACAGTGACCAGGCCTTCATGTCAGAGGAGGATACGTGCAAGAGCCCCGAGATCAACACAGATGTCCAGCATCCAGCTGGAAGCCTGTCAGAGCCATTGCAGGGAATGGAACCAACTCCTGATTGGGTAATAGGGACTGTGCAAGAGAAGGAGGCAGGAGGGTTAGCCACACTGGGAAAGCCAGGACCACGGCATCAGTATCCGGGCTATGAAGGAGACAAGACCAAACAAGGCTGACCCACCCCATCCAAGAGTATAGGAGAAGCAGGAGCCTGACTGAGATGGAGGAAATGAGCAAACAGAAGAAAACACCAGATGTCATCCAGAAATACTAAGTAACTACAAAATAAGTACAAATAGTATCTCAGAGAAAAGAATGGCTGACCCATAAGTACTTTAAGAGTAACTAGACCTGGCCACGTAACCTTGAGCAAGTTACTTAACTCCAATTGCTTAGGGGCGGCCAGGTGGCACAGTGAGTAAGAGCACCGGCCCCAGAGTCAGGATGACCTGGGATCGAATCCGTGCTCAGACACTTAGTATACACCCAGAAATAACTGGCCCTGTAACCTTGAGCAAGTCACTTAACCCCAATTGCCTCACCTCCCCCCCAAAAAAAAGAAAAAGTAACTAGAAGAACTGATACAAGACTTTTTTTTCTAAATGGAAATAAAACCTCTGGAGGAGGGAAAAAAATAGAGCATACATAGTTGAAAAAAGAAAGTAGGCAACCTTACCCAAATAGTGAAACGCATCCCTTCTGTCTGCCTAAGTTTCCTCATCTGTAAAATAGGGTTAATAACAGCACCCAGCTCCCAGGGTTGTTTGTTGTGAGGATCAAATGAGATAATATTTGTAAAGAATTTGTCACAGTGTCTGCCTGGCACACCACTGTATAAATGCTATTACTGTACTTCATGAAAAATATAATGACATAGTAAGAATTCAGTAACCCCGTGAGGCAACAAGAAATATTAGAACAAAAGCAAGAGATTGAAAAAGTAGAAGGAAGTGTTAGGTATCCATTACCAAAGATAACTCTCCAGGAGAAGTCATGGAAAGATCATTTCAGTATCATCAGAACCCCCAGAAAATTAGGAAATTATATATTTTTTTGAGGTAGTTGGGGTTTAGTGACTTACCCAAGGTCACATAGCTAGTAAGTGTCTGAGGCTGGATTTTCATGTGCTGTATCCACTATGCCACTCAGCTGCCCTGGAAACTATATTTCAAGAAGTCATAACAGAAATCTGCTTGTTAAATCTACTAGAATCAGAGGGCAAAATGAGAATAGAACAAATCCACTGGCCACCTTAGAGAAACTCTGTGCTGAAAACATCTAGGGATGTCATAACTGAATTGTAAAGCTTCTGTGTTTAAAATAAAATAAAAATGCTATAAGCCTCTGGAAAGAAAGAGTTCAAGTACTGAGGAACCACAGTACAGATTGCATAAGGCTACAATGGTAACTATAATAAGCCACTGTTTTATTTTACTTACAAATCAATTTGTTTTTCATTTTCAGCATTCACTTCCATAAATTTTAAATTTTCTCCACCTCCCTCCCTGCGCACCTCCCCAAATGCAGCTATTATTTTAAAGGAGAGGAAATCTTGAAATACCAAATAGCTTTTTTCAAAAGGAAAATGACTCTGTGATCCTTAAAGATAGTAATTTAAGTAGCATAAAACCTCAAGGAATGGCTGTGATTTTGTTCTTTTTTGTTGGTTTTAAAAGAGGAAAGGAAATGGAGAAAAAGAGGAATACATAAGGGAGGAAATGAGGAAGAAGGGAGAGGGGAATTTGTTTTTTCATATAATTACAGTGCATGAGAAGAGTATAGAAATGGGGGGGGGGGGGTGCCGTGGACATCTCATGAGTCTTACTCTTGTCCAAACTAGAAAATGACAGGTTGTATGCATAAAGAGTTTGATGTCTAAATACTCTAAACAACATGGAAATGAGAAGAGGGAGGGCAGAGCCTAGGAGGGAGTCACCTGCAAAATGAACCAACTTCAGAGGTGGATTGTTGGGCAGCCATAGTGCAGTGGCACTTGGAGTTGGGAAGACTCCTCTTCCTGAGTTCCAGTCTGGCCTCAGACACTTACTAGCTGTGTGACCTTGGGCAAGTCACTTCACCCTCTTAGCCTCAGTTTCCTCATCTGCAGAAATGTGCTAGAGAAGGAAACAGCAAACCTCCTTTGTCAACAAAATCCCAAATGAGGCCGCAAGGAATGGAAAACAAATGGAAAAAACAAATAAACCCCAAAAAAGTGACTGAACAAATCAGAGGTACAACACTAAGTGTCCTTTAAAAGGAGATTAAAAGATCAAAAAACACTGCTTCTGTTGTATATTCCTAGTGTTGATTCCATTCTGGGAGGGTCGAAAGGACAGAGGATAGATCCAGAGAAACCTGAAAAGACTAGTATAAGCCACCGCAGAGTGAAGTGAACAAAGGCAGGACGATTTCTATACAATGGATGACTCCGGTATTGTGGAAGAAAACAGTTTTAAAAGACACAGCCAGTGTGTAGAGCAGAGTGCTTGACCATAGGTGACATTACAAGGGAGGGCTTTTGGAGAGAGAGGGGAGATTAGGGCCAGATGTAATAATGTTGAGGGAAAAAAAGAAAGAAAGTGAAGCATTTCTCAAATATGCAGAAGTGAGAAGCGCTCAGAAGACAAGCGTGATTGAGTTCATTCTATCATGCAGAATTTCATATGTACTTTTTTTTAAAGTTTTCATAGAGATTTCCAGTTTTTTTTTGTACTTGGAAATATTCTTGTTTGTCCTTTATTAAGTTCATAATAAAAAAAATTTTTTTTTAAAGAAACATAAGCTTCTCTGTCATCAGAGGCTCAAAAGTGCTTGATTTGCTCTCCTTAACTGAGGCAATAAAGCAGTCGTTTCTACATTTTGGCGAAATTTCCAACGGCAAAGGTTGAAATAAAACGTTTCCCCACTTAACCAGAAAATTCAAAAGACGATATTCATTCCCTGAGCATTTTGTTGACTCAAAGCTTTACCCTTAGTAATTTTCAGAGAGCACTGTACCATCAGAGGCCTAGTAATAAACAAACATAGTAATTATTGACCTCAATTCCAGCCAGCTCAGTAAGACGTGGCTTTTGGGATCACAGTAAAGACACCAGGGTCTCATTTCTCCACTGTTGATCTTCTCACTGTGATCCCACAATAGCCTGCACCTAACAGTTGGGTTTTTTGATTTGACTACAAAAATTTACAGTTTGAAAAATGTTAAAGTTAAATAATCTTATCTTCCTCAAATAATCTACAGGGTTTCATTTTCCTCCCCTCTCTTCTCACCCTCCTGCTGTCCAGAAGATTCATGCAAAGGCAGTTATTGTTAATTTTTTCTTAATTTTATATTCTCTTATTTTGCTCATGTAGAGTCTGTACTATTTGCAGGGCAGATTCGTTAACTAGTAAGCAGACACAGCAGAGATTTCTTTGGACTCCAAACGTCTTCAGTCAAAGAGAGGCATAGAAGGTCGGCATTAGAAGAAGCCTTAGAAAGGCTTTCGCCTCATCTCCCTCCCTGTGTAAGAATCCTTTCTGCACCAGGTAGCCAGTCTGGCCTTCACAGGATGCATCCATAGATTAGATACATTTCCAAGTACAAAAAAAAAAATTACTACAACAATTACTCGTTTGTAAAATAACTCGCTTATATTGTAACATAGTCATTCCCTGACCCCACATCTGAGTGGTGGTGTTCAGTCTTTCAGTCATGTGCAACTCTCCATGACCCATTTTCAGGTTTTCTTGCCAGAGACACTGGGGTAGGTTGCCATTTCCTTCTCCAGCTCCTTTTACAGATGAGGAAACTGAGGCAAACAGGGTTAAGTGACTTGCTAATAAGTATCTGAGGATTTGAACCAGCCCTGGTTCTTTATCCACTGCTCTACCTAGTTGTACCAATCTGAGTGTAAGTCCCACAATCCACAGTTCTTTGGTGGGGAGACAATGTATTGTTGTTGAATGAATGAATAAGCATTTTTAAGGGCTTGCTTTATGCAAAACACTTGCTGAGCCCTTGGGATACAAACAGAAAAGACAGAGACAGCCCCTGCTCTCTACTTACTCACGTCCTAATGGGAAAGATCGCACACAGAGAAGGTTTCAGCTTAAAGCTCAAATGGAGAGTTTGCCTAATCCTTAGGGAGAAGTAGCCATGCAGGTGGTAATGCATCTTATTTAATGACATTTCCTTTGATAAAATCCTATATCTTTGTGATGCTAAACTGTTTCACTGTTCCAATGTCTCTGATAACTAGAGCTGTTTTTTCTGGGTTTTTGGTACATGTGCAAGGAGACTGAGGGTTTTTGCAGTGGCGGTTGTTGATTTGAGAACTAGAACCTTGGGCAAAATGAGTAAATAGCAGCCACAGAGATGATGAATCAAAAAAGGAACATCTGAAAATAGCAGAGGGAAAAAGGTGTAAGGTCAGTAGCCAAGGAGGTTCGAAGATTGACAGGAAGAAGTGGGACCTTCTCTTTCTGCTCCTAGCAGCTCTGTTACTACAGCTACATTTAGAATGGGGTTTCTGGCGGTTGTTTTGTAGGGTGTGTTTTTTAGGGGCCATGTCTCTGTGTCTGAGTGCTCTGGATGACCGATGCTTCTCCTCCTCCTAGGCACGGGTGATGGCCACCATTGGCGTGACCAGGGGACTTGGGGACCATGACCTGAAGGTGCATGACTCCAACATCTACATAAAACCATTCCTGTCTTCAGCTCCTGAGGTACGAGGGGGAGGGGTGTTTGTGGGTATGCCTTTAAGAAGAAAAATTCAACTTGATGTCCAGCAGAAATGGACACTTTCCTCATTTCCATTATTAGAATTTGCTATTTCAACAGACATTCATTAAACTCCAGCCATGTGCAAAGCAAGAGGCAGAAGGACCTAGCGGGATAGAGCATTGGACCCTTTCATCACACACGCCTCCAACTAAAAACAATTAATGTATCCCAACTAGATTTATATTTTTTTATCTTATATAGATCTATTATTAGATCTATATTTTCTTATAATTATCTTATTGTATACACATACATTCTGCTTTGACCATTGGTTTTAATGACTAGCAGAGTTGGAAAAGACATTCATGGGTCCAGTTTGAAAAAGTACATCTTGAGTTTTTCTTCCTTATTTATAGCACTTTTCTTTCAATCCTATCCACTCTTTATACAGAGGTTTTTGTTGAAATTCAGCTAGTAAACTTCCATCTTCCCTGAGACAGAGGGAATTAATGCTGAGATGTTACACCAAAAGCCATTCCCCAGGGGAGAAGCGGTCCAAATTTCATGGTGATGGATTGTAAACCGGTACTGCGTATGTGAATGGAAATACTAGATCATAAGTAAATAATGAGAAATGCAAATCTAAACAAATCTGAGGTTTTACTTCCTGCCTAGCTGATTGGAAAAGATGGAAGAAGATGGGGATAATTGGTGTTGGAGGTATTGTGGAAAGGCAGGCACACTGATACCCTGTTGGTGGAGCTGTGGATTGGTCCAACCATTCTGAGGGGCGAAAAATTGCAAGTCTGCTGAGACAATGACTAAACTCTCCATTTCTTTTGAACTGGAGATCCCACTCTCTGACATGTACTTTGGGGAGGTCAAAGATTGGGGCGGGGTCAGGGGAAGGTGGAGGTGTCCGACATATATCAGAATGCCTATAGTAACGCTTTTCTTGGTAGTGAAACCTTAGATGTAAAATTAACCCCACTAATTAGAGAGTGAGTGGTTAAACAAACTGTGGTACATTACGTTACTGCACCATAAAAAGCAACGAAGATGAAGACAGTGGGGATGCATGGTAAGATATATAAAGTGATGTAAAGTGAAGTAAGCAGGACCATGAAAACAATATCCACAGTGACTGTCTTCGACAATGTCAATGGAAAGAAAAGTGGAAATACTAGGCGCTATATAATTATAATGGCTGTGCTTGATGTATGAGGATGGGTCTCCTTCCCATCTCCACAGAGGTGGTACACTGAATATCCTTTTAGATTTGATCAATATTTTAATTAATATTACTGAACTTTTTCTCTCCTCTTTCTTTTTTTATTCTTTGTTACAAGGGCTAGCTCTCTGGGAGGGAGAAGGCAGAAAAATGTGGTGGGAAAAGGAGATATAAAAACGAGGTAGCGATAAAAAAAAATGTGAAACGTGTTACCGTTATGCTGAAAGAAGGGAGGGAATAAGCATTTCTGTAGTGGCTACTGTGTTCCAGGCACTGCACTAATTGCTTTCTACGAATATTGTCTCATTTGATCCTCACAACAACCCTGGGAAGTAGGCGCTATTATGATCCTCATTGAAGAGACTGAGGCAGGCAGAGGTTAAGTGACTTATCCAGGGTCACAGCTAGTGTCTGAGATCATATTTCAACTCACTGTTCTATCCCTTCCATCTCCAGCAGCCTAATTAAGGGACAGATTAAGCATATTATCTTAAATATCTGCTGGGTAGTGTGTGATTCATAGGAAGTGTCAGCAAATTGGGGGAATTTTCTTCTTATAAAAGAAAAATGCATCATATCTATAAATTCCCCATCCCTTTTTTTTTTAAGTACTTTGCCAGGAGTTAATGAGTGAGTCTGTGTAGGGAGAGTGTGGGCACAGGCAATCTTTTGAAGCTAAAGGTTCTGGGAGGTGTCTTGTTTGTGTTGGTAGCCCTTGCTAAATAAATACTCCGTGGTTGTACTCCTAGCGTATGACGGATGGAATGCTGGAATTGGAGTCAGTAAGATCTGAGTTCAAATTGTGCCTCAGATACATAATAGCTGTGTGACCCTGGACAAGTGGGTTTTTGTGTTGTTTTTTTGCTTTTTGGAGAGCAGTTGGGGTTAAGTGACTTGCCCAAGGTCACACTGCTAGTTTTTGTGTTAAGTGTCTGAGGCCGGATCCGAACCCAGGTCCTCATGACTCCAGGGCTGGTGCTCTATTCACTGCGCCACCTAGCCGCCCCATACCTCTGCCAGTTATAAGATGGGTGCAGGGTTGTTTTGAAGATTAAATGAGATAGGGCGGCCAGGTGGCTCAGCGAGCAAGAGCACCGGCTCCAGTGTTGGGACGACCTGGAGATCGAATCCCAGGCTCAGACACTCAGCACCACACCCAGAAATAACTGGCCGTGTAACCTTGAGCAAGTTACTTAACCCTGATTGCTTAATAAAAAAAAAAAAAAAAGATTAAATGAGATACTATTTGTAAAAGTGCTCAGTAAATTACTATTTTCTCCTTTCCATGATGAAATATCATTTCCCCCAAATTTCCTTTTAAAGAGCTTTGGATATTTTTTTGCCGATGTACTATATATCTCTGCTCATAACTGTATACAGAACTGATAAATAAACACAAGGTAATCTGAGAGGAAGGGCATTAGGAGCTGGAGAGATCCTGGTAGACTTCCTGGAGAAGGTGGTGTTTGAGCCATGTTGTGAAGGAGGAAATAAGGGGTTTTAAGAGGCAGAAGTGAGGTGGGTTCGGGAGCATTCCAGGCATGTTGAACAGCCAGTGTGAAAGCATACAGGTGGGAGGTAGAATGTAATGAGAAAGCACAAAGGCCCATGGCGGGAGGAGAGGTTGATGTGATCAGTCCTGCCTGGGCTTTAGGACGTGTCAGCTGGGTGGGGCGGTGGGCTGGAGCGGGGCATGATTTCACACCAGTATGGCTAGGAGGTAATGAGGACTTGTACCAAGTGCAGGGGGGCAGGTGTGTAAGGAGAAAAAAGGGGGAGGGTGGGAGAGATGCCAAATGGGCAGTGGGCCTGGTGTGTGGGAGGGCGAGGGAGTGCGCCAAGGCCCGTGAACCTGGGCATCTGGGAGGATGAGGGTGGCCTCAGCAGAAGAAGAGAAAGAGGAAAGAGGGGCGTGCGTGAAGGAAACAGATGGAGGAGCTGTCTGCGCTTGTCCATCCTGCACAACTCACGCCATCCCACCAGAAGCCAAAGGAGGGCTAGAGAGGGCTCTCCCTGGCCTGGATCCTGCAGTCACAAGGTGACAGGGGCAGGGATGGAGTGCACTGAGGATGTGAAGGATTGTTCAAATAGCACCTGAACAGCTGCCTCAAGGTGCCTAGGCTGTGGCATCCAGCCTCAAATGCTTACTAGGACAAGCCATTTAACCTCTCCTTGCCTCAGTTTCCTTGTCTGTAAAATGGGGATGATAATAGCACCTGTCGTGAGGATTAAACAAGATGATGCTTGTTAAGCACTTAGTGCAGGTCTTGGAACACAGTAGGCACTCTGCATAGCTGTAGTAGTAGCAGTAGCAGTCAGGTTTTAACTACCTCAGCCTGATGCCTGGCACAGCAGGGGACATTGAGCAGAGCAGCATTGGGCAAGCACTGATGCAGGGTCTGATGGGGTTGTGTTAATCAGTGGGAGGCTTGTCTGTGGCCCAGGGAGGGGAGAGTACAGTCTGTCTTCCCTCCCGCTGATTCATTAGTCCTATGCCTACACCCAAGGGCACACACCATGGCACCCACTTTGGGAGAACAATGGAATAAGAATCAAAAAGATCTGGGTCCAAGTTGTGCCTTGTGCATCTGTTACCAGGGGCAAGTTATTTAACCTCTAAGTTACAGGGAAGTTGTCGGTCTGCTTTGTTGACGGAAATTTCCACCCCAAGGAGCTCCCCCACACCAGTGAAATCATATGTCTAGAGGCTCCCTCCCCCCCCCAAAAAAAACCAAAGTGGGCAGAGAACACAGTGCTAGACCCTCAGGTAGATACAGAGATTAAATAAACATGCAAATCTTGCCTTCAGGGAGCTCAGAGAGGGAGATGTGACAAATACAGACCTAATTCGAATGCCCCCCAATAGATGATAGGTCGGTAAGAGAGGCACAGACTGTGCGTAATGAGGTCTGAGGATGAAGGCTGGGTCCTCATCTTCCATTATAAATTCTCCCTCTGTATCAGCTTGTGCCCAAGGCTTTTAGCTGCGTTTTCTTCTCCTGAGATGTTGGTCATTGTAAGTCCTTCCCCCCTTCTCCCCAGTGCCGCTGCTGGGTGGTGTCTGCCAGCACGAGCTTTCTGCCCTCAGCCCACCATCCTGTGGAGACAGGCTGGCCCCTGGCCCGCGCCCCTGCCCCAGCTGCCTTTGTTCCTTATTCCTCTGGCCCCACGAGCACTGCTTCAGCCCAGGTGCTGCCGTCTCAGCCAGAGCAGGCTTCCCTTTCCTGTGCCACATAAGTCATGGGGGGGATCTCAGAGCCCAGTTTTGCCACCTCAAGAGATTGTGGGGGCAGAGACGGAGAGGATGCTGAGGGAGCTTGTCCCTTCTCTGATGCCAGCTGTTACCCCCTTACAGTTCTCGATATCTTAGCCTGTGGAAACAGCTCTAATTGCTTTATCTGTTGCACAGGTTTGAGAGGTCAGGAGAAAATGTCTAGTCATCCATCCATTTGGTCATGTGGCCTGGAGCTTGGAGATGGTCACTGCCAAAGGATGAAGGGAAGCCTAGAGGGGGTGACATTTGAGCTCAGCTGAAAGTGATGGTTGGTCGTAGCTGGAGTTCTGTTTGTTTTAATGGGCACCATAGGAAATGGTGCGAGCAAAGGCATAGATTATTGTTGTGGTTGAGTGATGTGTGATCCTTCATGACCCCATGGACTGTATTGTCCGTGGGGTTTTCTTGGCAAAGATACTGGAGTGGTTTGCCATTTCCCTCATCAATGGATTAAGACAAACAGAGATTAAGTGACTTGCCCAGGGTCACAGAGCTAGTAAGTGTCTCAGCCTGGATTTCAACTCAGGTCTTCCTGATTCCAGGGCCAGCACTTTATCCACCTAGCAGCCCCCATGGGATTGGTAAAGTAAGGCAGTGATTCTGTTTTGAGAGAAGATGACAGCATTAGAGAATTCTGGAAGAATGTCTAATAGCAGAGGTTTTTTGAATGTCAGGCCAAGGAGTTTAAACTTTACTAGGGAAGCAGTAAGGAGCTTTGGAAGGGTTTTGAACAAAGGAGAGACGTAATATAATCCAGAGATGGGGAACCTGTGGCCTCAAGGCCGCGTGTGGCCCTCTAGGTCCTTAAATTCGGCCCTTTGACTGAATCCATTTCCGAAGGTTCCCCACCCATGCATAAAGTCTGGTAACAGCATGGAAGAGGGATTGGCAGAGAGTCTAGACTGTTCCTGTGGATATAGGAAAAGACCTCTATTTCTTTGAGACTATTCCAGGAAAATTTCAGTTGCCCAAAGGTGGTTTGCATTGAAAATGCCTAAAGCATTTAAACTTCGCTATCTCCATGTCTCTCCTATAGTTAAATGGATAGAAATTGCTACCGCAGGGAGCCTGTGTCTGTTGAGAACGCTTAGATGCCCAGGGCATGTGCTTTGCCAGTAATCACCCAGTAATCCAAACCTGAACTCTCCTGGGGGAAATAGTCAATAGTAATTTGGAAACTTTCCCACAATCAAGGGGCGTTCAGCACTTTGCGGGCCCGCTAATGAAAGACATTTTGACTGTTTGGGTGACTGAGCCAAACAAGTGACATCAAGACCTATGAGTTACTGTGGAACATAATTCCATCACCCTCCACAAAGCCAAGCAAGGCAGGAAATCACAGCGTCCTTAACACCTTGAGCAGAGGACATGATGCAGGGATAGTTCCATAGGACATGTACCACGGACAGACGTGAATAAAGAGAGGCAGTCCCTTGAGGCTAAAAGCAACACCAACATGGCTAATGTGGAAATCTGTTTGGCGTGATTTCATGTGTAAAATTGATATATTAGTTACATTTTCAAGGGGTGGGACAGAGGCAAGAGGAAAGGAGAGAATTTGGAACTCAAACTTTTTTTTAAAATTAGTGTTAAAAGCCTATGTCACATTGCATGCCATCTTGGAAAGAGGGGAGGAGGGGAAATCAGAACTCAAAATCTTATAAAAGTGAATATTGAAAACCAAAAATAGATAATTTTTTTTAAATTAGTGTTAAAAAATTTTATATATAATTGGGAAATATTTAGTGAAATGAATAAAAATATATTCTTAAAAACACTTAGGGAGTGTTTTTAAACACTTAAACACTACATTGTACAATGACTGTCTTTGTTAGACTTGGCTCTTCTCAGCAATGCAAAGTTCTAAGACAACTCCAAAAGCCTTGTGATGGAAAATGCTATATCTAAGTCCAGAGAAAGAACCATGGAGTCTGAATGCAGACTCAAGCAACTGTTTGCTCTCTCTTTTTTGTTCTGTTTCTTCTTTTTCGTGGTTCATTCCATTGGCTATAATTCTTCTTTGCAACATGACTAATGTGAAAATATGTTTAATATGAATGTAAAAAAAAATTAAAGCAGCTTTGGGAGGTAGCACCTTTGGTAGCTGAAAAGTCAGCGGGGCTAGGGGTAGCCTTGGCAATCAAAAAGCTTTAGAAAGGGTGCCACAGAGAGGGAATACACCTCGGTGACACGCTGGATAGAGTGTGGGTTCTGGAACCCAGTTTCAGACACTCTGTGTGACCCTGAACATGTCACTTAACCTCTCTATCTGCCTCACTTTCCTCAGCTGTAAAATGGGGATCATAGTAAATCTTCTGCTTCACAGTTGTGAGAATCAGATGAGATAAAGTGCATATAGTAAGCATTTAATAAATGCACATTCCCTTCCCATCCTTGTAGCATAGCAATGGGGAGCCTTGGCTGTGTATGTCCTTCCCATGTGTGTCCCACTAAGCTGGTATTCTAAATTTGTTGCCCATTCTTCCCTTGACCACTGTGTGTATCTCTAGGAGAGTGTTTTACACTTTAAGATTTCACATTAGATTGTGAGCCTCCTTGAGGACCTTTTTTTGGCATCCCCAGCAGCGGTATATAGCAGGTGCTTAATTAATAAATGCTTATTGCCTGATCAAGAGAAAAACACTTTGTAGCTACTGTTTTTCATATGCTGTTTTTAGTAAATGCCTTTGCTACAAGTTAATTGTGTCCACTGGTTGACTGCTAATGGAAAGCAGCCTGGGAAGGGGCTCACGTTGCTGTGGTCTGTAGTAGTAAGAGCCTAGACCCTAAAATCCAAGTTACCCGCTAGGGACTTAACCTGAGGGGAATAACCCAAAGGAGAATTTTCAATATGGGGGCATTATCCAGGA
This sequence comes from Petaurus breviceps papuanus, assembly GCF_028583685.1. NCBI lineage: Eukaryota > Metazoa > Chordata > Mammalia > Diprotodontia > Petauridae > Petaurus > Petaurus breviceps. Next base: position 8,707,708 of record NW_027185715.1, on the reverse strand, counting down.
TACATTTGAGTCCCCTCCTCATTTCCAGGGATCCCTTAGCGAGATTGTCTACCCTAGGACTTTTCCTTGAGTGGATTTGCTGGAATCCACCAGAGACAGATAAGCATTGCTTTCTCCTCTTTTCATTTAGACTGTATTTGGAGAGGGTGTTTTCCGCCGTATTTCCTTTACATGTCAAGCTAGTTTCTCAAAGATAAAATCTACAAGATTGTTGTACACATAATCCATTAGTATGGTAGCTAATAGGAGCCGTATAGATTTTTGCATCTTTAAATACAAAGTGATTTTAAGGGGACGCACTAGCATCTGGAGAGCCCAGGAAAGCCCTCTTAGAGAAGGAGACAGCTCTCCAGCCATAGGGGAAGGCCTGTGCAGAGACCCATCAAGGAGGGATGGAAGGTGTTTCATCAATCAAGATAGGTTTATTTAGCACCTACTGTTTGTTAAGTGTTAGGGAGATGAAAACAAAAGTGAGATAATCCCTGACCTCAAAGAGTTTACATTCTATGATGATGATATAATAGGATATAATATAAAATGGTACACAGGTGTCTATAGTGAGTTCATGAGAAATATATACTTTTCAAAACAAAAAATGTTCCCTCAAAAAGGCCAAAGCAGTTATATTTTAGATGTTACTGTTTCTATGAAAAAGAATAATCAAAGTGGGTCTTGAAAAATGACTCTACAGAGAGAGGAAATGAGGAAAGGGAAATTAGAAGGTCCGTGCCACCTATTTACCTAAAGGTAAATGTAAGTAGCTAAAGGTATGCGTCATGTTATAAAGAAACTCAAGCGGTCTTAGAAACATCATGTAGTCAGGTTTTAGAAGGGAAATGGGGTTCGGTGTTGCCAGCCAATTGACTGTGTGTCCAGGAACAGGCTTGTGATTAAGTGAAATTGTGGAGGAGGGGGGTTAATTAACCTTCTGTAGCAATCAGGAATCTGGGTCCTGGCTTTGGACCAAGGAGGAGGAAGAGGAGGAAATGAGGGTGTGAGGGATCTGAAATCAGGACTAGAAAGGATTACAAAAACCTGATCCATGTGGGAAACTGCCAAGCTGAATTAAGTAACAAGAAATAATGTACCTGTGTAGTTTGCATGGACAGATTACCTACAACTGTAGTAGAATAGTGTCTGTTTTAAATAGCTAGCTGCTCCAGAATTCCTTATTCCTTTTCACTACTAGGAGTTCAGGTTTAAGATTGGAAGAGATTATGGAGTCCAACCCCTTTCATTTTACAGATGGGGAAACTAAGACCCAGAGAGGGTATGACTTTGCCTTTGGTTCCACACCATTAAGAACACCCTAGTGTTCTATAACACTGTTCCGTGAGTTTACTCTGTGTGTGTGTGTGTGTGTGTGTGAGGGGGGTAGAAATAGTGAATACAAGGAAAGACCACATTTCCCTGGATAATGACAGCATAAAGTTCCCTAATAGTTTTATTAAAGCCAACCCTGAGCTGGATTTTGTCACCTATGAATCTCAGAGTTGCAGTTTTATTCCTTTACAAAGGCCCTAATGAATACTAGCTGTCCCTTCACTCTCCCTCATGACTTTTCTAACTTGCCCTCTTTTCCCCCAACTGTGTATTTCCTGGAAATATTCTCCCCACCATGCTGTCTTCCCTTTGCCAAGCCTAGATCTTTATTGCACATTTGAATTTTAAGTTTTAAATGCAGCACAGTCAGGGTTGTCTGAACGACTAGGGGAAAAAAATGTGCCTGGGTTCTAAGAAAAAAGGCTCAAACAATCTTCTTGGAAAATCAGAGCTGTTCCCATGCATCATCTTAGCTCTTAATTCATTCTGATGAGTTAAAAGTAAATGAACCAAAAGCATATGGATCAGATTTACCTTTTAAAAAATGTGCAGGGTTTTAAGAATTAGAAAGGGGTTTCTGGCCAAACACATTTTCGTTTTCACTGAACACGAAACGCTGGAAAAATAGCTCGTTTGCCAAACCCCAAGTACAGCCAGATTTGTCTATCCCTGTGCAACCCACAAAGTTCTGGGGCCATGGTTTCCTGACTTCGTTTTGAAATTCCTTCAGAGACTCCCAACGGTGCCTGTGTCTCTGTAGTTTGCGAGAAGAACAGTGTCAAACATTCTGAAACATTCTGTCCCTTTTTCGTCCCTGTCTCGCTTGAAGCAAAGTCTGTCTCTTCTTTCTGTTTTGTGGGGAAGTGGGCCACAGCCAAGAGACTAAGCCCAAGCCAACTGAAGTCTCTCCTCATTCTCTTAATGAGAAGGTTAACCTTTTGTTATCATTTTACCTAAGGGTGGAGGGAGAGGAAAGATTTCTCTCCAAAGACAGTGTCTCAGCTTGTGTGATCTGTTGCAGAAACAGGAGAGCAATTTGTACAGAAACAACATTATAAAAGAAAAAAAAATCTTTCAAAAATAAGAAATCTAATCAATGCAATGACCAGCAATGACTCCAGAAAACTAAAGAGGAATATGGACTCGTTTGGAAGCGATAAACGTGCAGACTGGTTTTCCCTGACTCAGTGTAGTTGTTTGTTGTTGAGGTTAAGAGTCAATTTTTTAATCACATCTGACACTTCATGACCCCATTTGGGGTTTTCTTGGCAGAGATACTGGGATGGTTTACTATTTCCTTCTCCAGCTCATTTTACAGATGAGGAAACTGAGGCAAACAGGGTTAAATGACTTGCCCAGGGAGTGTCTGTAGCCAGATTTGAGCTCAGAGAGATGAGTATTCCCAACTCCAGGCCTAGCACTCCATTTACTGGGCTACCTAGCTGCCCACTTATTTGTTACAAGGATTATATTTTCTATTTTGGGGTGAGGAGGAAGAGGGGAGCCAGCTGTATATGTATGTGTATATGAGGAGGGAGGGAGAAAGAGAATAGGGGCAATGGAGATGGATAGAGACAGAGCAGGGAGGAGAGAAAGAAATGGGGGGGGGGAGTCATTGAAACTTTTTTATAGAGAGAGAAGTGAAGGAAACACAGACAAACAGGACTGCCTTGAAAGTAACATGTTGAATTTATATTTTTTTTCCTTAGGCAATCCATGCATAATTGTTTCACACCTTATCTGTTTCTCTTCTAGTTTACTTGTGGAAAAATCCTCTTTTATTTTAGTGTTCCTTGAATTTAGAACTTTTTAAAATTCAGGAAAAAAGGACAGAGTCCCTGGGATGGCACTTTTTCCTCATCCCCTTTTCTCCAGCCATGCTGTCTTCTCCCACTCTGTTTATTATAGTCTAGCGCTTGTGAGTGGTTCAGGTCCATTATATAAACTAACCACTGTGGGAAGTAATTTGGAGTTTGAAAGCGTATCGCTTCTCATGTTAACTTGGCACAAGTCTCAATTCAACAATGACTTATTCAACACCTCCTGTACACTGTTGTTAATCCTTCATTCTCAAAAAGGACCAGTGACGTCACGAGTGAGGTCTTGACTTGCTCGTGAATTGGATTTAAGTGAGGAAGGGCTGCACAAAGTGGGTGGCATCACTTTCCTGAGTCACTGTTCTTGGCACTGGAAAAAATGCAGAGGTTAGATTATATAAGATCCGTGCCTTCCCAGAGCTACAGTCCTGTGGGGGTAGGAGAGCTCTAATACACTTAAATTAAAGGAAAACCATTTGGCATGCAGGAGAGGACCAGTCATTGCCGTCATCACCATCATCACAACATTTAGATGGTACCTGCTTTTTGCCGAGAATTATGCTAATTGCTTTACAGATTATTTCATTTGATCTCCAAAGCAATGCCAGGAGGTAGGTGCTTTTATCCCCATTCATAGATGAGGAAACTGAGGAAAACAGAAATTAAGCAACGTGTTCATGGTCACATGGCTAATACATGACTGAGGCCAGATTTGAACTCAGGTGTTCTTGATTCCAGACCTGCTAACCACAGAATTTCAGCTGAGTTTTAAAGAGTCTTGGGAAGTTAACAAGTGATGTGGAGGGGAGTGGGGAGGGAAGTCCTTTCAGACATAGGGAACAGTAAGGAAATGATCTTCTTAGAACATAAGTCTGATCCTGTCTCTCCCCTGCTCAAAAGTCTAGAGTGGCTCCTAGAGGAAAAAGCTGTAGGATAGAATTCACTTGGTATTTAAAGCCCTCCCGCAGCTTGCCTTTCCAGACATTTCATGTTACTCCTCTTCAAGCAGGCTGTTCTCCAACCTACCCGGCCTGTTCAGTACTTCCTAAACTTCAGACTCCAGCTGTGGGTTAGGGGGTCCTCTTGCACTAACTTCATTCCTTCCCTCAGGGGCCCGTAGTTATTTAAAGCACCTACTTTCCTGACCATCTCCTCTTCTGTAAAAGGGTAGAAAAAACTTTGACAAAGAGCAGGCCAAGAAGTTAGGCTGACTTCAGATTATGGGGAACCTTGAATGTCAGGCAGAAGTCTGGACTTTTCTCAACCCCTAGAGGTTATCTAACAAAGGATTTGCTGGCGTAACCAGAAGAAATGAGTCAGGAGAATTGTTTATAGAACAAATGTCAGTAGAAAAGGAGGCATGAGTAGATTTTGGAAGTCATTTTAACAGTCTAGGCCTATGTTTAGGGAGTTTAAGTGGGAACTAAGAAAGGTGGAAGTGGAAGATAGTGTTGGTCTGGACCTCTAGTGTAGGAAACTCCCTTTATCATTGCCAATTGGCTACAACCTGCAATTTATAGTCTCTGCACTTTGCCTGTGGCAATGAAAAGTTCATTGACTTGCCCTCTACACATCCATTATGTGTCATAGGAAACACTAGAATCAAGGTCTTCTGACTCCCAAGGCCAACTCTCTCATTGCTACACCACATTGCCCCATGAGAAAAATGGCGGTAGAATCCATAGCACCTTCCATTTGGAAATGGAGGGCAAAAGAACAGTGTGTCAGGGGTAAGTGACGCTAAGGTTTTGGACCTGGGAGCTCGACAAAATGAAGATACCATAGATAGAACTGGGGGGGAGTGGGGGGCAGGAGAAGTTGGTTTACCGGAGAAGATATTAAGTTACTGTTGGTGGCAGTGTCCTGAGAGAGTTCAAGGCTGAAGACAGAAATCTAGGGGCATTGTTGAAGCCATGGGAGAGAATAAGAATGCCAAAAGAGAAAGCATCTTTCCTTTTTAAAAAAAAAAAAAAAACACCCTGAGGGCCTTCCTTGGATTTGGGGGTTACATTTCTAAATACTAGTCTGCCCTTACTTCCCACCTCTCTAGGCAGAGACATGAAGTTTCCCTTAACATTTCCCCCACACCCATCCCCTTTCTGGTCTTTGGAGAAAGGCCTTTTCCTGCCTGGGCCCACTGCCCCATTTTGACATCTTGTAGCAACTGTAGATACCCCCCTCCACAGCTCAGCTGATATTCAGTCTGCCCCGCAGATAACTGGCTTGGTTTTGGTTTTTGTCCTCTGCACACTACCCCCCATCCCCATGAGTTCGCACTCAGTTCTTTCTATCCAGACCTATCAGTGCTGTCTAAAACCCCTTTGTTTTTTTCACAGTGCCTCCCCAGGCATCATCTGGCTCAACTTTGAGGGTCAAGGATTCCTAATATACATTTGTGTGTGTGTGTGTGTGTGTGTGTGTGTGTGTGTATTATTGATGATCTTTTATAAACACTGATACCATTTGCCTTGTAGCCCAGAAGTACAGTTAACCAAAACAAATCAATACAGTATGTCCCAAAAGTCATAGTGTAACTGCACTATGACTTTTGGGACAGCCCCACTGTAGGCCAGATCCAACCACATTCCACAATAGTAGTCTACCACCTCATTGCTGGCTCCCTGCAGTCACAGTTGTTCAGAGTTCATTGGGTCTTTACAGATAGAGAGAGTGAGTCCCAGGGGAGTTATAGTGGCTTGTTGTGTCTGTTGGGTAAATAACTCTCCTGGTCCTTCCCTTTGCATGTCCATATGTTTTCCCAAATTTGCTGAATTCTTTGTATTTGTCATTTCTTATGGTACAGCAATAAGATATTCCTTATACATTTCAACATTGTCAGATAATCACTTTCTTTCCTTGAGATACCATCATTGTTTTCCATTAAAATGTTTTAAATACTTCAGATTCCATGAACCAAGAGATAACCCTTGTCAGTGATATACCATGGGCAGGGATTCTTTGGTCCAGATAGTCTCAAAGATCCATTTTATGTTGGAACTGCATCTTAATACATAATTTTCTCACCTCATCTATCTAATGTTACTTGTTCAGTTGTCTTTAGAGAAAGGCAAATATTTTGCTGTACTTTATTTTCTATATTATCTTGCAATAGATAGATAGATAGATAGATAGATAGATAGATCTTGCTAGCACTGTTACATTGTCAGCAAGTACTTACTGCCTACTGTATAAATTGACAAATCTCAAAAGCATTTTGCTTGGATTGGGGTGAGAAACTGCTGAGGGAATCAGCTGAGAAGTTGATGTAATTATCTTGGAGTGTAGTGTTAAAGACACTGGCTGAGAACAGTGGCAAGTCAACAAGCATTTATTAAACTCCTGCTGTATGCCAGACCCTGTGCTAAACCTCTTCCCAGGTCTGTTTGTCTTTTAAACTGACCCCTTCATCATTTCTTATACACCATTCATATACCTTAACTTGTTTAGCCATTCCTCAGTTGATGAGCGTTCCAGTTCTTCACTGCCGCAAAAAGAACTGCTGTCAGTATTTTTGTATGTTGTTTAATCATTTTCAGTCACATCCAACTCTTCATGACCCCTTTGGGGTTTTCTTAGCAAAGATACTGGAGTAGTTTGCCATTTCCTTCTACAGCCCATTTTACAGATGAGGAAATTGAGGCAAACAGGATTAAGTGACTTGCCCAGGGTCACACAACTAGTGTTTGGGCTGGATTTGAACTCAGTTCCTCCCGACTCCAGGCCCAGTGCTCTGTCCACCACACCACCTGTATGAGTCCTTTTCTTTCTCTGATCTCTTTGGGGAATACGTGGTATTGCGGGTCAAAAGTGATATACAGTTTAAAAGCTTTGGAAACATAGTTCCAAATTGCTTGTTTGCCAATCTGATAGATATGAGATGTTACTTGAGAGTTTTTTAAATTTGCTTTTCTTTAGTTGTTAGAAATGTAGACCATTTTTTATATTGCTATTGATAGCTTGAATTTCCTCTTCAAAATACTGCTTTGATCATTTAACAGTTGAAGATTATCTCAAATTCTTAGAAATTCACTTCCATTCCCTATATTTCTTCTAAATAAGAGCTTTATCAGAGAAACTTGCTGCAAAGATTATTTCCCATTTACCTTCTCTCGTTTACTTTTAGCCACATTAGTTTTGTTTGTGCAAAACCTTTTTAATTTTATGCAATTAAAATTGTACAATTAATTTTCTATTATTCTCTCTGCTGTAACTAAGTTAATTCTTCTTCATCCATAGATGTGACAAATAATTTCTTCCTTGTTCTTTTAATTTGTTTATTATGTTGTCTGCCAATTTGAAGCTTATATTAGTATAAGATAATGAGATGATGGTCTAAAGCTACTTTTTGCCAGGTTGCTTTCTACATTTCCTGATAGTTTTTCTAGTAGTGGGGATCCTTGGATTACTCTACTGAGTTCTTTGCTTCTGTTTATTCTGTCCCTAATCTGTTCCACTAATTAACCCCTCTTTTTTTAACCAATACCAAGTTGTTTTAATAATTACTAGTCTGATATCTGGTACAGCTAAGCTCTCTTCCTTCCCACATTTTTCCATTGTTTCCCTTTAAATTCTCAACTTCTTGGTCCTCCAGAATCTTGTTACTTTTTCTGGCTCTGTAAAGTAATCTTGTGGTAGTCTAGTATATCACTAAATAAGTAAATTAATTTAGGTTGTATTGTCATTTTTATTATATTGACTCAGACTACCCATGAACAATGAATGTTTCTCCAATTATTTAGATCTGTCTTTGTGTTTAAAAATAAAAGTGTTTTGTAGCTGTATTCATGTGATTCTTATGTGTGTCTTGGCAGACAGATTCCCAAGTATCTTATATTTTCTGTAGTTATTTTGAATGGAATTTCTCCTTTTATCTCTTCCCACTCAATTTTGTTGATAATTTGCAGAAATATGAATGACTTATGTGCATTTATTTTACATCCAGCAACTTTACTGATTGTTTCAGTTAGATTTTTGGTTGACTCTAAATAAATCATCATCTGTATCATCTGCAAAAATCTCACGCTACTTTTAATAAAGAACTGGTTTTAGCAACTCGCAAAGGTAATGGTTATGTGAATGGAGTTAATGTCTGTGCATGTGTTCAATATTTCTGAAGTCAGAGGCTAAAACTTTCTCTGAGATGAGAAAAAGTAATCATTGCTTAGATGTTTACAACTGTTCCCAGTCAAACATTTAGCATTTCTTAACCTTGGCGAAAGAAGAAGAAAAAAAAACAACCTCCCAACACAGACAGGCTGTTTATTTCAACTGGAGTCCTTCTGATTCTATAAACCATCCCCTGCACAGTCTTCCTTTCCCACTCTGCTCTCATCCTAACAGAATTGCCTGTTGTGAGATGAGCGGGGGCCATGTGAGGGATCACCTGGGTTCAGCCCAGCAGCCCCAGTCATGGGGCCCATGTCAGACGTTCTTGAGCAGATCCAGACCGAACAGCCCTCAGGTGTGCGCGCAGCCAGGGTTCACATCGCCAACACAACAGAAAGGGTTGTGTCTTCTGTTCCAGATTTCACTACGTGCGCTATCTGCTCTCTTGAGGCCCAAGAGCCTGCCAGGATGAAGAGGTCCAGAGGACACTGTGTTATGTTATGCTATGCTACAGTTTTGTGTTTGTTTGGGTTTTTTTTCTCAGTCGTTCATTCTGACAACCAGAGGTAGGAGTGAAGAATGGCAGTCAGAGAGACTCCAGCCTACGTGCGGGACGTGAACTTTAGATCCCTTTGACATCTATGCAGGCAAGGCGTACACACACACACACTTATTCCAGGTCCTTACCTAAGATGTTGCATATAATTGGAGTTTTGGAGGACTTTGGGATGCCGCTGAAACATTTGACTTTTATTTCAACTTTGCAAAATAACATCATCAAAAACTCTGGAGAGTTTCTTTCCATATACTCACAATCATTCCCTGTGTACATTTTTAACAAAATTTTACAGCTGAAATTGGGGAGGGACAAATTCAGAAGTAGCACAGGCACATTTCTTTAGGGGTGCTGCTGTTAGGTTGAGCCTGGGGCTATTATATAAAATAAAGGCAGTTAATTTCCCAGCTAATGCTGCCTCCGACAACTTGAAATGAACAATTAACTGGGGTTAGCAACTCATTAAGCAGTCTCCTTATTAGTTTTAACAATGATCGTGCTTTTTTTTTTTAATTTAAAATTTCCTTTTGTAGTGTGAATTAAGTTGTCAGCAAACTCAAACATTCCAATGTACAGAGCCCAAGGAAAATTGTGTCAGAAAATGCAGATTGTTCAGCCTGATGTGGTGGTACATGCCGGTGGTACATGCTCCTGCTGTCCAGGAGGCTCAGGCTGATGGATCTCTTGAGCTAGGGAGTTCTGAGCTACATTAGGACTAAGCAACAGATTCTAGCTCTAATACCAATATGGTGAATCCCTGGGTGTGGGAGAACCGTCAGGCTACTTAAGGAGTGGCAGATTGACTCAGGTTGAAATGAAGCAGGTCAGAGGTCCCATGCCCATCAACATTGAGAATGGGACCACCCATGATTAATGTACTTCCAGCCTAGACAAGAGAAGGAGGCCCAGTCCCAGGAAGAAAAAAAAAGTATACACAACTGTATATCTACTTTGTATACATAAAGCACATATAAAAGGGTATATATATATATACTTTATATAGTATGTGTGTATATATATAATATGTATATATGTGTGTATGTATGTATATGTACTTTAACAAAATATTAAAGATTTCTGGTGTCCCATTTTGAATTTTTTCTTTCATGCATTAAAAAAAAATGTTCTGTTGATACTTGTTTGGGCATATCTCTTCCTGCCCACTAACCTCCCTGTCCACTTCTAAGTAGAAGCCTTTCCTTTTAACGATGTGTGACAGACTGTCCAGTGAAAGCCCAGTTTTCATTAGCACGCGTGGTGTGCTTGCCTGATGCAGTCTCCTACGTCAACTTCAGAGCACGTGCAGGTATTCTGTGACTGTTTCCTGTCTGCTTACTGTGTGGCAAACAGAGGCCTTTTGATTAGACTAAACCTGGATGTGCATATAAAAAGCACTAATGGGCCAAACTGACCTATTTCTTTCCTATCCAGGCAAGAAAGGCAAAGACTGCAGTAAGCAGTGTGGGGAGACGGGCAGCTGGCAGCAGCACCCCATTATACACGCAGAGTCCAACAAAACAGATCCAGGGGTTGTGACTGTCTGATTGTGACATTCTGGATCTCAGCATCCAGAGTGGTCTTCACCCCAGCAATAGTAAAAACTCCACTCAGTAAACTCCACTGGCTCGCAGTTGTCTCCAGAATCTAATAGAAATCCTCTGCCTGGCCCCTTCCTACCTTTCCAGCCTAATTATGCTTTTACTCCCCTCGATGGACCCTGTGATCCAGGGACACTGACCTTCTCTCTGTTCCTTTTGCACATGACACCCCATCTCCCAGCTGCATAGCCTTTTCTCTGGCTGTCCCCCAAGGCTGGAATGTTCTCCGTTGCCACCTCCACCTCCTGGCTTCCTTCGAGATTCAACTCAAATTCCAGCTTTTACAAGAATCCTTTTCTGCTTCCACCCCCGCCCCCAGCCACCCCTTCATTGCTAATGCCCTTTAAGAAAACATTACCTCCCATTTACACTGTACATACACATCTTACACTCGCACAGTTGTTTGCCTGTCGTCTCCCCGTTATCATGTGACCTGCTTGCGGGCAACGACCGTATTTTACCTTTTCTTTATATTCCTAGTAAGGACTCGATTAACTCTTCTTGGCAGAGTGAATATTGCTAGTTCTTTCATCAGAACTCTGAGGTCCTTCATATCGTTGTTGGCCTCGTGCAAATTGTTCCCCAGACACCTTTCATTTCGCTTTGTCAGTTTAGACAAATCTTCTCATGTTTCTCTGAATCCACATGATTCTTCGTTTTTTATGGAGTCATAATATCCCACCGTGGCATAGGAGATTGATTGGTTGGTTGTTGTCTTTCATTTAATGGAATTTCATATTTACTTTCTTCCTACTGTGTAACAGGCAGAAAAAAATCAGTCATCTATGTGGATTATTTTTTATCCTGCTATTTTGCTATGATTATTTTCCCAATTTTTAGTTGACACTAGAATTGCCTTAAAGCACCATATCATCCACAAAAAAATGATGTTTCCGTTTTGTGCTTGTTATCTTATGTTATTGCTATAGTTAACATTTCTAGAATTATATCAAATAATGGTGGCGATAAAGTATAACCTTGTTTTGTCCCTGATTTTATTGGAAAGGCCACTAGGATTTCTCCACCACATAGAGTGCTGGCTCTTGATTTTTGGACAGATAATATTTACCCTATTAATGAAAGATCTGTTTATTCTAATACTTTTTTAATGTTTTTAACAGAAATGTATGTTGTATTTTGTCAGCAAGTTTAAAAATTTTAAAACTCAGAGGGGCTAATTGCCCAAAGTCCTTCTCTCCACCCCCACCCCCAACTTCGTTAAGTGTAATTGGGAAATTTCTCTTAGGCTTACTATGGCTTGCTTCTGGGTGCCTTACAGAGTCCCAGAGGCGCCTTTCCCCAAGTGCTATGTCCTTTGTCCTCAACATGCAGACACCACCACCGATTACCATTGTCCTTAGGGTGCTGCTATAGAATGCTGATGAGAGATCCAAATCCTCTATATTAGTATAAGATAATGAGATGGTGGTCTAAAGCTACTTTTTGCCAGGTTGCTTTCTACATTTCCTAATCCAAATCCTCTGACCCTCAGCTTCACAAGGTTATAAACTGGGGGAGAGGGGGGGTTCCTACCCTATTGCCTTCCTTCTCTCCCCCAAGCCTTCTTCCCTCAGAAGCTTGGGTAAGTAGCCACATACCCAGACTGTTGGGTTCCAAAATGGCCTTCTGTTTTATGGAAGAACCACTAGGGTTGTCCTGTGTTACCAGATTGTTCCCACCCAGGAAGACATTGCCAGGCTTAGAATCCTTTATTAATTACTCTGTTAGGGGTGTTTGATGACTATGAGTGACTTCTGCCCCTCACGAGTGGAAGGATGCTGGTACCTCTCCACAGAAACAAAAAACTTCAGAAAGGGATGTGGAAGGGGAGGGGAGGAAGGATGAATCCTTCTTGGCATATGTAAAATTGGAAACACCTGTGGCATATCCAGTGGGAAATGCCCACTAGACAGTTGGGACTGCAGGAGGAGGGAAAACAAAGCTAAAAACGTAGGTCCTTTCCGCTCAATTCTATCCTACTTCTGGGCATCTCAGACCGGAGTCATAAAACAGGATAGGCCTGAATTAAGGGAGTCTCTTTCTCATACAGTAAGTGCTTAGAAGATAAGCAGTTAGGAACCTTTGTTGAGCGTGTGAAGAACTTAGGCACAGGCAGCAGAAGGCAGGGCCTCCTGGAGAAGCATCGGAGATTGCACAAATGGGAAAATTGATGGCTTGTCCTTAAAAGTTGCCGCCAAGATGCAGATGTCAGCTAGAAGAGGCCAAACTACTTTAGCATATGACTAAAATATCCTAAGTAACAGATGAGCCTAGATGAAATGAATGCTGAACTAGCAGCCCAAAGCTGTTAGGTAAATGCTTTTCACATCCCCGTGCACAGAGTATGCAGAGGCTTGAATCAGGAAATATACTTAGATGGTGAAAGCCGAGAAGACCAACCAGAATCACGTGGCTTATTCAGCGAAGAACCATCTTACCTTTATCTTTCTTTCTGCTGCATTTCAGCAGCTCTCTCTGAAACTGCAAAGAAAAGGAGTAATTGTGACTTTTACTTCAGCTAAGATAAAGGCAGCCTGGTGAGTGCATGAAGAGCCGTCCTCCAAGACAGGAAGACCCTGCTTCAAATCCCTCCTCTGACACATAGTGATAGGGTATAACCCTCCCCACTTCTGCCTGCTGGCTTCCCTGGTGTCCATCAAGACTTAGCTCAAATCCTACCTTCCGTAGGAGTCCCTTCCTGGTTCCTCCACTACTAGTGCCTTCCTTCAGAGATTACCTCTCATTACACTCTATGTGCGTCTGTGTATGTGTATCTTATGTCTGCAATTTTTGTGTCTGGTCTTTGTGAACATAAGCTCCCTGAGGGCAAGGGCTATGATTTTTACCATTCTTTGCCTTCCCAGCGTTTAGAACCATGCCTGACGCTGAGTAAGCTCTTAATAAATACTGACTGGCTCAGTTCTCTAGGCAGCCCTCCAAGACTGTAAGTTACAAAGAGTGCACTAACCTTCATTAACAGAGGAAGGTTCCTCACCCAAGAATTATAGAGATGAAATCACAGGTCTAAATCTTAGCCCTGTTCCTAAATAATAATAGTAATAGCTAATAATAATAATAATAGTAATTTTGTGTAGCACTTTAAGATTTGCAAAGTGTTTTACAAATATCATTTGTTACTCGAGACAATGAGTATTTATTTTATTATTATTACATTATACATTTTGTTATAATTTATATTCTACATTTATAGTATATATTATAATTTTATCATTTATTATTATTATTATCCCTACTTTATGGATGAGGAAACTGAGACTAAGAAAGGTTAAGTGACTTGCCCAGGGTCACGCAGCTAGCATGTGTTTGAGGTAGGATTTGAACTCAGATTTTCCAGACTCCAGGACTCTTTTACCCCAAGTAGCACCTGTAGGAACATTTCCCAAACTCCATCTCAATAGAGATTATTTCCCAGGACAATGGCTACATGTATTGTCATTCCAAGGCTTTGAGATGCAGTGTCCTGGGTTGTTACCATCAGGGTCCATAGGCTAGTGGTGGTTCAGCTTGCCTGGTACCTGCTGCCACCTGTCTCACTAAGGTGTCCTGGCTGTTTCAACTTACATGTGAATAGTGACAGTTGGTGGGAGGAGTGGCAAGTGGTAGAAGTAAGGGAGACAGGTAATCCCCGGGGTAGGGGTGGTGGGGAATGCTGCCACTCCTGGGATTCTCTGTTCATCTGAGAGAGAGGTGATACAGAATGAGACGTTTATAGAAAGGGACAGTGTGAAATGTGTCTGACTTGACTACGTATTTGCTGCAAGGGTTTTGTTTTTTCTTTCATTCTTTCAAATTGATGCGGTGGTGGGGTGGGAGAGAGAAAAAATAAATGCTTATTAATTGAAAAATAGAATGAAAGAGAAAGATGTGACACAGAAGGCAGTCTTAGAGGATCATCTGTTTTCTCAAAAAAGTTCTGCCTCATAGGTAATGTATGAGACCAAGCTGTGGAATCAGGGGAAAGTTGGCAAAGTCCTCTGAAAATTGGCTGAAGGATAGGAAACAAAGGGTAACCGTCAAAAGCTGAAAGGAGGTTAATTGGGACGTGCCTAAGGGAATAAGGTTGGGACCGGCTTTTTATTATTTACATATAAATTACTTGGAGGATTGTACAGAGAGAACCTTCCACTATTTGGCCTGTGAAGGGACATTAAATAGGATCCACGTGGCAAAAAGGACAATGCAATTAGGGGAAGGATTTAATTTGTCAAAAGATTTAGCCTGAGAATGGAGACTCCTGCTATTTCTTTAGTGACCAGACCTCGGTTTTATTAGTGGCTGCCACAGCCAACGGCAGCTCAGGCCTTGGCATTTCTTCTCTCCAAAGATGGCTTGGAATTAAACTCTGGCCTCCTCGTTTCTGGGGCACTTTAATAATGTTAAATTCAGGTGCTCTTAATAACCCAGATGGACATTCGGAGGCAGAAGAGGACCTCTCCTGTTGAACTGTAACAACGAAATTGGCCACTTCAACCCCTTTTCGATCAGAGGGCTTATTTAACAATTAAGTTTTCCGTCTCACAGTGCTGAGAGCATCAAAGAAACTTCTTGCAGATATGTATTCATAGGAAGCAAAGAGTGTCTGTTGGAGATGTTCCTGAATTCAACAGTAGCTGTGCTTGCACCACCAAGCACTTGACTTGGCAAGATAGGGTTCTGATATTTGGCTGATGCTGCCACTGGTATTCTCTAGGTGATGGATTAGATGTAGAGACTGCAGAATTGGAGAGTTGTAAGATAATTTAGTGGCCATGTAGGCCAGGCCGTACATGAAGGAAATCCCCACTATGTAACATACCCAACTGAGTATATTACGTTCCCAATGACTGGTATAGAACCTTAATTTTCTGTATGCTTCACCATGGACTGGACCATTACCATTCATCCTTACCTATGTCTTGCCACTGGACTCCAGTGATTCTGGAAGAGAAGGTGGGGCTAATGACTTTGCCCAACTCTGCCTCACTTAAATCCATTTCACTTGCAAGTCAAGACCTCTCCTTCATGATGTCATTGGTCTTCTTTGAGAATGAAGGTCAAATTACAACTTCAACAAGGATCCTTCACAGCCCATTAAAAGCCAGGAAGAAGGGGGATACCTGCTTCTAACATAGACTGCAAATACAGAAGTTCCTTGGGGGGTAAGGATGGAGCTCCTGCATTTTTATAAATATAAGGACTGTGACTTTATTTCCAATTACAGCCTACTCCACAAGGCCTTTCCTGAACTCTACTCCCCTTTCCTCCTTCTTATTGCTAATCTGATGCTAGAAATAACCTTTTACTCATTTTTTATGTGTTTTGTATTTAATTACCCGTGCATGTCCCTTTCTTCCTCCTCTCCTTCCCCATTTAAATATAAGCTCATTGAGGACAGTGACCCTTTCAGTTTGATATCAGTACCTTCTGTGCTGGGTCTTGGTACCCAGTAGGTGCTTAATAAATTCTTGCTGATTGGTTGAATGTCATTGTCCAGCATAGCACCTAATACTAACAGACACTTAATATGGTTGACAGGCAACAAATTAAGCATTAACTATGTGTCAGGCACTGTGAAAAGCATTGGGAATACAAATACAAGAAAAAGACAGTCCCTGCTTTCAAGGACCTTCCATACTAGCAGGGGGAGAGACTCCACAAAAGGGGGAGGGGTGGGCAGTTCGAGGAACATAGCAATGGGAGATGGGAGGCTGCGTGATGGAAGGATGCTTTGGGGTTAGGAGCCTTCGGGTGCTGAGGGAGAATACAGGCATGATGGCAGAGTCCAGAAGGTCAGGAGCAAAGCCAGGACAGGAATTGAATTCTCTTTTCCCTAAGTCAGTACTTTAGTTCATAAGACACAACTGGCTGTCCAGAGTTTAAACCTTTTCATTTCCATGGCAATCTTACTCTCAGGAGTGTCTATTAAAAAAAAAAAGCAGCCAGGTATGATCTTTCCTTAAGGATTTTTCTTGAGCCATTTGTAGGTAATGCTTTTCTCTCCAGTAATGAGGCCACAATGGGCTGGAACGTAGAGGGAGATTTTTTTAAAATAAATAACTTTTGTTTGTTTTCACATCACCTACATTTTCCACCCTTATCCCTTCCTCTTTATGCAGAGGTAATCCTTATGCCAAAGTGTTAAGATGACCAGTTATTTAAAAAAAAAAACAACCCAGTGCAGCAAATCCAACCAGCACATCCAAAAGGCCGGTGTTTGCAGTGTTCCATATCCACAGGCCCTGGGCTCTGCAAAGACAGAGGAGTGGAGAGTGGGGGAGGTACATTGATGGTCTTTTCATATTGCTTCTTTGGTATCAAGCTTGGTGGTAATTTCACAGCTTCTACCTGTATTATTTAATTGTTCTTTCCATTTACGTTGTTTCAGTCATTGCATATGTTCTTTTCCTGGTTCTGCTTACTTCATTTTACATCAGGCCACATAAGTCATCCTCTGTAGTCATTTCTTACAGCAAAGTAATAAATTACATTCATATATCTCAGCTTGTTTAGCCATTTGCTAAACAATGGGCATCAACTTTTGCTTCTCCAAAAAGTGCTGCTGTAAGTATTTTGGTATGTATGGGGGTTCCATCCCCTCCCCCATCCTTAGAGTATGGACCTAGCATTGTTATCTCCAGATCTAACGGTATGGACATTTTGGTCACTTTCTTCATATAATTCCAAATTGCTTTCCAGAATGGTTGGACCAGTTCACAGCTCCACCAAAAATGCATGACTATGCCTATCAAAGTTTGCCAAGTGCTTTTTATTTCTTATCTCCTTTGAATTCCCAAAGAACCTAGTAGGGTAGATCACAGGGGTATAGTTAGCCCCATTTTTCTAGACGGGGAAGCTGAGGCCCAGGAAGGGCCTCGTGACTTCCTCGTGACAGTGTATCTGGCTTACTCTGGCCAGTGTCAGTATTTGCCTCTAGCCATTAGCTTATACTACTCCCATCTTTAATTTTCTCTGGTATGGTTGCAGAAGAGAGGTCCTGAATAAGTAAATATTCTGGTTACTCTTGCCCCTCCCCATCCCTAGCACAGAACAAGTTCCTTGAAGAAACAGACTTTTGCCATGTTATGTTTTATTTTGTTTTGAAATCTTTGTGCCCCGGGCACCTAGCACCCTACAAATATAGTAAGCACTGAATGAATGTTTGTTGAAGCGATGTGCTTACTTGTAACAGAAGATGCACACACAAAATCGATTTACCATTACTTATACCAACTAGTGCAGTAGAAAATTAGATTTATGCTTCTCAATGCTAGCAAACTATATTAATCAAGTGTGTGCAAACAGTTTATATTATCTCCATTGGACAGTACAATCATTAATCTTACTAGGATCAAACCACAAACCCAGTTTCCTTAGGCTTCCTAGTATATGTGTCTCATCGTGGTACTTAGTGGCAAGACTCCTTTTCATCCAAGACAAAGACCATGTGTGTCCCTTCAAGGTGGTTGCCTGACAGGTCAGCAAATCACAGTCAGTTAATGAGCCCTGCCCTCAAGTGAACATGGAGAATGCTTGAGGCTTAAGTGTAGGGGACATGGGAGCTGATGTTGGTCTCAATCCAAGGTCAGGCTGAAGGCTGCAGGGTCTCTGGTGGGTCTCTTATATTTCTAGCTCTGCATGTTAGCTAGTTACTCCCACATTCTGGTTGGTGACCAGTGATCTAATTTGTTTACCAGTTAATATATGTCTGATGATAGGAGCTGATCACATGAACTAAAATTGTTTGCCAGATTTTTCCACTGGGGGTCTGTCCTATCTGGGGGTCTCATATGTTGACTAGTGGTTTTTGATCACAATATGTCATATGTTGTTTATCAACCTATGGCACACATATGCGTATCTTCATATTGAAAAAGGGGGGGATAAAACACTGAAATACTTGATCTCAAAATGGCGGCCATCAGGTATGTCAGAGTACCATTTATTCTCACTACATTACTGAGCACACACTGTGTCCAACACTGTGCGTCAGGCTTTTGAAAGACCTCCTTTAAATTTGGCAAAGTATACTATTTTCCTTGTAAGGTCTCAGGCATCACATTGTAAAATTGCTTTGTTTATTAGCCAGTAATGGCTTGCAAAAGTGGCAGAGGAAGGGCAGGCATGAATGGGTTGTGATCTGAAAGGAGTACCCAGTGACGAACTCACAAATCCATTCGAGTTAAGTCTCAAATGATACTTAATCAAGCACACACTCTCATTTGGGACTGGTAAAAAGTAAAATAAAAGCAAATGGGCAGAGTACATGGGATTAAGTCATTTACACTGATTTATTTGCACAAGCTCAGCCCTCTAAAATTTTCACTTAATCTCATAGTCTCTTAAAACTATAATGCTGAACAGGAGAAGGGTGTAAGTGTGAAGGAAGTCTTTGGGAGAGCAAAACTGTATTAGCAAGTCTGCTTCCAGAGGTCACAAGATGATGGAGTCCAGGTCAAAGGGTCCCTTCGTGTCCTACATCTAATCCTGTCTCTGCTTATGGTTGCAGGTCAGAGTCTATGATCTCACGCAGTATGAGCATGGGGCAGATGACGTGCTGATCTTAGCCACAGATGGACTCTGGGATGTTTTAGTGAATGAAGAAGTAGCCGAAGCAATCACACAATTTCTTCCTAACTGTGATCCTGATGACCCCCACAGGTTGGTGCTTTTATGTGATGGTTTGAGGGCTTGGTTGTCTGGTGGCCTTAAAGGTAGCTCTTCAAAGATAATGTTTGTTTGTTGTTTTGTTGTGTTTTTTTTTAAGTTAAAACAACCTCTTAGGTATTTGCTGTTCCTGTTTGCCCCAGAATATCCTGCCATTGCAGAAAAGCTCTAGTTATATGCCAAATTATAGACTGTGAGTTTGTCATCTGAGGACCAGCTTAACTAAGTATAAAAAGGTTTATTACCAGAGGGCTGGCCACCAGGTAAATGATTTCTCTTTCAGCCACATAACCTTAGCAAAGACGGTCTTTTAAAGTGCTGAGAGGGTTGTTCTATGCATTAATGATGGGAGTACCCTCACCAACCAAATCTCAGATCCTTGAAATATTGAAGTAATAAAGCCTGACATGGATGGTTAGACATCATAACTCAGGAAGGAGATATCTCATCAGGGTCATTTCTCAGGCAGCTAAAAGTATGTCTTAAGAAAAGCCTAAGATGTGGAAGTATAGTATTTATACCTTTTCGGGTCTGTCAGGGGCGCCTCTTATTCTGGGATAGTTTTCATGTTCTCATTGCCCACCGGTCAGAGCAGTAATAGCTCATCCTTTTGCCTTTATTAGTAGTGATGACTTGTACCACCCCTACAGTCTCCTTAGCCCAGCCTGGTGATATTTCTTTGGAATCTTTTTTAGAACCACAGTAAAAATTACAAAAAGGAGTTGAACTTAGAGTAATAGAAAAACCAGTGGTGGTCTGAGAGAGAGAAATGAAACAAGCCTCTTTCCTCGTGACAGAGAGCTAACCAGAATACTATTGTATAAGGGGTGCCCCCTTCTTTGGCTACATCCCCAACTTGAATTTACAGGTTTGGGTGCCTCAAAGGACAGCTCTCCCAGATTCAAGGTGCTCTGTGGGTCAGCCCTCCTAAAAGCTCATGAGCCCCCATGGATAGTTTTACTTTCAACAGTAGGCTAATTGACATACTCGCTCAAAACAGAAGTATTTACTGAAAAGACATAGCATGAAAAATGAATACAAAACATTTACAAATTACAATTACTAAAAACAATTACAAAATACATAGGGCTTATTTTCCTACAAATACCATAGCCTCTAGCAGACTAGTAGAGACGTTCACGCTTAGGGAACACGTATCCAGTGCTGTAAAGGTCCCAGTGTAATGGTAGACTCACACTGCTTTTTGCTGGGCAAGTCGACTCAGCTGGCCTCCCTGGGCCTTGTCCCTGAATCCCAACCCCCTTCTGCCAGGACTAAAAGGGTCCCTTTATCAGCTCCCTACCACCCATACACTAATGGACAAGGTCTCCATATCAGATTTTTTACTTTAATCATTTTTCTTTGTTACAAGGGAGGTTTATGAGGAAAAAGGGGAAGGTGAAAAGTCATCAGCAAAACTTATTTTTTTAAACCACGCTAAAATGTCCAAAATAGCATATAAAATCCAGCATTGGCAAGGCTGCAGAGAAATAGGTGATCTCTGCATTGCTGGTGGGGGTGTAGATGGTGCAGACCTTTTGAGGAACAATGTGACAATATGCCAAAACTTAGCACACCTTTTGACCTGGTGATTTTATTGCTAAGACTTTATTTTTAAAAAGGAAAAATAGCCCATTTATACAAAAATACTCCTCTCTGTTCTGTTTGTAATAACAAAATTACTGGACTTGGAGTCAGGAAAACCTAAATTTGAATCCTACCTCTGACACTTAGTAGCTATGTGACCCTAGGTAAGTCACTTTAACCTGTGCCTCATCTGTAAAATGAGGGGGTTAGAGCCAGTGACCTCAGAGACCCCTTCCAGGTCTAAACCTATGTTCCTATGAACTAACATGGCCCCAAAGTGGAAAATAAAAAACAAAACAAAACAAAACAAAAAAAAGAGTATGGTATATTGATGTTACAGAATATTATTTTACCATGCAAAATTATGTGTGAAATGTTTAAGAAAACATGGAAAGGGGCGGCTAGGTGGCACAGTGAGTAAAGTGCCGGCCCTGGAGTCAGGAGGACCTGAGTTCCGTTCTGGCCTCAGACACTTAACACCCACACAAAAAAACTAGCCATTTAACCTTGGGCAAGTTACTTGACCTCAACTGCCCTCCCAAAAGGCCAAAAAAAAAAAAAAAAAAAAAAAAAACAAAAAAAAAAAATTGATCAGAGGATGTACACATGCACTACAACTCTATTTACATGGAAGAAAAACTCTCTCCACTATATGTTATCCCCAGATTGCCAAGGACAATTTATTAAAGCACTAGTTTTTCCTCTGGGAGATAGGTTCAGAGACTGGCAGAGTTCATTCTGCTAATCAGAATTCCCTCTCTGCTTCCACCTTCAATTTTATAGTAATTGTGAAGCAAAGGACAAGATTCAATAATAGCCAATAAGATGAAGACATTTTTTGATTGACCAAACAGAGCAATAGTAATAAAAATATCAGAGGTGTACCCTAGAAGAAAAAAAAATCTTCTTGTTAAATAAAGCATCCCTTCTTTCCATCAGGTTCAGGGTCTAAGGGTCACCTCTCACTCTGGTTCATGATAAGCTAAGGGACACTTCCTTTGGTTAACAAAGGGATATTCCCTTTATTCAAGACATCTAATCTCTTTGGAGGAACAAAGCAACATCTCTGATTCTAGGCAGTCAACAGAATTTAAATACCAGACTAAAGACACTGTTAAAACATTAATTCTTTATATACATACGTGTGTGTGCACACACATTCATGCATGCATACACACCAATGATACATACATGTGTGCATATGTACACATAACATACATTAATACCAAACACGAGTGTGTACATATATATGTATACATATATGTCCAGATAGATAGATAGATAGATTTTTTTTTCCATAACAACGTAAACCTGACTGCTATATGTTTCTGACATGGAGTGGGAGGGGGAGGGGGAGAACAGACACAGCCAGAGGTAGCAGTCCTTCTGATGGATCTGGAAGAGAACAGGGAATGAAAGTCTTTGCTTATTTTCTTATCAGCTAATTTATTGATTCTACCTTATTCAATGCTAAGGGTTTTCTCTAAGATTTTACCCATTATTTTGGATGTCTGATTATTTATTTTGTTGATTATTAAGTCTGTAATAGAAACCAGGGGCAGCTAGTTGGTACAGTGGATAGAGCTGTTGGACCTGGAATCGGGAAGACCTAACAGAATTAGTGTGACCCTGGGCAAGGCTTACTTAACTACTACCTGCCTCAGTTTCCTCATCTGTAAAATTGGGTTAATTAATTGCACCTTCCTGGCTGGGTTGTTATAAGGATCAAATGAGAATTGTAAATTGCTTCGAGCACTGCCTAAAACATAGTTGTTGCTGTATAAATGTTAGCTGTAATTATTATTACACAAAGAGAGTTTGGGGGGTGGGGACAGAGTATGGCGGACTACCATCTTCCAGCAGTTGGTCAGTGGGGTGGACAGGATGACCTCACTCCTCCTCCCTTGATTTGCACATGGGCCTTTTTACCCGTTGCACATTTTTCTGTCCATTACCGTTTTGCCGCTGTTCACTGTTTTCATGTTGATATGAACTCATCAGCTGCAGTCTTTCTGCATTTATGAATACAAAAGGTCAGAGCCAAGAAACTGAGAATTATAAGAGCAAAATGACACCAACCCTCTTCTAGGAGTAATCTTGGTTGGTAGTTTAGCTGCGTACCTGCCCTCATTCATCAATGCTCTTCTCCATAGCAACAAATCAGCCAGTAAAAGACTCAGTCAACCTAGGAAGCCCCTGTGGGTCTCAGCGGGGGTAAGGTGGGGATTGAGGATCGCCTAGTCTGTGGACAGGACTGCTGTCATAAAGAAAGGCACAGAGGACACCTAGGCCCACAGAGGGAGGTGTGGTACAAGTGGGGCAGGTTAAAAAAGAATGAATGAAGACTTGAGGTCTGTATTTTAGACAAGAGAGGGAACCATAGTCTGGGACAGTGATGCGAGACCAGGATTGGAATGAAATGAGACACTGGTTCACTATCCCAATACTTAAAAAGAAATTTAGGTAACACCACAAATATTTAATGAAATACATAATACTATTTTTTTTTAATGACCTGGAAAGGATTCTCAATGAGGATATAGCACTGGTTCAAATAGACTCCCACCTCCAATACAGAATTAGTTCTGGTCAGAATGGCAGTAACATGTCCTCAGGTCTGTGAGGTCCTGACTCTTGGTGGGCTGGACCAGTCAATCCTTCCTTGCTTTTTAAGGGGAAAAAAAAAAAACTAGTCTAGCCTTTGTGGCAGAAATTACTTCTACCACAAGGGCAAAAAGAAGACGTGAAGAAGAAGGAAAAGTGAGAGGTTATTTCATGAATGCTATCAGGTAAGACTGGAGACCAGACCTTAGACAAACAGAATCAAACTAGGGATATTTTCATGTGGATCAAAAAACCAGTTGGGGAGAGGGAAGCAAGGGAGAAAAGAGGTCCCAATGGACAGTCCAACTGTCCTGATGGAGAAGGAAGTTGTATCATCAACCTAGCCCCTGTTCATTATGGCCCTGAAGGCAGGTCACAACCTTCCTGGCTCCCGATTCCCCCTTCTTCCCCAGTTCTTATTTGGCAGTATAAACCCTAACTGCAAGAATTTATGTGTCCTGTACTCATTAAAAACAAGGAGACCTTGATGTTGATAGCATTTATGGGATAGAATTCATTAATCCAGTGATAAGAGAAAACCTACTGACAAATAGGTCATAGATTTGAAGGCAGGAGGGACCTGAGAGAATAACTTTGCCCATCTCCTCACTTTCTATGGAGGGAACAGATAAGGCCTAGAGAGCTGCCCAAAGTAAGCAAGAAAGCGCCAGGGCTAGGATTTGAATTTAGCACTCCAAAGCCCTAGGGCCTTCATCGGGACTGTTGCTTAACGCATATGGATTCTCTGTCCTATAGACCCAGTAATTTATTTGAAACTCTGAATTGATACAAAATTATAAACATGTCTGATATGTCCTTCTGTATTTTATATGTGTAACGTATGCACGTACAGATGTTTTTGAAGGATGGGTATTAAAAATGACACCAAGCTGCTTACCCTAAATGCCCCAGTGTCCTTCTATTAGAGAAACCATTGTGACTGCAGAGAACCCAGCAACAGCCACTGGGAAGGTGTAGATTGAAAGGCATTCGATGGGCTTTTGCCTATTTGTCTCCTACAATGACCTTTGTGAAGCTGCCACACTGAATGAATGACTTGGAAAGCAGGGGAGGCCCGAACCATTATTTTCTGACTGTGCCTCTCAATACAGGCTTGCAGAACAAAATGTGAGAGCAACCAGGACTGGCCCTGTGTCCCCCCAAAGGAAAGACACACTTTAGGTTTCCATTGGTAATGAGTAGCTTCTCCTCCCCCCTCTCTCCCACCACCCCCATCATGCCTTTCCAGGCTGCTTTTCTTTCTACTTGGTTAGTCATTCCAGGGACTCAAACAACCCTTCATCAGCCCCCAGTGCAGCAGAGAACAATGGGCTTGCTTCTGGGGCCTCTTTGGGGAGGTGCAGAAAATTCTTGTGGACACTCAAGAGGCCAGAGGGCTGCCCAGGGCTTCCCAAAGCTTCCCCTTAAGAGGAGAGGGCCGGAGTCTCCAGGACTGGCATACTATAGGGAAAAGAATCAGAATCCTCTTTTAATGTTTTAATTGCACTCTCTCTCTCTCTCTCTCTCTCTCTCTCTCTCCCTCCCCCCGCTCTTTCTATCCCCTTTCTCTTTCATTTCTCTGTCTTCTCTCCCCCATCTCTCTTTTTTCCCCTCCCCCCTTTCTTTCTCTCTCTGTCTCTCTCATTGTGTGTGTCTCTCCCCTTCTCCCCTTTCTTCCTCTCCCTTCCCTTCCCTTCCCTCTCTCTCCCTCTTCTCCCCTCTCTCCCCTTGTTCCTTCTGCTAGTTGCACCCCAGTTTTTCCTTGCAGAAATGAGATAGCCCACCACCAAACACTGTGACAGTGGAGGATTTGCTGAGAGCAAATTACAAGCCTTGTTTTTTTAGATGACGTTCTTACCAACAGCGAATGCAAAGCATCACCTCCCCTCACCGGGGTGGACTGTCAGGTGAAGGAGTTGTTAGCATAAAGATGCATTTGTAGCTCTCTGACCTTGCTGGTGCCTTCTCATGCAGAAAAGCGATAAGAGTTGGGGTGCTCGGAGCTTCCTGGTTCCAGTGTATCCCAGTAGTCCCTCTGCCACCTCCCTGAAAGCCGAAAGGTGGCCTTGTGAGCAGTCAGCGGACTATCAGTGGGCAGGCCAGGCCGCTGGCCAGCCAGCTCTTTCCCCCCTTGCATTCTAGAGTTTGCCCTGAAGTGGAAGCCACTTGGCTGGCAGAGCACAGTTCCCTGTATGAGCCACTCGTCTCCCAAACCTCGTGAGGACTACGATGGGGGGAGGAGCTTCTGGGGTACAGGGAGATTCATGCCAGGGTCTTCAGGGCCTGAAGATGCTGTGGGATTGGAAGCCTCCCCAGAGGGAGCTAGGGGATGATGGGAGTGGGGTGATGAGATCTGGTACTGACTGTGGTGGAGGAGTCCCATTCCTAAAGATAAGGAGATGAAGGTCTGGAGGTGGAGGAAGGAGGAGATTGATGGGACCCTGGATTCATAAGACACTTGGTGTGATAGCAGAGGAGACAGGGCTAGTGTGGAGCCAGGGGACTTGGGGCCAGAAAATAGGAATAGAGAGTGG
This sequence comes from Petaurus breviceps papuanus, assembly GCF_028583685.1. NCBI lineage: Eukaryota > Metazoa > Chordata > Mammalia > Diprotodontia > Petauridae > Petaurus > Petaurus breviceps. Next base: position 8,681,919 of record NW_027185715.1, on the reverse strand, counting down.
TACAGATGTACACACCATACACAAAGCCTCCTCTCCCTCCCCAGTGCACACATCCACACACACTCTTTCATCTCTAATCCATTGTCATCGGAAGTACCCTTGCCTTGCATCCAGGATCCTTGGAAACACCAGGGCAGCTGGGATAGACTCGGACCCTCCCCTTTGAGCTCTGCTATATTGCAGGTCCCAGGCTTGGAAGGTCAGAGCTAAGGCAGCATCCCGGACGCTTTCCTTCCAGCCCCCAGAAGCACCAGGTAGCCATGCACTCACTATGCATTACTAAGGAAGGACTCAATTAGTATCCGTTTGACTGCGAAAACACCTACCATGCCAGGTAGTGAGTATTATCATTAAATCTTGGCTTTCAAAACCTCCATAGCATTCCATTTATTTTGGCGAAGGAAATGAAATCTCCTTTTATTAAACCCCTGGGCTGAACTGTTTACTGGCAGGGCCATATGGTTTTCCAGAGACTGAGCTCTAAAAGCAAAAGAAGGGTTTATTTGTGGTTTTTCTTGCTGGCTATTACAAGTTTTAGAACAAACTCATTAGTGTTGGATCTGGTGTTTGATGAATAGATAGGAGGCGGATCGACTTGTTTCTTTCAAGTAGCTTAGCAGCAGCTGACAGAGCACAGGAGGCATAAACTGGTCGGGTTTTGCCTGGGACCTCCTTTCAGTGGTATACATCCCCCTCTTTCCTTAGGATATTTAGCAATGGGGCTGCTATTTTGTGCTAACGACAGAACATTTTGAAGGGTTTGACCAGGGCTGGGATGACAAGCCTGTTAGGAGAATGGCTTGCTTGACTTTCTTAATTTTTTTTTTCAGTCAACATGCATTTTTTTTCTCTCCCTCCTACTTCCTCTCCCCTTTGGGAGAGGAAAAAAAAAAGCCCAAGCCTTATAATGTCCTGCTTGACTTTCTCATACTAAAATAATGCTTTGAAGAATTTTAGACTAACCAAATGCTATCTCAAAAAGCTGTGAGACTAACTAAGAAAGCTAATGGGACCCTTCTCCCTTCCTATCGCCCCCCTCCCATAATACAAACCCTGCAACCCATGAACTGTTCTGGCCAGGAGCAACCAGTCTTCAAGCTCCTGTTTCTTGGGCTGAGATATGAAATGCTGAGGAAGAAACCTCTGTTGCCCAGGGCAGCTCCCTGAAGAAGGCATTGTTAAATTGGTTATGACAAATGCTTAAGACAGTGGCACAGCCATTCCTTGAAATCACCACATATCTCAGAATCTAGAGGGAGATTCCCCCCACTTTAAATCTAAAAGGCTTATGTGTAAAAATGAAAAGGTTCCTTCTGGGCTCCTCCAACTGTATTTCCTATGGGGTGTTCTGCTTTTTATATGCAGGTGGATTCGACCCATTAAGCTCTACTTTCTGTTCCTTATCCTGTCTCCTGAAAAAGCCTAAACTGTGATATGGAAAAGGCAATCTGAAATCTATACCCACCTAAGCCAATGAGCTTAATGCAGAGTTTATGTGGGAGGGGAATGTGCCCTAAAGCTGAGGATAACTTTCATTTGATAATCATGTGGTTGGTGGTGGTGTTGATAGTAGTAGTAGTAGTAGTAGTAGTAGTAAGAAGAATTCAAATAACTAACTTTTTTTCAATTAGCAAGTATTCTGTTCTCTCCTTTTTATTCCCTCCCCTTCCCCCCCCCCAAAAAAAAAGAAGAGAAAAAACCTGTGTAAAAGCTATGCAGACTTAAAATAAATTCCCATGTTGGCCACATCCAAAAATGTATGTCTCATTCTGCATGTTTAGTCCAGCTCCTCTCCACAAGGAGGTGAATCACATGAAGCCCCCCAGAATTATGCTTGGCCACTGCATAGATTTTAAATCTTTCTAATTTGTTCATTTTTAAATGTTGTTATAGTATAAATTGTTCTCCTGGTTTTGCTCACTGGACTCTTCATCAACTCGTTCCAGTCTTCCAGGTTTCTTTAAAAACATTCCCTTCCTCATTTCTTTTAACATAGTATTAGTCTGTTACATTCATATACTTTAACCTCTGTATAGCACTTTTAAAGTTTGCAAAGTGTTTTACATATGTTTTTCATTTGATTCTCATAGCATTCCTGTGAAATAGACTTCATTATTATTATTATTATTTCCTGAGACTAAAGTGGTTAAGTGACCTGCCCAGGGACACACAGCTGGTCAATGTCTGAGGCAGGATTTCACCTGGACGTCAAGTCCATATTCCTCTGCCCTGTGAGTTGGGATTGGTTCATACCCGGTGCCAGGCACAAAGGAGACCTTTGACAAACACTTGTTGCTTGATACTAAACCAGTTGGCATTTACAGTGAGAAATAGCCCATCTTCACAGATATTAAGTGACTTATCCATAAGCCTGGGAAAGAGGCCTGTTTCTTGTCCATTGAGAAGGACTCCCAGGTCAATGCTGCCGGTTCTGCCCCTTCCCCGGTTTGGGGGGCAGGGCTCTTGAACCTGACTCACAGTCACACATCTGGCTTCCTTTGCTGTTTTCCCTTTCTCCTCCACTGTGACCTCTCCTCCTCCACTGGCCCCAGAGCCCAGGGAAGGCTCTCAGCCAGGCCACGTGGGTCTTGCCAAGCCCATTCCCGCCTCAGCAGCTTTTCCATCCTGCAGCGCTTTGCTGATCAATATTGAAAGCTTCAGCCGGAGAAGAAGAATGTTCTCAAAATACAAAAGTTGCATTCCGGTCAGACTCCTCATTAGGAGAAAGTAGACGCTTTGCAGCCACTTCAGCAGTTCTCTGATGCAGTCCTGACAGCTGAATCTGAAATCCGCTGCATTAGTGAATGAACGCGGTCAATAATGGACCCACAACTGCTATTCATCTACAACTTCCAGCAACCGCTGCCCCCTCCCACCCCCAGCTCGCTCGTGCCAGACTCAGCAGCCGAGGCCGTGGCCTCTCCCGCTATATGCTTCAACTGTTTTCCTGTTCCTTTCCTTGATCTTCTCAGATTTCTCTTGCTGCTGTCCTTTTTTTTGTGTGTGATCATATATTACTATTTGATTCCTCAAAGAAAAAAAAAAACAGACTTTACCTCTGGGTAAGGTATATATTGGCCAGGGTTTGGGGTTTGTTTGGGGGTTTTTTTTCCATATCTCAAACCCCCCACCCCCAAAGTAAAAAGCCCTTCTGTTCTCTTACTTGTAGAAACATCTGCCTATTTCCTGTTTTTCTATTAAGGTAGGCCTTGTAAAAAGTAGAGATTTCTTGTTCTGGCCAAGTACTGATCTATTCAGTTGTAAGCATTTTCAAAACCTTCTTATTGATCAGTTTGTAATTCATAAAAGTTCCATGTATTAGTTTTGGGATTGGGACAAAGAACTCCTCAATCTATGGATATTTGGGATTAGAAAGGAAGAGATAGGGGCAGCTATGTGGCACAGTGAACAGTCAGGAGTCAGGAGGATCTGAGTTCAAATCCGGCATCAGTGTGACCTTGGGCAAGTCACAACCCCAATTGCCCTCCAAAAAGCAAAAAAAAAAAAGGAAAAGATGAGAAGGATTAAAGTACAGAAAGTTAGAGCCCTCTTCCCCTCCCCACTTTAGCTGTTGGTCCTTCTTAGTTTTCAGCATCTGTAGTGTCTGGGTACCACCTAACTGGATGTTGTATCACACAGTAGAACATAAGCCCTTTTGTGGGCAGGGACTCTTGTTAGGTTCTGTGTATGTTTCTATATCTCCAGTGCCTAGTACAGGGTCTTGCACACAGTGGGTATATAATAAATGCTTGTCTAATTGAAGAGCATCCTTGAATATAACCAATCACCAGAGGCAAGTAAACTTCAGCCGTTATATTAATGAGCCACAAAGGATGATGATAGTGGAGAAGAAAGGAGATCCTCCCTACAAATCTCAATATTCAACATAGTGTCTTGCAAAGTTGGGTAAAAAGGATGGAGTGGCAAAACACAGGAACATCCCATTCCTGCCCATGGAGTTGTTGGGATGTGTCTGTCTCTAAAGTTGGTATAGGTAGAGTTCCCTCCAAGTATGCTTGTTGAATGTTGCTTTCTTACTCAAGATCTTTTCTCTGGATGGCGTGTGGGTGGCCTGAAGGGTGTGCTAGGAAACCAGTTTGAGCCATTTGTCCCACCCCATTGTTCCATCCCTAAAAGCAAGACCTGGACCCATTCCCTTTGCCTTTCATCTTAGGTCCCCCTGTTAAGGCGGGTGTTTGACCCCAGAGACACTGTAGCAATAACTGTTTTGAGGCAGCCTATAGGACGATTCTTGTCCCTTAGGAAGCAATGTTAGGAAAAGAAACATTACCAGTTTTCCCAGTGTGTTTCACCAGAATCCTCTCAATGGGAGATGCCTCCCATTCCTACCCCACATTCTTGCCCTACATGAATGGGAGGAGGGAGTAACATTTTCTAAGAGAAACTGAAAATCTCTCTGTGTGGGATTCTCTCTTACCTTTTAGAATTCATGGTCTAAAGAACACACCTCTAAAGGATGGGAGAGGTGAAAAGACAAAGCAGCACATTGATTTAGAAATTATCTGAAGTGACCAGCATACTTTTTAATGTATAGAGAGTTAATTTTTATTTCTAAAAGGAGCCAAGTTTAAATGAATTGGAAAATATTTGCTTTTTTGTTGCAGACGCAAAAATGCCTTTTTGTTTTTTAAACAAAATGCTTTGGATCCATTGTTACACATTTGTTACAGAAAAGTATTTTATAGAAAATAGGGAATTAACGGGCTTGGAAATCTATAGACCAATGAGCTTAACTTCAAATCCTAGTAAAATTCTAAAGCACCCTTATTAATCAGCCTCTAGACCCCTACCCAGAATAATGTTTTAAAATGCATAAAACAAAACACATAGGATTATGAAGGAAACCAATTATATCGAAAGAGAAGAAAATATTTTGAAAGCCAGTTCCAGGACCTAAGTTAAGAATCCTTAGATAATTTAAACAAGTAGTGAAAAGGAATGTGTCGCAAAAGCCACCATGGTCTTGTCAGCAACAAGTCAGGCCAACCTATCCTCATTTGCTTTTTGGACAGTTATGAAAATGGTAAATCTGGGGAGTCCTCTAGATACAGTTGACTTTAATTTTAGGAAAGTATGTAACAAACATGCCCTTCTCCTGACCAAGAAAGATGTGCTGACAGCATGTGACAGACGTGTGACAGTCAGAGTCAGTTGGATTCTGCATCGGCTCAATGTCCACACCCCAAAAGCAGTTGTTAATAGTTCCATGTAATCTTACAAGGCAGTCTCTAGTGGAACGATGCAGGGATCTGTCCTTTTTCTTTTCTTTCTTTTCTTCATGACCCCATTTGGGGTTTTCTTGGCAGGGATAATGCAGTAGTTTGCCATTTCCTTCTCTGGCTCATTTGACAGATGAGGTAACTGAGGCAAACAGGGTTAAGTGACTTGTCCAGGGACACACAGCCAGGATGTGTCTGAAGCTAGATTTGAACTCAGGAAGATGGATCTTCCTGGTTCTCAGCCCAGCACCACTTAGGGGCCCAATCTGTCCTTTACCGTGTATTCTTTAATGTTTTTGTCATTGACTTGGTATGCTTATAGAATTTTAAGATGACATAAAGGGATGAGTACCTAAAACAGTGGGTGATAGGGGTCTGATGAGTCCCTAAAAGGCTAGAATGGCAAGCCCAATAGAATATGGTGAAACTTAATAAGCGTGAGCTCAGCTATTGCTGAAGGTTTGGTTGTTTTTTTTTTTCCCTAAACCCAAATATAAATTGGGGGAAGGGGTGGCAAAACATCATCTGAAAAGTCTGGGGAGTCGTCAGCGTGGTGAGGTGTCTGGGAAAGCAGTGTGATCTTCAGACTGCGGTGTACTCCATAGGGGTCTGTGCTGGTCTGGCCACATTCAGCAGTCATTCGTGAAGCACCTACTGTGTGCCAGACGCTGTGAGATACGAGGGATTCAGTGATAGACACAACAGCCGCTGTCCTCAGAGACGCAGCCTTTGGTGCGCCTTCAGCTCTAGGCACCGTGTTTACAGAAGGGCCCAGGCTTGGCCATCCAGGACCTCGAGATTAGGCCATATGACGATTAGTGAAAGAAACCAGCAGTGTTTAGCCTGGAGAAGAGACAGGAGGTGGGGGAGGAACTGCCTTCAGGTATCAGGAAAGAAGTGACAGTGGTTCTGCTTGGCCCCAGAGGGTAGATTACTGAGGGATCTTGGATAAGAGTCTGCAGAATATCTAAGATTTATAAGGAATATATAATATATGTCCAAAGTTATATATTTATGTATTAATTAAATTATTAAATAATATATTATTTTATATAATATTATATATAAAATATGTATTCAGAATTATACATTATATACTTATATAAAAATATATATTTGGATTACATCTATGCATATACACGTGTGTATATACATATAGCTATATATATGTACATACACACACACACACACTAGTTTCCATCAGTGGCCAAAAGACATGAACAAAGAGTTCTCCAAAAAATCACCAGCTATTAACAACTATGTGAAAGATGATTCCAAGTCACTGTAAGAAAAATGCAGATCAAAACAATTCTGAAGTTTTGCCTCACACCCAGCAGATTGACAGAGATGAAAATAATCAGCGTTAAGAGTCTTTTAAGAAAGGCAGATAAGGTAATACACTGTTGGGAGGGCTGTGATTTGGTCTGGCTGTAGCCATTCTGGAAAGCAGTGTGAGATTGATTTTTTTTTAATGTGAATATCTTTTTTAATGTTGAATTAAATTTTATCTTTTTCAGTTAGCAAACATCAGTTTTCTCTCCTTTCCACTCCCTGCCCCACCACTGAATTTTAAAGGAGACCTTTCTAACATTGTTATAATAATAATAATAGCTAGCTTTTATATAGCACTTACTATATGCCAGCTACTACACGACAGAATTAGATGATTTCATTACACAACAGGGAGGAAGGTGGTTATTATCCACATTTTATAGTTGGGGAAACTGAGACAAACAGGCCAAGTGACTTTCCCCCAGGATCACACAGAACTAATAAGTGTCAGGCAGCATTTGAACTCAGGTATTCCTGACTCCAGGGCCCGTGCTCTATTCACTGTGCCACCTAGCTGCCCCCTAAGTTTTAACTTTTAAAAAAGAAAAAGTTCTCAAAGAGGAGATAAGGAAAAATACTGCTAATTTTGGAGACTGGTACTGCCCAGCATTACCCTAGAGTCATTGACACCTAATGTGTTTAAGGGGGAGGTTGGGGGGCAAGGGCAGGGGTGGGGGGCATGGATCACAACTGGAAATGATCTAAATGATTCCTGGGTAAATATTTGTAAACTAAGTACATTAAGTGGTTCTCAAACCTGCTTCAAAACCTATCATTTAGTTTGGGTTGTTTCATTCTCATAGTCTGTGAACTAAAAAAAGTTTGTTTCTTTTTGTCTTTTTGGGAAGGCAAGAGGGAATAAAAGAATTACAGCCCTTTTCTTCACCTTGTGGTCATTTCATATCAAGTCTCCTCAAGGAAGATTAAATTAGATCCTGCCATCCCCAAAGAGAAGGTCTCTCTTGGTGGTGAATGCCGAATATTCCCAATTATGAAAGCTCTGATTCCTTACCCGACTCCCCCGCTCATCACTAAGGCAGCAATTCTTCTCCCCAGGTTTTTACAAATACTTTGGGGATGATATTTCAGCACTATTGGTTTCCATTGTTAAGCGTATATATTTTCTCAGATACATTAGAAGACAACATTCGGAGCAGGGGACCATCGGCTTCACTAGACTGCTAAAGGCAGCCCTGATACAAAAAGAGGTTAAACCCCCCCACACACACACTAAGGGGGATGCCAAGAGTTGTCATTTTTGAAAGGCTTAACTAACAGCAGATGTATTAATTGAGGCATGAAGCTAAGCACTGGCCCACGGGCCCAGACCCAGAAAAAAAATTGTCCGGCCTCAAAGCAATCAGGCAGCAGGCCTAAAAGACCATCTCCTGTGCCGCTGTTTTGTGTTTCCTTGTTTGGTTTCCATGGGGATTCAATTGTTTGGGAATCGAGTGACTTTATAAGCAAGACCTGGTAAGAGTACAAGTGCCGGGGAGGGGTGATAAATGTGGACCGGGACCAGGCTCAGGGCTGCACATTACCCAGAATTTCCAGGGTCCCTCCTTGTGGTAGTTGTAGGACTGCACAGATGTCTTTCCCTGCCCTGCCCCTTTTGAGTCTTGCGGCTCTGCTGCCTTCCTGTACATTCAGTATATCGTGCATGGACAGGGTTTGGGGGTTTTTTGGCACCCTGATTACCTCATGAGAATAGAAGCTCCCTGAAGGCAAGGGCACTATTTTCACTTTTCGTGATATTCCCATCTTCCTTACTCAACCCAGTGCCTGGCATGCAGTAATTGCCTAATAAATGCCTCTTTGTTGACTTGTTTCTGTCTTACCCCCCCCCCCCAGGTATACACTGGCAGCCCAGGACCTGGTCATGCGAGCTCGAGGAGTGCTGAAGGACAGAGGCTGGCGGATATCCAACGACCGTCTGGGCTCAGGAGATGACATTTCTGTCTATGTCATTCCTTTAATACACGGGAACAAACTCTCATGAGACTCATGACAGCCCAGGGGACTGGGAGGGTTGTTGGAAGAGAGAGATGGTAGGTCTCTTTGAGGAAGGGAAATGCAGAAGTCATTCTCAAGTCATGCCAGGTGGGCGAGGAGTTGGCTGTTACCCAGGCAGGGCTCCAAAAAATGCCTCTATCTCACAGTGCTTCTGGTATCCCTTGGGTTCCACCTTCTCCTATATTCATGGGACTTGGGCACGCAGCAAGAGCTCAATGCAAGGACTTCTCTCGTGCATCAGGTTTCTCTTGCTTCCTTTTATAGATCACCTAAGTTCGAGGCCTACCCATTTGGGGCCACATGAGTATTTATTTTGTTCCAGAGTAGCTGGAGGAAGCATTTTCAGGTATAACCCAGTTCAGAGGTGTTCAGCCAGTCAAATTGCCAGCCTCCCTAAGAACTGAGGAAGATACACACTGGAAAGTCACTGTGAAGTGAATCCTGGCTTGGACCCTGGAAGTCCTCCAGTCAGCCTGGTGCTTGTTACAGGGAAAGCTTATAAGACTTGGGTGGTTTTTTATGGGTGTGGTTTTTTGGGGGGGAGGGTGGGGGGAGGTGGTTTGTTTTTTTGCATTCTTTCAATCCCCTTCTTCCCGGTCCAGAGTGCAGGGCTGGGACATTGCAGCTCCTTGCCGGAGGAATGCATTCTCCAAAGCCAGCCCAAGGCAGTCCCTATATAATCTTACCTGCAGGGGCCCTGGATGACAGAACACTGTTATTGTTTAACAGTGAGTGTTGTCCCAGGTCGGGTTCACTTTCCAGATTGGTTTGTCTTCACCAAAATCTGTATAGTCCTTGGACCTTTCTGGCGTCCACCGTTCCCCTCATTGGTCGTTCCTGTTGGGGGCCCAAGGTGTCTCTCTGGGAGTAGGGATTTACATTCATTGAATGACTACCTCCCTCTCTCCTCTTATCACCCGTCCTGTTTAAAGGATCACTGTGTATATGGAGACCTGATTGAAGCAGTGTTGTCTGGGAAGTTTCTTACATTGGCTTTTCAGCCATGCCTCCTTTGAGGGGTACCACAACATCCAAGGTCATGTTCTTTCCCCAATCCATACCTGAAACCAAACCAGGATTCCTGGACGGTGACCCCCCACCCCCACCCCTGAGGCAGGTGTCTCCTGCTCCCCAGGTGCCCACCAGCGTTTAATCTGGTCTCTCTTACACCCTAGAGTGCTGACTGTTCCACCCATCTTCTCTGCCATCTCTCCTTGTCGTTAGATATGATTTCACAGTTCTTGCTCATATACCAAAGCAACCCACTTTCATAACCCTAATCCAAACCCTACCAAATTTATTTATTTTTTTTTTGAAGAAGGATGGGATTCAAAATGAAGTAAATATCCTTTCTAACTACTGTGCAGACTGCAATGCTTTGCTTTGTGGGCCCTAGGATGAGGCAGGGAGTGGGGTCCGCCAGCTAGGTCACCTCCGTGAGCTTCAGATGCTGGGGCTTCTTCACCATGCTAACCACTTTGCATAATGAAAACCATTTCTGTAGGCCAGTGAAAGAGAAGAAGGGAGTTGGTGTCGTTCTAAAAAATGCCAGCTAGCCCGTTCCACGTTTCGCACATATTTGAATTCCTTCCCCAGAGGAGAAGAGGCTGCCACGTCTTTGGCATTCCTGGAGGCGTTAAGATTTTCTTAGGATTGGCTTAGAGCCTTCCCTACTCAGGAACTATTCCATGATGTGTAAACTTGTGGCCTGCCAAGTGGCATTTCAGTACTAAGGCTCTCACCAGGTATTTACCCCCAAAGCCCTGACTGCAAGGAGTTGCTGTACCACTTTGTCCATCTAGGTCTGCCCACTTCCTTCCTCTGCAGATCAAATGCACCCTTGGTTCTGGGGCTACACTGTAGAGATGGGTAGCTGGGAGAGGGGGTGGGAAAGGGATGCTTCGACTTGTGTGGTTCCCGTGTTGACAGCATGTGATGCCGCAAACAAGGAAATACAGATATTGTGCAAGCTGGGGGAGCCAAAAAGATCGTTCCCTTATTCTGTCTTGCCCTCATTCCTTTCAGGCAAATACACATGGAATGAGTGGCGGTGCAGGGACTGCAGGATTAGGGACTTGAACCTTTTTCTCATGGAAGCAGGTCTCATGTTGTATGATCCTAAGTAGCCAGTCCCCTGCCCCCTTCTGCACACACAGACACACACACACCCCTTTTTCCATTCCCTTTGTACTGTTCTTCCTGTGTTATGGCTGTCTTGAATCTTTTTCTGTAACTACAGCTGGACTTCTGGACTTGAGCACCTAACTCCCCTCCTGGTCAGAGCCAGCCAGCAGCTGTAGCCTGATATGTCCGCTGGGTCTCAGGCTATCCCCTGGACACACTTCCACTAGCCCTGAAACCCCACTGAGGATAGCATCCAGAAATTCCACTCACAAGCCATAGGGAAAACGAGTCTTACTTAGCAAAGAGGTGAATTTCTGCAACAGCCCAAACCCAGTTCTGACATGTGGCATTGTCAGGTTTGGAAAGCAGGGCTGTTGGGTGGAGAAAAGAGAAGAGGCGGTCGATGCCAGGTCCTGATACTGTAAAAGGGGAGCTTGAGGAAGACTGCACTAATGGGGAATAAATAAAAAATGACCAAAGGGATTTATCCGAGGTTACTTTGTGATCTGAGCTTGCTGTGTATTTGCCTTTCTCCTCCAGACCGGGGTGACAACAGGTCCTTTCCTCCTCAGGCAGTGACCACGTCTAGATATCGTCTCAGCCGTCAGAGGACTTCCCAGTAAGCCCAAAAGGCGGCACACTCCAGATTCTATTTATTTACATGCCATCAAGTCTTGTGTGTCTGACTTTGAGCCAAATCCACTTGTAACTATCCTAGAGAGTCTTGCTTTTCCTTCCCCAAGTCCCCAGTCATCCTGGATGTCAGAGTTCTTTTTGTCTTGTGGTATTTTGTTTGTGTTAGTGAATCCCTCCTCCCCCCTACCCCACCCCGAGTTACCCACTTGTCTTCTTTAAGATGGCTCTTTCCATTTCCCAGCCGGGCTTCTCCAGCCCCTACAAGCCCTATATTTTGTCAACACTGTTTTCATTAAAGGAAGCGGAACAGCTCCAAGGAAAACTGCTCCCAAACCCATACTTCCCCTCCCCATTTAGGCTGGAGGATCTCCGTTGTATACGCAACCTTCCTTCTACACAGTCAGCCCTGGGATATCAGATCAGCCAAGCTTGGCACCCTTATCACAGCCAAAGGCTAAGCTGAGAGTGCTTAGGAGTGACCAGGCCTACGGGGGCCCCGGCTATGACTGTCCTCAGAGCCCCATTCTTCTGGCAAGGGGAAGGGGGGCTCCCAAGCCTTCTCCACTGAGTTCTGCTCTGGTCCCCAGCATACTGGGGGAAGGAAGTTTTAATAGCTCTCCCCCCTAAAGCCCCTCTTCCTTCCCTCTGCTTCTGTGCCGCCCTATATCTCAGGTAGGGCGTTAGCATCTGGGTTATAAGAGATTTAGTTTCCAATCCCAGGACCCTCTGAGAAGGGGTCTGTTTTGATGATAATCTGCTATTCCAATCTCATGGTTTCTCCCCAGTATGTGCCCCAACCTCTCCCCTTCATGAAGTCACACCGTTATTTCTCAGGGGAGGGGGTTTTATATCACAGGTATATAGCCTTCCCTTCAAGGGCCCAAGCCGCTCTGTACTCTTTCCTCCGGTGAATAAAAAAGCCTTAATGGGGTTTCTTTTTTTTTTTTTCCTTGAATAAGCAGCCCCTTACAGGACAGTCAGGGAGAGAGAGAAGTGAGACAGATAAAGCCCTGAGCCATCTGCAGACCATGCCGCCTAGGTGGCCTGACCAAGACCAAGGCTCAACCCAGATTGGAAGGCCAGCTTGAACAGGCTTGACCGTCTCACCCCGCCACATACTCTGGTGTAAATAGCTTTACTTTTTTTTTTACCTTTGTCTTAGAGGTTTTCATGTACCTACCACGTAGACAGTGACCAAATAAGACTGTGTTTGTGCTGCCAGTTTCTACCTGTGATGAGCTTGAAGGATGAGGGGCCCACTGGGCCTCCACTCTCCTGTCCTTCCACGAGTACTTGGGTTTGTGGGTGTCTGTCTGGGGTGTTTGGGTTTTTTGTTGTTTCTACTTTTAGGGATCTTTTGAGGCTCAGTCTTTCCTGTCTTCTTGCTTTGCCTCCATTTTCTTTGTTCCTGCTGCCTACGGCAGAAACCACACTTTGAAGATCCTGTGATCTTTTGGGCATTTTCCCACAAGGACCCTTATGTGATGAAGAGGGAGAAGAATTTGTCAGAAAATGGCTTTCAGAACAATACGCTTTTCTGCTTTTTTTCTGACTGTGTTGACTTTTGTAAGGCACCCCCACCCAAACAAAAACCAGTTAGTACAAAGGACTTACTGTTCGTGTTTTGAAAACTTAAGTGAAATGTCCCAAGGGAGAAGCTAAGGAGAAATGTATGTGCTCATTGACGTTTTAAAATAAAAAGATTATATATAAATATATATATATATATGTACATAGGACATCTCCATCAAGGCTGAGTTTTTTGTCTCTGTCCTACATGCAATGGGACCTTGGGCAAAGCACCTCACTGCGTCTCCACTTCCTAGTTTCTAAAATAAGGGGATTAGAATGGTAGGACTCAGAGGTGGGGAGCCTGAGGCCACAATGACCACATGTCCTGGCTAGGTGGTAATTGAGGGAGGCCTTTTACAATTCCAAAGCCTGTGATCACCAACTGGTGAAGTTCTAGATTTCTGGAAAATGGCACATATTTGAACACTCTCTCCAAATGTAAGGCAAATGCAAAAGTGATTAAAAGGGAAAATGAAACCAGTAGTTTAAGCCTTTACAGAAATAACACAAGTATCCAGAGATGCTGGTGCCTTTAAAAATACACACCTGAAAGTTGGGTATGGAGACACAGATAAATATCACTGGCTAAGAGAGGTATCAAGTTGTCCGTTCTTGCTGATGATGGAAATGAAAAGTGCCAGGATTTGAAAAGGTTGGTAACTCCATGACAGGCTTAATTACGTAAGAAATGTTCACGTAGAAGACTGCCAACTGTTACCAGGTGGGGGCGAAAGTAGTAGTAATAGTATTTCAATTTGACATAAGACTACCCATGGAATGCTACCTCCATTTAGCTCTAGGAAGCTAAGAGAATTTATAAAATTCTGACAATGTCATGAATAGTCTGGAAGACTTGGTTCACAAAGATTGCCAAAAATACACTGAATCTTTATTTGAGCATTTACTTAGCAAGTTTTGAAGGAGATTACAGATCAACCTAAATTACCACCCAAAAAAAAAGAGGATTGGGGCAAGGGAAAGAAAAGGAAATAATCCTTGGAGAAAATAGGTTTGCAGGCTTTTATATAATAATCAGTTTTGTTCCCCACTCCCCCCCAAAAAAAAGCTCTAACACCTTTCAGTGTTCTGGTGACAAATATTCAATTTCCTTGCAAAGTTTCTTTGCATGGTTGGCATAAAATAATTAAAAATTAGTAATGGAGGAAAATTATTTGGGGAACATACACATGTAAAATAATTAGAAATTTTTCTGTAACCTATAGCGACTAAGGTAGAGAAATGTAGGGTAACAGAAAAAACTATAGATTTGAAGTCAGAAAACTTGGGTTCAAAAACTAACTATTGGAAAAATAAATTCTCTGGGTCTCAGTTTCCTAGTCTCTAAGGGGGTAAGAATAGACAGTGGGTAGAGAGCCAGATCTGGAATCAGAAAGACTAGAGTGCAGGTAGGGCCTCAGACGCTTCTAGCTGTGTGACCCTGGCCAAGTCACTTAACCCTGTTTGCCTCAGTTGCCTCATCTGTAAAATGAGCCAGAGAAGACAAACCACTCCTTTGCCAAGAAAAGAGTCGGGCATGACTGAGATGACCCAACAGCAACACTAAAGAGCACACTTGTTGGTCGTGAAGGCCCTTTCCAATTCTAAGTCCTAGGGTTACGAATCTCAAGTTTAACCGTCCTAGCTCAGTCCACCCACTTTACAGATGAAGAAGGATTTGAATTGGGAATCCTCTGATGCCAAAGCCGGCGCTCCATCCATCGTACTGCCCGGCAGTTTCTGTTATGTTTGTCAGTAGGGATTGTCATTCACGCAGAGAAGCAACGTTTCTTAGTGGAGAGACTACCAGACTTGAAGTTGAGAAGACCTAATTTTGGATCCATCTCCAGTATTATTAGTTAGGTGATCTTGGGCAAGTTAACTTAATCTCACGGCTTCATTTTCCTTATCCCAAAGTGATAGATAGCAACCTGTGTGCTACATAAATGGCGGTTTTTAGGATCAAATGAGTTAACATGTGCAAAGGACTAGACATGACCTCAACCTCTTTGGCCTCAGCTATAAAAAAGAGGGTCAGACTAGATGAATTCTGACGTCCCTTCCAGCTCTGAACTATGAAACCCATTATAATACTGCATAAGGATGTTGGGCATATTTTTTCTACCTTAATTGTTCAGTTGTTTTTAGTCGTGTCTGACTGTGATTTGGGGTTTTATTGGCAAAGATACTGGAGTGGTTTGCCATTTCCTCCAGCTCGTTTTACAGATGAGGAAGCAAACAAGGTTAAGTGACTTACCCAGGGTCACACAGCTAGTATCTGAGACTGGATTTGACCTCACCAAGACCACTGACTCCAGGCCCAGTGTTCTTATCTGTTGTGCCACCTAGCTGCCCTAATGCCACTTCTCAAATGATTCTGGGAGAACATACGTGAACACACAACCACCCCCATCAGGTTGCTCTGTGGACAATGGAAACAAAGGAACTTTGGCTGAAGCATGAGGGTTGATTTTTCTCTAGCATTTTCACAACTCTGACCCAACAGTCACTTCTCTGGGTCCCCGTTTCCCTAATTGCAGAATGAAGGAGTTGGACCAGGCAGCCTCCTAGGTACTCTATAACTATGACCCTATGAACCAGTGAACATATTCCCTTGTTTACAGTAAGGTTGTGTTGACCGCTGGGATTCCCTAACTGATCTGAGGGGACATTTGATTGCAGAGGTGGTGAAAGCTTGAGGGCATTGGAAATGTGTTCAAAGCCAAGTAAACCCATCAACTGGATTCTAGTTAACAAACCCAAACACCGAGGACTGAGAATCCTTTCAGTCCAATGATGCAAAAGGGTCATGAAACGGGGGCCGATTTGGAACTGGCATGCCATTGTCGGGGCCATACCAGACATGTGGGCGCCCATGTGCTTCTGGTGGCAGTCTCTCCTCCCATCTTTAAAAATTCATACTTATTGCCATTTTGGTCTCTTCCATTAACTAAATGACAGCCCAAAGAGTGAGTTAGGTATCCTAGCAATTAGTCTGCCTTTTTTAATTGCTTTTCTGTAATTAGAATCCTAGAGAAAAAAAAAAACCCTTCTGCTCACTCAATACATCTCACTGCTGTCAGCTCAGACTGTGTCCTCCATCAGCCAAGCTTCCTTTATTGATTCGGCTCAGGCCGCCTCTTCTGAGCAAGGCTCAGGGATGGATGAGGGAAGGCTGGGGTTGACTAGGAGGCATTTGGTGAGACTCAGTTGCTTGGCACAAGGTGGATGCCTGTGAATATTGCCTGGTCCTCATGCAGCCCAGCAAAGCCAATCCTAAAGGAGGAAAATGCAATCGTAAAGTAGCAGGATCACCAAAAACTTGCCTGTGTGGTGTTGCTTAAGGATAACTTTCAGGAGAAAAGGGCACTCAGAGATTACTAGAGGATCCCATGGAGAGAAGGTGGCTGCCAAAATCCCCCAAACCAAATCACTTCATGCCAGATTGAGAAAAGTTTGATTGGATTCTAAGGGTTCGTAATGTCTTGCTGTGTCATTTTTTTTCCCCTCTGAATCTGATTTTTACAAATTGTTTATTTATAACTCAGATTTAAAGTCCACAAAATAAAGTCCAAAAAAAAATTCCTCTCTGACCCTGTAAGGTTATTGTGACCTTTTATAACTATAAGGTTGACTGGTTAATCAGCAGCCTTCCCCTCCCGACACACACACACACACATGAATAAGGACATTTAAAGTACATGTAGATAGATACCTTGTCCTATTTGAGCCTCATAATCCTTGAAGAAGGGTAAGTTTCCCATTTTACAGATGAGGAAACTGGATCTCATAGTCACACAATTTGTATCAGAAGTGCAAGTATTTATCCCCATTTCACAGATGAAACAGGATGAGAGGTTAATCAAATTCAGATGTATAATAAGCATTGGAACCAAGACTCAAACATAGATGTTCTATAATGAGATAAGTAGGATCTAAAAGAAATCTCCACAAACTGGAATGATGGATTTAATCTGAAAACGAAATCTCCATAAGAGCAGGGACTTTTTCTTTTTGTCTGTCTCCTCTAGAGATTAGAGGCAACTAAATGGTGGAATGGATACAATGCTGGACTTGGAGTCAGGAAGCCCTGAGTTCAAATCTAGCCTCAGATGCTTACTAGCTGTGTGACCTCGGGCAAGTCACTTAACTGCTGTCTGCCTCGGTTTTCTGTAAATTGGGGATAACAGCACCTGTTTCTCAAGGTTATTGTGAGGTTCAGATGAGACATTCTTAAAGCTTTTAGTAGTATTTAGTATTAAGTAGACACTTAATAAAGTCCCTTCCCAGTTCCTTGCAGAGAGTCTATACTTAATACATGCATGTTGGATTAGATTACTGAAAGATGAAATATAGTAGGGATAAATGTACAGGATGAACAAGTTCAGGATGGGTAAGGCATGGCTGGAGTCAGGAAGACCCAAGTTCAAATATGGCCTTAGACATGTATGAGCTGTGTGACCCTGGGCAAGTCACTGAATCTCTGCCTCAGTTTCCTTGTCCATAAACTGAGAATGATAATAACATAGATCCCAGGTAGGCTCAAAATGAGACAATAATTGCAAAGTATTTAGCATAGTTTGTGACACATAGTCCTATGTAAATGTTAGCTACTATGTGAAAAAGGGCTCAGGGATTTATAGAATTGTAAACAAGTCAGCGGTGTTATACAGCCGCACACACACACACACACACACACACACACCCCTAATAATGACATTTAAAGTGCGTGTAGATACCTTATCCTATTTGATCCTCATAATCCTTGAAGTAGGGTAAATATCCCATTTTACAGATGAGGAAACTGAAGCTTATAAAGGGGAAGTGAGTTCTCCAAATGTCACACAATTGGTGTCAGAGCAGGATTTGAACCCATTTCAGTCCTGACTCCCAAGTCCATTGCTCAGCTACGCTCCCAGAACCCTAAGGGGGTCATAGTCCCGCTCCATACTGTGACGATGAGATCACATGTGGAGTAAAACATCTAATTCTGGACCCCGCATTTCAGGAAGAAGGGGCACCAAGCAAAGTGAACAGGGGGGTGACGGGCTTCAAATCCATGCCGGATCAGGATGGATCGATGAAGTTGGCTTAGAAAAGCAAAGACAAGGCAAAAGGAGGCATATGTCGTGAAAGGCTGTCATCTTCAATCATTTCAAAGGTTATCGCTTGGAAGAGAAGTGAAATTTATTTGTCCCTAGAGACAAAAACTAGATAAATCAGGAGATTTTAGTTCAATATGGGGAAAACTTTGCAACAATGAGAGCTGTCTCAAAAGGTAATGAAGTAACATCTTCACAAGAACTGGAAGTCGTCAAATAGAGGCTGGAAGACTTTTTCCTGGATGTTCTAGGTCAGGTTTGGAGGTTTGAGGCAATCAGGTTTAAGTGGTTTGCCCAGGGTCACATAGCTACTAAATGTCTGAGACCAGATTTGAACTCGGATCCTCCAAACTCCAGGGCTGGTGTTCTCTCCACTGTACTACCTAGCTATCCCCAGGTCCGGGTTTTTATTTTTTTGTGTGTCATAGACCCCTTTGGGGGTCTGGTGATGCCTGTAGACAGAATCATGTTTTCAAATGCATAAAACAATATACATTGGAATATAAAGAAAATCAATTAGGTCAAAATACAGTTATCAATTTTTTAAAAAGTTCACAGACGTCAGGAACTCCTGATATAGTACAGGTTGAGCAGGCTGACCTTTGAAATCCCTACGTCATACTACCTACAGTTCTACTTTTTCTAAGATACCCAAAACAAAGTGATAATAAACATGAAAACTACATCTCTTTGTGTTATAATTCTGAAGTGACTGGCTTCCCAAAGGTTGTGCCAATGGAGTCTAAGCTCTGCTAGGTCCTACCAAGCCAGAAACGCTTTGAGTACAAACCTGCACCCATCCAGGAGACAATTAAATATGTTTACAGAGGCTCATCCCCAGACTGGCCATAGGGCAATTAATTTTTAGGCAAAATAATTCATGAAGACCAACTACCAAGGCACATTGGAATTCTTATCTCTGGTAGCTAGATGATTAAAGCATTGGACTCATTCTCAGGAAAAACTGAGTTCAAATCCTTCCTTAGATGCTAGCTATGTAATCCTGGGTTAGGCATTTAACCTCAGTGTCTGTTTCCCCATCTGTAAAATGGGTATACGAATAGCCCCTACCTCACAGTTGTTGTGAGGAGGAAATTATTAATAAATGATTATTTCCTTCTGCTTCTCCTTCCCTCCCTTACATTCCTGATGAATGAACTTGGAGGAAATCGTGAAACCATGCTAACTGGGTCCACTACAGATTTGTGCTGCATAACCTCAACTGGGCCCTTCCCAGCAGCAAGGCAATCATTTTGCACCTACTTAATTGACTCATTGTCCCACTGATGACAGCAGCTTTTCCATATCTCTTCATTCCCTCCCCTCCCCCCAATCTCCCATAGCTCCCTTTTGTCCCCACACTCTTAGTAGAGAATCTTGCCTTTATTTCACTGGGGAAAAATTGAGGCCATGACTGAGAGCTCCTGCTTCTCCCTTTCACATGTCCCATCACTCAGACGTGGCACTGTTTCCCCCTTCACCCATCTCACAGGAGGAGCTAGCCCTTCTCCCTGTCAAGGCAAACCTTTCTTTTTAAAAAGAAAATTTATTTATCAATTTACTTTTAGTTCAGTTCCACAATTCCTTGAGTTCCAAATTTTCTCCCTCTCCCTCTCTTCCCACCCCCCCCCACCACCATGGCAGCATGCAATCAAGTATAGGATCTGCGAATACCTTCACATTAATCATTAGTCAAGTTGTAAAGAAGGATTATAACCAATGGAGTGAACAGCGAGAAAGAAGGAATGAAACAAAACAAAAAAGAAAGAAAGTAGTTAGGGCAAACCCTCCTATGTGTACAAATGATTCCATAACTTCTCCAGCAGATTGCCCCTTCTATCATCCTCACTAATCTTCAATCTCTCCCTATTAATTGGCTCCTTTGCTACTTCCTACAAATAAGCCCACATCTCCCCAACCCCCCCAAAACTCACTTGATCCATCTATCTCCACTGATGTCACACCTTTCCTCCTGTTTGAACTCCTTAAGAAGGTAACCCACAATCAGCACCTCCATTTCCCTTCCCCTCATTCTCTACAGTCTGATTTCCAAGCTCATCATTCGACTGAAACTGTCATCTCCAGAGTTACCAATGATCTTTTAATTGCTGGTTCTAACGGCCTTTCCTCAGTGCTCTCTGCAGCCCCACACTGTCAATCCCCCTCTTCTCCCTGATGCCCTCTTCTCTCTAGGATTCTGACACTCTCACCTGGTTCTCTTTCCGTCTGACCACGGTTCAGGCTGCATTGCTGATTCCACACATCGCGCTAGCTAAGGACATGTCCATCTGGACTCTGGGGTTCTCTTCTTCCTCTATACTATTTCACTTGGTGGGTGATCTCATCTGCTCCCATGATCCATGGATCATGTCTGTGCTGATGATTCTGGAGCCTCTCCTTTAACCCATGGACTTCCCTAATTGCCTATTGGATGTCTCCAACGGGTGATTCCATTGACATCTTAAACTCAACATCTGCAAAACCGAATGCATTATTTCCCTCCGCCCCACCCAACACTCTTGCAAATTTCCCTCTTACCATCAAGGGCACCATGTCCTCCTAGTCACCCATGCTCGCAACCTGGGGGTGTCATTAACTCTTGCTGTAGCAGCAAGCACCCCAAGCGTCCTCAAGGTTTGCTGCCACCACAGGTTCTTGGATCTGCTTCGTTAAAGGAAAGCAACTCAAAATGGGTTAACAAGCTTACTTTAGTCAGTCAAATATGTATCATTTACCTTGTTCAGGGGAAAAAGGTCAGCACCCCAAACTTCAGAATATACAGACAGAATTATCAAGACAAAAACAGATCAAGTACACAGCTTTCCAAACTGTGCAACCATTACATCCATACCAAACAACATCTGGGTTTCAAAGCTGGGGGGCTCTGGACAACGGCTAGCCCAGAGTTTCATCAAATCACAGAATACTTCTCAAAGTGAGCCCCAAAACAAAGCCTGATTTACTGGCTATCCTGCATATCTGAATTCTCTTTCATCTCTACCTAGTTTGGATAAAGTTCTGGACCTTGGAATCACAAAGAATGGAGTGCAAATCTGACCTCATACACCAGCTTTGTGACCCTGGGCAAGTCACTTAACCCTTCCCTGTTTGCCTGAGTTTCCTCATCTATAAAATAGGGATAATAGGGGGCATCTAGGTAGCACAGTGAATAGACCATCAGCCCTGGAGTCAGGAGGACCTGAGTTCAAATACGGCCTCAGACACTTAAACACAAAACCTAGCCATGTGACCTTGGGCAAGTCACTTAACCCCAATTGCCCTACCTTCCCCACTCCAAAAAGCAAAAAATAAAATAAAATAGGGATAGTAATAGCACCCAATAGCACCCACATTCCAGTGTTGTTGTGAGGGTAATATGAAAAAGAATAATTGTAAAGTGTGTAGCTCAGTGCCTGACAAATCAGCACTATACAAATATTAGTTATCGATGTTGTTACGCTCTGGCTTTCTTCAAGCCATAACTAAAATCCCACCTTCTACAAGTCTTTTCAGATGCCCCCTTAATGCTAGCATATTTCGTCTGTGGATTTTCTCCAAATGACCCTATTTGTACAGTTGGATTCATGTTATATCCCCCAATAAACTGTGAACTCCTTGAGAGCAGGGATGGTCTGTTGCCTTTCTTCATATTCCCAGCAAGCAGTTAGTACAGTGTCCAACACATAGCAGGCACTTAGTGAAGGCATGTTGGCTGACATACCCTGTTGCTGGGAGAAGTATTCTCAAAGCTCTATTTCCTCTAAGAGAAAAGTAGCCAAGTGAAAAGGAAGCTGCTTTTGCCCTCATGCTCTCTCTCTCTCTCTCTCTCTCTCTCTCTCTCTCTCTCTCTCTC
>NW_027185715.1:8632871-8659950 GCF_028583685.1 Petaurus breviceps papuanus | reverse complement strand
TCTCTCTCTCTCTCTCTCTCTCTCTCTCTCTCTCTCTCTCTCTCTGTATCTCTCTCTCTCTCTGTATCTCTCTCTCTCTCTCTCTTCCTCTCTATCTCTCTCTGTATCTCTCTCTCTCCCTCTTCTCTCTGTCTTCCTCTCTGTATGTGTCTCTGTCTGTCTGTCTCTGTCTCTCTCTGTATCTCTTCCTCCCTCTCTTTATTGCCTTTCTTTCTTTCTTTTTCTTTCTTTCTTTCTCTCTCTCCCTCTTCTCTCTCTCTCTCTCTCCCTCTGTCTTTCCCTCCCTCTCCCTCCCTCACTCCCTCCTCTCAAAAGCACACACACCCTCTATTTTATGCAAATCACAAGTACTGGACTAGTCGGAGGTGACTGAAAAGATGGATGACCTTTGTCCCACTTCCCCAATTGCAAATCATAGATAATCCTTCTTTTAGTCTTTCTATATATGTCGCTTTTTTTTAACTAATAGATGTTATTTCAACACAACAGACACTTCCTAAAAAAAAGAGTCAAACAGTTCCCCCATAGAGAATACATTTCCCCCAAAAACCAGTTTATTGATTGTTAACAGAAAGGACAAATGTGTCCTTTAACTTTGACAGCAAGGAACATTGTATTTGACCAGGGCTTTGTTGCCTCTCCTGTGTTGACTTTAGAGTAGAAATCGTTTTCATGGTGAGTTTACATAGTGAAGAAAAAGCAGGACTCTGTAGATCTGGGTAACTTCGATTCTCCCTTGCCTTCCTAGCTGGTAATGAGTTTTTCCATCCCTAGAGGCCATAAAAACTAGGCAGGGGACATCTGACAAACATTCACAGTATATAATAGAACCAGCAGTAAATTTAGTCATCTGCTTGCATTTTTACAAGATTAGCAACCTCGGGTGATATTAATTACACATATATTATAACTAATTCATTAGATAATAGATGTACAGTTGGAAGGCACCTTCGAGGACATCCAGTCCAGCCCATTCATTTTATAGATCAGGAATTTCTGTCCAGAGAGTTGCCCGGTGACTTTCCAGTATCACAGGGGAAGCAAATAGAAAGAACTGAGATTTGAACCCAGGTACTCTGACTCTGAAATCCACAACAATAGAGAGGATTGTCCTCTTTTCTGGACCAAACTCCTTCTCCATTGCCTCATCGGATCAAAGTGATCTCAGGTTCTGATAGGCTTGTTCCAGAGGAATTCAGTCCATCCTTTTGTAAATGTTGCCAAACTATTAAGGATTTGAATATAGATCCCATGATGCACTGTGCCCACAACCTGGAAACCAGCCTAACTAATTTCAGAAAGGCTCATCGTCAAAAAGTTGGCCACCCAGATGAGCTGTTAAAGGATGTATGAAATCAGAGGTCCACTTCAAAAGTGCCTCTGTCTTTTTCTTTGTACGTGAGACCTCCAGGTGGAACAGTGTATAGAGTGATTGGATTTAGAGTCAGGAAGATGGGTTTGAATCCTGCCTCACTGACTGCGTGATCCAAGTTGTCACGTAACTTTTCTGAGCCTCAGTTTCCCCATCTGTAAAATGGAAAGTCTGATCATAACAGCATCTACCTCCCAGGACTGGTGTGAGGATCAAATGCGAAAACATATAAAAGACTTTGCAAAACTTAAAATGCTAACAATGATGATGGTGATGATGGTGCTGATAACAAAATGGTGGTGATGATGTTGTCATCCAAGGGCTAGTTACAGGTATGCTTTATGTCCCTGTTAATGGTTGTTTCTACATAAAAGTATTGACACAGGTTGATTTCCTAGTGAGAAATGTAGGAGTAAGAAAATAATTCAAGCATAGTCTATTAACATATAGTCAGAATTCTGCAATCTAGAATATCATATGAAGGAGGGAGCTCAATTGGAATGCACTTCATGAAGTGCTGGGTCTGTTCCCTGGCCACTACAAAGCAAACAGCACAGTGCTAAAGGATTTGGGCACTTTGGGAAAACAAAGCAATAATATCCTTATTGACCACAAAATAGGAACATTTGCTGACTTGGGAATCTTCTATAGGGAGAGGTTCTGCTTTCTGCCACTCATATCTTCCCATCTTCTGTGCATAACAGGGATCTTTGAGCCTCTCCCTGGAAGGGTGGGGATGGGACTGATGTGTTCCTCCATTCCTCTGTGTATGAGCACATAGCTAAATCATGTGTATGCACTGGTGAACCTGGGTCTTATGTATTTCCTGAGTGTGGTTGATTGACTGAACCAGTGATCCCAAGATAGGTATATACATTGCATGCAACCGGAGTTCAAGAAATGTAGATTATTTATCCCCTTAGCAGAACTAACTGATAGGAGAGGGCAGTTTCTGCATCAGAGACACCAAGCCTGCCAGAAGAAAGGGATCTACCTGGAGGGAATTTGTTTGAACAGTGCAAAGCTGAGGTGAAATATAAGATACCTGTTCAATAGTTCTGCAAACTGCAATTAGGTGGCATGCTGGATAGACCACTGGACTTGTGGGCGGGAAAAACTTGTGCTTAAATCTAGCCATTTACTATTTGTGTTACCCTGGGCAAGACACTTAACTTCTCTCTACCTCAGTTTCCTCACGTGTAAAATGGGGATAAAAATAATAGTCCCTACTTCCCAGGGTTTTGTGATGATCAGATGAGATAATATTTTAAAAAACCCTTTTCAAACCCTAACAAGATATTTAAATGCTAGTTGCTGTTATGATTGTGATTATTATTTTTGTCTTGATGTTTTACGTATCAACCTCCCAGGAGAATATAATAGTATATTACTCAAAACAATGTTGCAAATTGTTTTAAGTCTGCTATTGCACACTTGTGAAAGCTTTTTGTACTTAAGTGTTTCTTTTGTTTGGAGGAAATAAATGTCCAAAACTTGATTTACATGGTATATCCAGCACCTTCCTACACCTTGCTTCCGGGAAGGTCAGTCCTAGACATGAGCCAAAACCAAGCTTTAAGTCTTTTTTCCCTGGGGATCCATGATGGGGGCAAAGAACCAAGGAGTACAAGGTAAAGAGCCCTCCTCTTCCTCCTTTCAGGTGATCAGGCTTCCCCAGGATTGAACTCCGTCCGTGTGAATGGGTCCAGAGATGGAAAGGGCTCTGGAAAGGGCCATGGCTATATGTCCAGCCCCTCTTAGCTCAGGAACAGCAACAGTAATCACTGTTACACATTATTAGCCAGGAGAATTATTAAAATTAAGTCAGAATAGAGTCAGCATATAGGATACGCTGGGAGGAAAAAGTATAACTAATGGCTAGGTTTTATACAAATCAGATTTGGGACAAATGTAGACCCGTGTATGGATCAGGACAATAACTGAAATGCACAAAATCTGAGTTGGAAGGGACCTCAGAAGTCATCTAGTCCAATCTGTATCTGAACAAAAATCCTTAGGATCCCAAGAATTCTGGAAAGCTGGTTCCTCTACTACATCCCCAACAAAGTCATTTAACCTCTGCTAGAATTAGTGGGAAACTTACCTGGGTGGCACAGGGGCCTGGGGTCAGGAAGACCTAAATTCAAATCCAGTCTCAAGTTTTTCTAATTGTGTGACCGAGGGCAAGTCACTTCACCTCTGTTTGTCTCCGTTTTCTCATCTGTAAAATGGGGATAACACCTCTCTTCCAGGGTAGTTGTGAGAATGACAACATTTGCAAAATGCTTACACAGTACCTTGTATATAGTAGGTGCTTAATAAATATTTGTTTCCTTCCTTTCTTCCTTCTTTCTTTC
This sequence comes from Petaurus breviceps papuanus, assembly GCF_028583685.1. NCBI lineage: Eukaryota > Metazoa > Chordata > Mammalia > Diprotodontia > Petauridae > Petaurus > Petaurus breviceps. The sequence continues at coordinate 8,656,221 of NW_027185715.1, read as the reverse complement.
CCTCCCTCCTTCCTTCTTTCCTTCTTTCCATCTCCTCAATGGGCACAGTATACTTCTGGATAGCTTTCATTGTTAGGAGGAAAAAAATCTTTCTTATTGAGTTAAAAATCTGCCTCTGTGTGACTTCTACCCATTGGTCCATGATGTACAGACCGAGGCTAAGTAGCACATCTAATGAGAGCCCTTTGAAGTCTTGAAGATGCTATGATGCTCCCATCTCTTTTGTATTCCTCCTACTTGTTTCCCTTTCTCTGAGCTAAATGTTCCCAATTCCTTGAGTCCCTGGAAAACTCTTCTCTAGATGTGAGTGTTTGCCCATGTCTTCCCTATTATCGCCTTGCTGACATAACCAGGCTTCTAATCAAGCATGTCACATTTTGAATGCTGCCGTGTACGAGGAAGGACATGTGACCCAATTGTCAGAAAAAAGACTGAGGATGATGCTGTTTTACTGGCAGTGAGGGACTTACTAAGTTGGTTCAAGACTTCTTGAGACTAAGTATATGGTTCCCTGAGAGGGAAATGTGAAGAGAGACTTGAACAGGAAAGTTGACTCCCTAACATGTGTCTGATTTCCCCCAGAGACTGCTAGAAAGGACTTTGTTGGATAAGATTGGACCTTCTCTCTTGGTTTGACCTGAGACATTATGTCCCTCCCAGAAAAAGAGTTCATTTCTGTTTCGTTTTGTGTATTTTGTAATCTGTACAATTCCTATTTCTATCAGCTGTTTTGCTCAGATAAATGGGTTTACTCACCATTCACTGTTTGTGATGTTCTTTTTTGTAGTCAGCTTTTGGTGGAAAGGAGCAAAGCTGGTAAGTGTAAGTTAAAGGCTGCCTGACCCCATAAGACCAATCAGGAAATCATCTTTCTTTATCATCCTCTAAGCCCTAGACCAGAGATATTTAAGAGAGGCAGAGAGATGTAATTCTAGCCCAAGATGTTGTTCCAAGACTAGAAATAGTCTGCTGGTAGTATAGGCAGTGACCCTGGCTCTCCTCCTCTCTGTAGAAGCAAACAGGACTTCAGATCATATCTATCCATGCCATTCACAAGCCACGGCTATACTTTTTTTTTTTAAGCAATTGGGGTTAGGTAACTCGCTCAAGGTTACACAGCCAGTTATTTCTGGGTGTGGTGCTGAGTATCTGAGCCCGGATTCGATCCCCAGGTCATCCCAACACTGGAGCCGGTGCTCTTACTCGCTGAGCCACCTGGCCTCCCCACAGCCCATGTGGACACATATCTTACCCCAATAACAGAACATAATAAGATGTGGTCAAATCAGGGCAGAGTATTCTCAGAATTTTGAATATTTTGAATATTGAATTTTGAAAGAATTTTGAATATTCTCAGAAGATTGAAACCTCCTTCATTCTGGGCAAAATGTTATCAACAGATCCTAAGATCACAGGGCTCCCTTCATGGGCCTCCCCAAGAAGAAGTGTGCTCCTCTGCCCTTTTCCTAAGACACATCACCTAAACTTCACTATCTTTTATAATCTGCTGTTTGTTTTTACTGTTAGAAATAGTTTGATTATGTAGTAGATAGAGCTCTAGGTGTGGAGTCAGGAAGACCTGAGATCAAATGCAGCCTCAGACACTCACAAGCTAGTGACCCTGGGTAAGTCACTTAACCTCTGTTTACCTTGTTCGTTTCCTCAGCTGTAAAGCAGGGATAATAATAGCACCTATCTCATAGGATCGTTGTGAAGATCACAAGTATTACAAATTGCAAATATTTGTAAAGCCATAGTAGATCGCTTAAATTGGTGTTTAATAAACAACTATGTCCTTCCTTCAAAATAACAAAGTTAGACTGAATTACAATTATCTCTTCCACATAGCAATTTTCCCCATCGCAGTTCCGATATATTGCAGATTGGCATAAGAAATTAAATGGGAATTTGGGGGGAGATTTGTGGAAATCACAGGCGACATGCATGCCAGCAGCCAACACAGAGCCTGTGACCAAATACTTAAACCAAATACTGAAAACACCCCATAAAAGAAAAAGAAAAAATTCAGACTTCTTCTCTGGCATGGAGGGCCAAAAAATTTGACAAGGATTTTCCAGTTGGAGGGAGGGGCAACACTTCTTCTCCCAAAGTAGATCAGCCATCGTTCTTCAACTTTTAGATTTAAAAAGCTACCTGGGCTTGGCTTGTTCACCTTCACACTTGTGGCTAGAGGCAAGATTTGAACTCAGCTGTTTCTGACTCCATGGCTACCTCTCTGGAAATTCTAATTTCACACACAACTCTTCCTGGAAATTATCATTTACACCTTAGGTTGATGTCAATTATCTCCCTCCAACTCCAACATTCACAGAGTCCAACCTGCCCATTTTACAGATGGGGAAACTGAGCCCCAAAGTGGTGACTTGATGCAGAAATGGAGTTTGCGTGTAGGTAACTGATTCATCTGCTTGGTCTACTTCTTTAAAGCCCTGTCTAGGCAAGTCATAGAATGAAGCTGTAATGCGAATGAAAATTTTAAAGATCTTCCCTGGCCCTAGGCTAAAGTGCACCTGAAGCCTGGGGTGGGAGGCTTGTTTTTCAGTAGATACTTCTTGATTGGCCAGTGAGTCAATAAGGTTGTTACATTCTCTGAGCCAGGAGAAGGCTGTATAAGCCCTGATGTGGAGCTTTGTTTTGGGACTCACTTTGAGAAGTGTTCTGTGATTTGATCTGTATTCTGGGAAGCCATTGTTCAGGGCCCCACCCCCCGGCTTTGAAAAACCCAGATGTGGAAACCCAGATGTTGACTGGGTATGGATGTAATGGTTGGACAGTTTGGAAATCTGTCTACTTGATCTGTTTCTGTCTTGATGGTTCTGCCTGTATGCTTTGAAGTTCGGGGTGCTGACCTTTTTCCCCTGAACAAGGTGGAGGATATATGTCTGACTGATTAGAGTGGGCTTGTTAGCCCATTTTGAGTTGCTTTCCTTTAACGGAGCAGATCTAAGAACCTGTGTGAGCAGCCACCCTGGGGATGCCGGGGTGCTTGCTGCTACACCGTAGCACAGCAAAAGCCCTGGCCAACTATTCAGGAGACGAGACAAGATGAGATTGCATGGGTACTTTCTTCCCTGAGTACAGCCGCTATCTGCCCTCCAGCACCAGCAACTGTAAGAAATAGGGTTAAATTTATTTTTTTAATTGCAAGACAACATGTGGGTGTCAGGCAAATGCCTCTGGCAAAGAACTGTGTCTGCTCCTACCCCCACATGTAAGTGCACAGCCAAACCAGGTGTTTGCAATTACCACTGCCAACAAGTCTCCAGGCCAAGCAAAGCTCCGAATTGGTCCTGACCGGGGTTAGACACATAGCCAGAAAGCTAAAGTTGAGCCAGTGAATTGTCCATACCAAAGGCTCTCTTCTGCTGCTGGTCTTTGCCCTGCCTTCCTGTCCTGCCCAACCCGTTGTGCCCTCAGGGCCTGTCACCTTTTATTTCAAATGGTTTAATTGCCAAACTCAGCTTATCAAGCATTTTAAAAATGTTTTCTCCCCTCCCACTAAAAAAAAAAAAATCATTATAACAAATACAGGCCAGCAAAACAGATTTCCCATCTTGGCACCAGTGACCTCATAATTGCTAAGTCCATAGTCTTTTCCCCAGTCCTCATTTCCCACTTGCCACCATTGACTACACTCACTTCCAACTCCCAAACATAGGAGAGGCAGTGTGGTTCAGTGGAGAGTGAGCTGGATTTGGAGTCAGGACCTGGGGTCAAATCCCTCTTTGCTACTTGCTATCTCTGTGACCTTGGCCAAGTCTCTTGACCTCATTTCCAAAGCTGTAAAATGAAGAGGTCATATAGATGGCCTGTAGGGGCCCTTCCAGCTCTCAACCTGTGATCCTGTGACTCTTTGGTCTGTTTTCTATACTTTTCTCTCTAGCTGACTTTTTTGCATTCCCTTGCATTCAATGATCACTTCAATGCAGATTCTTTCCCCAAATCTATCCCTAATTTCAATCATCCCCCCCACCACCACCTGTGATAGTAATGGAATATAAAGATTCCCCTGTATTGGCTTGGTTTTTGGTTTGATTGTGTTAAAACCCAGAGCTTGTTAATCCCACCTGTGGGATGGACTTGTTGAAGTGAAAAGAAAGTCCTGAACTGGGAAGAGCTGGTGACGTAGATTTGGAGAGACAAGAGAGAGGCAGAAGAACTTTTTGGAAGCAGCACCCTGGTGGAGGCAGAGAGAGACTGAGAGGATTGCTGAGGGCCACTTTGAATTGCCCTGGACTTTTGAGACCTGCCCCCGGAGCTGCCAAGGACTGAGGAGACATGGCTGTTTTGCTGGTACTTTGTCTGTCTGTTTTGATGTTGTTTTGCCAGATTTGTCCACTGGTGAAAGACAGTCCTGTTGCAGAAGTCCTGGAACCTGGCTGTTGGCTAAGAGCTCCTGAGACTGTCCTGCAGACAGAGAGTGAATACTGTCCACTGGTGAAGGACAGTGCTGTTGTTGCAGGGGTCTGGGAACCTTTCTGTTGGTTCAGAAACCCTGAAGAAGGATTTTCTTGTTGTATGTTTACAGAAATCCTGGGAGAGGGTTTTGCTAATGTTTTCAGGGGTTCTAGGACTGTTCTGCAGACAGAAGATGAATTAATGAAGAGACTGGCAATGTATCTTGTGGCCTTGCTGAGCCTTGTCTCCCCAGGAACAAAGATTGCTGAGAACTTGCCTCATGTCAAGATGAAGAAAAGACCTCCATTTGGGTATTAAGTGCTGTGCTTAAACTTGATGTAACTCTGGGGTAGATTCAATGGTGATCCAGGGGTGGGGAACTTTTGACCTTTTTGTGTTCTATGATTGAACAAATGAATGTACTTTACTTATGTTTGGAAACTAATCTCCATTTGAGGAGGGGCTTTGTGATGGACTAAATGAAGGTACAGCCTAGGGGTGGAGTAGTATTTAGAACAGGGACTTTGTAATTGATTGAATGAATGTAAGGTCCTGGGGTGGGTTAGTACTTGGAGATTATTTAATCACCCTTAGTAAATGCTGTATTTGGAATGATGTCATGTTTTGACCTTCTCTGTTCTTAATTTGTCACTGAATAAAATGGAGAGCACCTATGCTGGTATTCTGAACCTTGGGAAGTTGCCTTTGCTTGGCATTACATTATACCACCCCCCTAGCATCTCTATCTACCTGCTGGACATCACCTGAGTTTTCCTCTTTGTACCTCAAACTCAACCTGTCCAAGACTCAAACTCAACCCTTAATTTCCTGATTTCAGTTGGAAATATTCTCCCAATTACCTAGGTTTAAAACCCTGGACTCATCTTTGACTCCCTCCCCCTCCATACCCACTCAGCCATATCTAATCAGTCCGCAGTCTTTGCATTCTACTTCTACAATATCTCTCACAAGGTCCCCTCTTCTCCACTCACACTACCACCATCTTGGCTGAGTCCCTAGTCCTCTCATCTGGACCCTGGTGAATTAATCTCCCTGCCTCCCATATCTCCCCTCTCCAAACCATCCTTGAGTCAGCTGTCAAAATGGCTATGACACATCTTGCCTCAGAACTTTCCATGGCTTCCTATTACCTATAGGATAATACAAACTCCTTAAGCAAGCATTCAAGGTGTTCCAAAATCTAGTTCCAAACTAACTTTCAATTCAACAAACATTTATGAAATCCCTACTATGCACAAGGTCTTTGTGCCTTTGTAGCATCATTCCATGTCACTCCATTTCCATTTCATCTGGGTTCTGGCCCAGATGGCCCCCTGAACTCATGGTGTTGTGTCCTGCTTCCCTGCCCTGGTGTGCAGTCCCCCCATCCTGCCTGGTCTCTGTTCATTGAAATCCTTCTATTTGTTCATGGCTCAGCTCTGGTAATTCTTTGTCTACAAAAGTCTCACTTGTCCTCCCAGATGCAAGCATTCTCTCACTCCTCACATCTTCCTGGAGCCCTTTGTCTTGAGATCTGTGCTTTGCTGTGGTTATTTGTGTACATATAAACTTCTCGAGAGAAAAAAACTGATTTCTCTTGTCAGTTTTTGCATCCCCAGACTACCTTGCACATAGTAGGTGGTTTAAAAAATTTAATTATCTGTCCATTTATTTGGACCCTGCTTGTCCTGTCTTCTATCCTGCTGCCTGCCTCCTGCTGCCCATACAAATGTGAACCATTACTGTGAAAGCCTCTTTGCCCTATAGAAACCAGTGTCAGTCAATAAGCATTTATTAAGCACCTACTATATGCTGGACACTGGAGATACAAAGAAAAGGAAAAGACATTCTCTGCTTGCAAAAAGCTCACAATCTAATAAGGTAGACAGCAGGAGGCAACTATGCAAACGAGACAAACAAGGCAGGAAGCCTGGAGATGTGTGCACAATGAGGGATCAGGGGAAGCTCCCTGCAGGAGGAGGGGATCAGGGGAAGCTCCTTTAGAAGGAGGGATCAGGGGAAGCTCCCTGCAGGAGGAGGGGATCAGGGGAAGCTCCCTGTAGAAGGAGGGGAGCAGAGAAAGCTCCTTCAGAAGGAGGGAATCAGAGAAAGCTCCTTTAGAAGGAGGGATCAGGGGAAGCTTCTTGTAGGAGGAGGGGAGCAGAGAAAGCTCCTTCAGAAGGAGGGAATCAGGGAAAGCTCCTTCAGAAGGAGGGATCAGGGAAAGTTTCTTGTAGAAGGAGTGATCAGGGAAAGCTCCCTGCAGGAGGAGGGGATCAGGGAAAGCTCCTTGTAGAAGGAGGGATCAGGGAAAGCTTCTTGTAGAAGGAGGGATCAGGGAAAGCTTCTTGTAGAAGGAGTGATCAGGGAAAGCTCCCTGCAGGAGGAGGGGATCAGGGAAAGCTCCCTGTAGAAGGAGGGATCAGGGAAAGCTCCCTGTAGAAGGAGGGGATCAGGGAAAGCTCCCTGTAGAAGGAGGGGATCAGGGAAAGCTCCTTGTAGAAGGAGGGATCAGGGAAAGCTTCTTGTAGAAGGAGTGATCAGGGAAAGCTTCTTGTAGAAGGAGTGATCAGGGAAAGCTCCTTGTAGAAGGAGTGATCAGGGAAAGCTCCCTGCAGGAGGAGGGGATCAGGGAAAGCTCCCTGTAGAAGGAGGGGATCAGGGAAAGCTCCTTGTAGGAGGGGATCAGAGAAAGCTCCTTGTAGAAGGAGGGGGTCAGGGAAAGCTCCTTGTAGGAGTGATCAGGGAAAGCTTCTTGTAGAAGGAGTGATCAGGGAAAGCTCCTTGTAGAAGGAGGGTTTTTTGCCAAGATGTGAAGGAAGCCAGAGAAGCTGGGAGATGGAGATAAGGAGGGAGAGAAGTCCAGGCACAGGCGACAGCTGGAATGACTGAATGAAAGAAAACATGAAGTGAAAGAGGAGAGGGCATCTTGCTAGGTGGAAGCTAAGAAAATGCTTGGAGAGACCCTTCAAAGGTGTAAGAGGGGAAACAGATTTCTAGTAGCAATCAATATTACGGAAAACAGTGTGTTGGGAAGGGAGTTGGGACCGACTGCTGCTCATGACCTGATATGACCTGTAGATTGCCATGGAAAAGTAATGTCCCATTTGGTCAGAGTCATGGCAGGAGTCCAACAGGCAGAGGCTCTTTTGTAAGTGGGAATTTTGCCAAGATCCTGTCTTTTTCCATACTCCAATGAGCAGTTTCCTGAGACCATAAAAGGTCACTACTGGCTTATGAATCATAAAGGTTAGAGATTTAAGGTTTGTAAAGCTACGTATGTTACCTCATTTGGTCCTCACAGCTACCCTGTGATGGCAATGCTACTATTCTCATTTTCCAACTAAGTAAACAGGGTCAGAGAAAGTTCAAATGACTTGTCCAGGGTCACATGACTAGTTGTGTCTGTGACAGAATTTGAACTCAGAGCTTCCTCTAAGTCCTGTGCAACTGAAGGGTATCAGAGCAGCAACCTTGCCTTCATTTGTATGGCATTTAACTTTTTTCAGTTATTTGGCTGGGAAGCTCCTACTTTACTTCCCAGCTTTGGAATCTTCCAAAAGACTCCAGAAATGTAGTCTGCCAACCTACCCACATTGATTTCCATAAAACTTACAGCTGGTTTTCTACCAAAATTCTCTGATTCAATCTAACTTAAGCAGAAAGCAAGTTTTTCTAGCATTATCTTAGCTATAGGAAGTAGACTTTTTACAAGGTAACATTGAACAATAGGCTGAAATAATAATGTCTCACATTTACAAAGTATTTTAAAGTTGGCAAAGCTCACTTCATGACCCTATAAAGTAGGTAATGTAAGCATTCATTATTCCCATTTTACAAGTGGAGAAACTGAGGGTCCGACATGTTAGGAGATTGACTGGCTTGTGATCCCACAGCTAGTAAAGTCTAGGTTTGGGATTCTCTAGCCAGTTAGTGGACATGAGCCTATTGACCAACTATCAGAATCTATAAATAATGAACCATCAACTGTCAATTGATCAACAGGTATTAATTGCAGCCTACTGTGTGCCAGATACTATGTTAGGTCCTGGGGAAATAAATGCAAAGAAGGAAGTAATGGCTATTATTCAGGACCCTATATTCTGATGGGGAAAACAAGTCCATATGAAAAGATATACAACATAGATATAAAGTTAATAAATACATAGGTGCATAATGTAATTACATACAAGGTCCTATGGGAAGGGGGAGCTAGCAGTTGGTATGCAATCAAGAAAGACTACATCTAGAAGATGGTGTATAAGCTGTATTTTAAAGGAAGAAAACTACAAGGTGAAAGGAGTTTAATGAGGGAGTTTATTTCAAGCACAGGAACTTGGGGATGAGGAGTGCAAAGTCATGAAGTTGGGAGAAGGGAGGGAGTTCGGCATACTTGTATATCACAGAATCTGAACTCGCTGAGGGGTCCTTGGCAACAAGAACTTCTAACTCTCTGGACGTGGCAGTTAATAATTGAAGGAAGAGGGTTCTTCCGGATCTGGAAGAGATGCCCAAAATCGGATCCAAATTCCACTTGAGCTGGAAGTGCTCTTAAAAGTGATGCTACATTCTTGAGCACTGACCTGAATATAAGAATAACTGGGCCTTGAACGGGGCAAATGTAAAGCGGGACTTCCTGACTCGGGCCATGTGAGCTGGCTCCAAGCTATCCCTGGCTGTTTCCTGTGGGCTCCCTATGACTCAGCAGTCTCCTTTGAGAGGATGAAGGATCTCTCATTGACCTCTCAGCAGGTACAGTCCATTAATGGCTCAGCAGACCTTTCAATATGGAATGACTCTATCCCTTGACTCTGTGAAGCAAGTTCCCTCTTTGACTGGAACAAGAAACTCATCATTTGACAAAAACTGCTGGGAAAACTGGGAAGCAATTTGGCAGCCCCTAGGTATAGACCAATATCTCACACCCTACACCAAGATAAGATCAAAATGGGTACATGACTTAGATATAAAGGGTGATACCATAAACAAATTAGGACAGTATGGAATAGTCTGCCTGTCAGATCTATGGAGAAGGGAAGAATTTATGACTAAAAAAGGGATGTAGAACATTATGAAATGCAAAATAGATAATTTTTATTACATTAAATTAAAAGGGTATTGCACAAAGAAAACCAATGCAGCCAAGATAGAAAGGAAAGCAGAATAACTAAGGGGAAAATTTATGGCAAGTTTCTCTATTAAAGGCCCCATTTCTCAAATATATAGAGAACTGAGACAAATTTATAAAAAAAAAAAAAGTCATTCCCCAATTGATAAATAGCCAAAGAATATGAACAAGCAGTTGTAAGATGAAGAAATCAAAGCTGTCTATAGTCATATGAAAAAAGGTCTAAATCACTATTGCTTAGAGAAATGCAAATTAAAACAGCTCTGAGGTACCACCTCACAACTATTAGATTGGCTAATATGATAGAAAAGAAAAACAATGTGTTGGAGGGGATGTGGGAAAATTTGGAAACTAATACACTGCGGGTGTAGTTGTGAACTTATCTAACCATTCTGGAGCTATTTGGAGCTATAAAGCTGTGTTATGCTTTCATCTAGCAATACCACTACTAGCTCTGTATCCCAAAGAGATTAAGAAAAAAGGACCTATATGTACGAAAATATTTATAGCACTTATTTTTGTGGTGACTAAATTGGAAGCCAAGGGGATGCCCATCAATTGGGGAATGGCTAAACAAGTTGTGGTATATGATTGTGATGGAATATTACTATGCTCTAAGAAATGATGAGCAGAATGCTTTTGGAAAAACCTAGAAAGACTCACATGAACTGATGCAAAGTGAAGTGAGCAGAACCAGGAGAGCATTGTACACAGTAATAGCAACATTGTATGATGGTCAACTGTGAATGACAGCTGTTCTCCAAAATACAGAGATCTAAGACAATTCTGAAGGACTTATGATGAAAAATGCTATCTAGTTCCAAAGAAAGAACTGAATACAGATTGAAGGATACTATTTTTTACTTTCTTCATTATGTGTGTGTTTTTGTCAACATGTTTTCACAATATGACTAATATGGAAATATGTTTTGCATGACTATACATGTATAATCTATATCAAATTGGTTACCTTCTCAATAAGGGGAGAGGGATGGGGTGGCTAGGTGGTGCACTGAATAGAGCAGCAGCCCTGGAGTCAGGAGGACCTGAGTTCAAATCCAGCCTCAGATACTTAACACTTACTAGTTGTGTGACTTTGGGCAAGTTACTTAACCCTAACTGCCCCCCCCCAAAAAAAACAAACAAAAAAAAAATAAGGAGAGAGGTGAAGGTGGGAGAGAATTTTAGTCTACATGGTAGTTAGAGCAGGGAGATTCAGCCAAGTGTATCCGAGCCTGAACCCTGGTTGCCTTTTCTACTTTGTGTTTCCTTTCCTGAATAGGTGACTGAACACCATTCTCAAAATGGGTATATTCAAGTTTTTGAGAGACCTTTATATTTGGAGAGGTCCTGAGTCCTTTAGATTGAGATGATAGGCAGTTAGGGAAGTTTATCAAAGGAAATGACACCCAGAAGAAGGATAGAGCAAATCCCTGACCTGTATTGGCAGAAGCTACGGACTGGGACTTGTTTGGACAGTACAGAATTGAGGTGAAATATAGAGTGCTTATTCAGCAGTTCCACAAATTGTTTCATGTGCCAATATTTATAACTCAACCTCCTGGCAGATTTTAACAGTAGTAATGTTATTGTTTGTTTGTCTTGTCATTTTGTACTTTTAGCATTTCTTTTATGTGTAGGAGATAAATACCTTTTCATACCTGATTTATATTGTACAGTGAGTTCCTTTCTATGTCCCCCTCTTTGGGAAGACATGACATGAGACCCAAAATCTAAACTTTAAGTAAGTCATCCCAGGGCACTTGAGTTGAGGTCATAGGAGCCAAAATGTGAGAAGAAGGAACCCAACCCCTTTCATTAGAGACCAGGCTCCCCAAGGACTGAATCCAGTCTAGTTGGGTCCAGAGCAGACTCTTTGAGAAGGATGTGGTTACAGTATCCTAGATCCTTGGGTCAACTGTAGTTCATGTTGTTAGAATAGGCCAAGGCTAAGACTAAGGACTAGACCTGTGACTTTATTAGCATCAATACTTGCCCAGTGGGCCAGCTAGGTGGTACAGTGAATAGAGCACTGGCTCTGGAGTCAGGAGGACCTGAGTTCAAATCCAACCTCAGATACTTGACATTTAACTAGTTGTGTGACCTTGGGCAAATCATTAACCCCAGTTGCCCTACCTTCCCCCCTCCAAAAAGAAAAAAAAAAAGCCTTGCCCATGGCAGAGCTTGAACCCAGCTCTTTCTGACTTCAAGGATGGCTCTCTAGTCACTCAATGCTACCTCTCATATTGTTAGATTAAACAAAGCTAAAAGTCCATTCTTTTCCTAGGATACCTGGTATCCTTTATTACACTATCTCAGGTGTAGCAGTTTTTTGCAGAACTGTTAAATCCTACCTTATAAAGGCAATTCTGGTGATGCAAAAGCATCACATTCAACTGACCAATATCAATTAGCATCTTTTCTGATCATTTAACAAATATCTGACTCTAAGTTCTAAGAAGCAGCCTGTAGGGAGAAGATGAATTCTGTGGTTGAGGAAATGTCCCGCAGCAGCAGCAGCAGCAATAGCAAAGTCAATGAATCCCCTTGCATAATAATACTAGCTAACATTATAGAGCATTTACTCTGTGCCAGACACTGTAAGCTCTTTAAAAAATAGCCAGATATGACCTAATTTGATCCTTGCAACAACCTTGGAAAGAAGGTGCTATCTTGAGGAAACTGAGACAAATAGATGAAGTGACTTGCCCAGGGTCACACAGCTAGTATGTGTTTGATGCTGGATTTGAACTAAGGTCTTCCTGACTCCAGGTCCAGAGCTTTAGTCACCATGACAACAGTTCAGGAAACTGTTTCTTAAAAAGACAGAGCTAAAGAACATGACATATATGTTAAGGTCCTTTTCACCCACTGCTCCTTTCTGGGTATCAGGGACACCCCTATAGAGATAGAACGAGAAATTGTGATACTCATAAAGGGTGACCACAAGACTGTCAGAAAAGACAACATATCCCTGAATGGAGGGCTCCTGCCCCAGTATGTGGCTTAGGACATATTATTAGGCAGCGGGGTGCTATAGAGGATTCATATCAGGAAGAACTGAGTTTGAATCCTGCCTGTATGACCCTGGACAAGTCATTTAACCTCAATTTGTCACAAATTCCTCATCTGTAAAATGGGGGTGATAGTCACACCTACCTCCCAGATCTATTGTGTACATTAGATGATGTATGTGGAAAGTGCTTTTGCAAACCCGTAAGTGCTATGTGATCACTATGATTCATACTTTAAAGATCAGCAATTGTCATCAGTGTGAATGTCCCCTCCATAGGTACAGATCAAAACCCTCTCTATAGCTCAGACCATCTTGGGTTGCTGCTGAGGTTGAAAAAAGGTAGATCATCCATTGGCTAGATTTTCAGTGAGCAGCATCTCTGAACATAAGCCAGGTCCTTGGATGACAGGCGTGCCTGTAGACAAGTCACCAGTTCTTTCCATCTTGTGAAAATCTGCTGGAGCTTGTATTCTCATGGCAGAGTCTTTGAGAACCCAAGAACACATTATTGCCACACAAAGCAAGGGCTCTTAAGAGATTAATCTGTGGTCCATCACCTTGTTATGTTTTTTTTTTATTTTTTGACAACTGTATTTCAAAATAACTGGTTTTCTTTGTAATACTATGTATTTTACTTTTTATGCATTTAAATGCTTTATTCTGGCTTCACCAGGCATTCCTCTCCAGTCTCCATTCCTGACTTCTTGGACTATTTCCACCACAGCACAGCAACATCCTTACTCTGGGAGTAGATTCTGCCCTTGTGGCCCCTTCCATTGATGGGTCAGTTTCTCCCAGAATTCTATTATGGAGAAAAGTACCCAGACCAGCTACATCCTCTCCAGGTTCCACTCGTGACTTTCCCAACTTTCTCCCCCATTCCCCCCACATGCCATGGCATGGAGTAAGTGTTTAAAAAGTGTTGACATCATAATAAAAGCAGCAATAACAACAAATGCTTTACAAAGATCATTTGACTTGACTTGACCAGATGTCGAAACAGTCCATAACACAAAAAAGATAAAGAGCCCCTGCTTCAGGGTGACATTTAACAAATTAATTGAAAATTAGATCATTTTAATAGGAATTAATTGAAAATTAGATCACTTGAATCCTTTATACAAGGGCAGAAAGACTTGCTTGGGGGGTGGGGGGAGGACAGGCCAAAGGAAGAGGAAATCCCAGGTTTTCCAGGAGATGGGTGGGTCACAGGAACTCCAAGTATAAACTTCCTTTACTCTTGCCAAAGGATTTTTTTTTCCAGACATTTGCCATCATTCAAGGAACCAGGATGATTTGCTTCCTAATCTAATGGAGACCCAACTGCCTTGAGAGGCCAGACCTTGATCCAGTCCCAGTAAGCCAGGGCAAATTTTCAGCTAACTCGTGGATGTCTTTCAGTCAGTCAGTCAGCAAACACTTATTAGAGGCTTCCTTCATGTCAGGCACTGTGCTAAGAGCTGGGGCTACAAAGAAAGGCAAAAATACAGTCCTTGTCCTTGAGGAGATCAAATTCTAATGGGGGAGATTATATATATGTATATATAAAAGCATGCATACAAAGTACATCCAGAATAGCTTAAAGGGAAAATCAGCTGGAAGGCACCAGCTATGGGGGGACCACAAACAGCACACTGCAGAAGGCAAGGTTTGAGCTGGGGATTGAAGGAGGTGAAGGGGGAGAGCCTTCCAGGTACAGAGGCACAGTCAATACAGAGGAATAGAAGGGAGGTAAGCCATGTCATGTAGGAGGAACAGAAAGGCTGGTGTCAATGGATTGTAGAGTGGAGGAGGATGAGATGAAAGAAGATTGCAAAGGAAAAAAGAAACCAGGCAGTAAAGTGCTTTAAAAGCCAAACAGAGTATTTTCTATTTCTGCACCTATTCCCAGATGTGACAGCCTGGGGGGACAACAGAAAGGACCTTGTTTTGAAGGACAAGAAGTATCTGTAGAAAAGGAGATCATAGCATCAGACCAGTAAGAGCAGAAAGGGATTCCAGATGTAAATAAACATCATGGTTGGCCCCTCCATATTACAGATCAGAGGTTCAGGGGGAAGCCACGTATCCAAGGTCACCCAGATAATAAGCAGATGAGCTTAGATTGAATTCATATCTCCTGACTTCAAATTTGAAAGTGATTTTATAGCAGATCAGTACAGAAGATACTCCTAGAAACAGAGGAACAAAGAACTGAAGATGTTTCCAGAAGAGGGGATAGATGTGAAAGGAGTGGGGGAAAGACACAGATGAGTGAGAAGAGAGACGAACAGGGACAGAGAGAGACAGAGGCATGGCCTGGCTTCTCCCCCAAAAGTTGAGCAGAGCCAAGGGAAGGAAGAGCAGGAAACCAGAAGCAAATCTTAATTTCCCAAAGCAGCAGGGAATCATAAATACTTCCTTCTTTCTTACAGCAAAACCACTCCCCAGTTTCTTTACTTCTTTTAGGAAGAAAATGGAATTCAATCATTTTTAGAATTGATCATTGGGACACGGGGAGGGACATGGGGAGGGGGGTGGTGTTAAGGGGACAGAAGGGTCAGGACAGGCTTCATTTTGTTGAACTTGGACTTGGCTCTCCCTCCAGAACATTGTTCATTGTCTGGAAACAGCTGATCTGGCTTTTATTACATTTCAGCAATTGTATATGGTTACTAGAAACAGATGTGCTGAGGTTTCTGGATAATTTTTAAGTCTGTGTGCTCATACACACATGCACATCCACACCCACAAGCCAACAGGTCTTGCTCAGCCTCAGTCGGTTCCAGGAGCTAGGGAGGCCTAAGGAACGGTTAATAGATAGGGTAAATGGGTAGCTAATGGAGTGGTGGGTTATATTAGGAAAGAAGAAGGGATTGAACAAAGAGGAAACTGACAAATAAATGTCCTAGCATCTGGGGAGAAGAAGCGAAGAAATGATCCGTGGTTCTTTTCCAATGTGGGGCATCAGATAGGATCATGCCTTGGTGTATTATTTGTGCTGTGGTTAAAATAGACCCTACTCAATTGTTGTTTTCCATCTCAGGTCATTGTTCATTGTTTGTTGAATGAATAAGTGAGTGAATGAATGAAAGAATGAGTGAATAAATGAACGTTCACAAAAGGAGGCAGTGAATTACAACGACAAGGAGAAAGAGCCAAACTGGAACTAATAATAAAAAAAGAAATTCATCCATAATGCAATTAAACTTCTCCAAATGGCTAGAAAATTATAGGTTCATTTGTTGGGTGGGGGGGGGTTTCCTTCCCTAGCAGAACTCCTCTGACAAGGTCTCTCTCATCCCTTTGTCCCCTTCTCTCTTTAAATAATCATTCTTCTTCATGCAAATATAGGTGGAAAGGGGAGAACAGTGAAAGGTTAAAATGAAAGCAGGCTATCTTTCAACGACATGGTAATTTTGCTGCTTGGCACAGGGCCAAATGCTCACTGCAGCCACTAGCTGCCATTCCAACATGAGTGAAAGGATCTTTAATAAGAGTGTAAATAAAAGCCAGGCTGAGAAATGAGTTTTCCATCCCAGCAATCACTGGCCTAACCTCTGCTGTAAATAGTCTCTCAGAGCAGCGCAGATGGAGTACCCGCACCTGAGGATCAAGGCAATCTTGGAGCCGTGCAATTTAAACAGCTGGGACCAATTGAAACATGAATTATCTGGGATAGGCTGAGGAATTCCATCTAGCGTATTATGTAAAGACAAATAACTTGGTCCTTATTCCCCACCCTCACCCTCACCCTGTACCCCATCCCCCTTCATCCTGCCAAAAAGGGGAGGAGGAGAAGGTAAAACTGTCCTCCCCTCTTCTTTTCGGACTTGAGCTGGTACAAGTTTTCCCATCTCTAGCTGTTGTCATGATCCAAACCTGATTTTCCTCAAGAGGGGCCATTCGGACAGGCCCCCTAATTTATGGTCATTGATTTCATAGCTGGAGAGTGATTTATCTGACCGTAGCAGAGATAGCAGCGGCTGCCAAGAAGAATGGTTGGTCATTGGAGACTTTGTGCATTTCTGATTGGCCTTATTAATTTAGAACAGTGATTCTGGCTCCCACTCCAAGACCATCTCCAGCAGGGTTTCTCGACTGAGATGGTGAGATCAACTTGGCAACTGCTCTCTGTTGAACAGGGAGTTTGGGGCTGGGAGAGGTTTAGATTTTGCTGAAATTCTCAAGCAGGGATTCTTAACTTAGGACCCATAAACTTGTTTTGTTTTTTTAACATTTCGATAACTATGTTTCAGTAGAATTGCTTCCCTTTGTAATCCCATATGTTATAGTTAATACCATGCTAAGGACTCTACAAGCTTGCCCACAGACTGCCTGAGAGGTCCATAATACAAAAAAAAAGATAAGAACCCCTTCTCTAAAAGAATAACTTAAGTTATTGAGTAGAAAAAATGGGAAAACATCTTCATTAAAGCCAGTTTGCTTTAAAATCAGGTGAATGTCAATCAAATGGACAGAGTCCTGGCTTTCTCTTTCTATTTTTGTAGAACAAAGATATTGGTGTCTTGGGATGGCAAAGCAGGCAGGAAGGTTTTCTGCAAACAACAGCAATAACAATGATGTCACTGAGAAGGGAAAGTTTGAGGATGCCAGAGAGTCCCTATAAGTTACAGCAATTTAGATGGGAAAAGGCCTTTTGCACATCTCCATCTCTTCATTGCAGCCTTCCCAGTCACAATAGAGGGTATAAATCATTTGGCAAATATACCAATAGACAACATTTCAAGAGGTCATTGCTTTTGGTTTCTATAGTACCCGTCATTTTAATATCACTACTGAGTGATGGGACTTGGTCGAATAAAAAAGGGAAAGAGGAATGAAGAGTAGGGAGGAGATAATTTACAGCTTTCAATGGAAACATTCCCCCAAATTATGTGTGTATATAGTACTGTTGTTCATCTATAAATAGTGTCTCTCTCTGCTTTTATATATTTTTCTGTGTGTGTATAGCTTTCTCACATATAGGTGTTTGGCTGCTGGGTAACATCCAAATAGAAACCCATCAACCTGTTTCTCAGGAAGAACAAAAGCAGGGCAGGGGTGTGTGTGTGTGTGTGTATGATGGGGGAGAGACAGACAGAGAAAGAGAGCCAGGGTGTATGAAGGGGAAAGAGACAGAGAAACAGAGAGTACGCTTGTGTATGAGAGAAACGTGTGTGTGTGTTTCTGCATGGGGGGGGGAGAGACAGACAGAGAGAGATAATGTTTGTGTATGAAGGGAGAAGAGACAGAAATACAAGAGGGAAGAGAGGGAGGGAAAGGAGAGAGAGGGAAGAGAGGGAGAGAGGGAGAGAGAGAGAGAGAGAGAGAGAGAGAGAGAGAGAGAGAGAGAGAGGAGAGGGAGGGAGCGAGAGGGGGAGAGAGACAGAGAAAGGAGGAAAGGGAAGGGAGAGAAAGAAATAGAGAAGAGAGAAAAAGAGGAGAGAAAGAGAGGAAAAGTGTGGGGGAAAGAGGAGAGAAAGAGAAGAAAGGGACAGGAGAAAGAGAAAAGATAGGTTGGGGGTGGGGGAATTGGAGAGCGAGGGGGCAGGTTGGTGTCACACACACAGAAGCACTATCATTTCTTTTATTTATAGCTCTAACCAGAAAAATAGACTGGGAGCAGCTGAGTACCAATTTATTTTGCTGCCTGAACTGATGAGTGCTTGGCTTAAATGTCATTGAGTTGGAAGGTTGCGCATTTCATTCACTGCCAGGTTAGACCCAGCTTTGAAGCAGGTCTAGGAGCTGATCAGTAATTGTTCTGCTGCCTTAGCAAGGTGGGGAAGAGCAATTGTGCTGTGGGGAATTGGCTCCGTAGGGGATGAGTGCCGCCTGTCATCATAAACTATTCCCATCAAACTCAACCTGACCACAAACTAAGGTGGCCCATTTATTCCCACTCCAAGGGCAAAGTGGTGCAGGAGGTAAATTTTGCCTCTTCGAACAATAAAGTGGTAGGAAAACCAGAAGTTGTAGCTGAGTTCAAGCTAGGGTATGGACACATATGCTGGCCCTTTGGATTCTCCCTTAAAGCTACCATGAGTAGAGCTGAAACATCTGAAGGGCTCCCTGGTGCATGTGATCAAGTTTGCGGTCTATATCTTCCATGAAAATAGATGTTTACAAGGCGACAGGGAGTTTCTTTCCTTAAAAAGTCGGTTAAAAGAATGTGTCTCCTGTAAATATTTTTAAAATGAGAAAATAATGAAAATCTCAAGGAACACCCAGCAGATATTTCTTTTAAGTTATTTTAGTTTCTTTTTAAAAAATCTGTAGTGGTCGAAACAAATTATATATATATATATATATATCAATGTTGGAAAAATCAATGTTAGAAGACAAAAAACATAGGTTTGTAGGATTTAGAACTGAACATAGCCCTAAGAGATCATCTAATTTAACATCCTTATTTGATAGATTAAGAAACAGAGGCCCAGCAAAGTTAAATAACTTTCCCAAGGTCACATAGCTAGTAAATAGCAGAGTGAGACTTCAAACCAAGGTCTTCTGATGAAATCCTGTTGTATGAGTAAAACAAAAGATGTCCAAAATTTGTTTTAAATCCTGTTGCAAATTTTACCTTTGAATAATCACAACTCACTGGTCTTATTCATGACTGGTCCCGATATGAATCTGTTACAATATACCATTTTATAAATAAAACAAAATTTTCCCACTTGGCATTTTGTGTGTTTTCCCTAAGGAAGTCCTGGTACCTAACAGGTAACATTGCCTGAGCTGGTACATGAGCTTCATTATGCTTGTGAGCATTCTTATAGCACTTTAAGATTTGCAAATTTACAATTATTATCTCATTTGATCCTGACAACGACCCAGGAAGGTGAATGCTATCATTATCCTCATTTGATGAATGGGTAAACTGAGGAGGCAGAGGTTGTGACTTGCCCAGGGTTACTTACTCTTCTTTCAAGTGGAGACTGGGACAACCAGGGTGACCTTGGGCAATTCACCTAACCAAAGTGAGCATATGAGCAGTTAGGTGGCACAGTGGATAGAGTGCTGGCCTTAGAATCAGGAGAACCTGAGTTCAAATTCAACCTCAGACACTTACTAGCTGTGTGACACTGAGCAAGTCCCTTAACCTTGTTTGCCTCAGTTTTCTAATCTGTAAAATAAGCCAGAGAAGGTAATGGCAAATCCCTCCAGTCTCTTTGCCAGGAAAACTCCAAATGGGATCACAGAGAATTGGACACGACTGAAACAATTCAACAACCATCAGAGCCTAAGTTTCATCATCTATTTTTTTATAGTCATATTAAATGTATTTCTACCTCAGTCATATTGTGAAAGAAGAATCAGAACAAAAGGGAAAAACCATAAGAAAAAAAAAGAGAGAAAGAGAGAAAACAGTGTACTTCGA
This sequence comes from Petaurus breviceps papuanus, assembly GCF_028583685.1. Lineage (NCBI taxonomy): Eukaryota > Metazoa > Chordata > Mammalia > Diprotodontia > Petauridae > Petaurus > Petaurus breviceps. Next base: position 8,636,292 of record NW_027185715.1, on the reverse strand, counting down.
TCTGGATTCAGACTCCATAATTCTTTTTCTGGATGTGGATAGCATTTTCCATCATGACCCTTTTGGAGTTGTATTGTATATATTGTACATTGTATCATATTGTTGAGAAGAGCTCAGTCTGTCATGGCTGGTCATTGCACAGTATTGCTCTTACTGTATACAGTGTTCTCCTGGTTCTGCTCACTTCACTTTGCATCAGTTCATTTAAGTCTTTCCAGATTTTTCTGAAATCTGTCTGCTCAGCATTTCTTATAGATAAGTTTCTTCATCTATAAAATGAGAGGGTTAGACTAGATGGTCTCTGGGGTTCCTTCCAGCTCTAGATTTAAGAGACATTTGTCAAGAATGTTGAAGAGATGACTCCTTTTTGGGTAGAGATTAGCTTAGATGGATGGCCTCAGAAGGCCCTTTTACCTCAGAAAATCTGTAATATGATATAGCCTAGGACCTCAAATGGCTTTTTAGTGTGCTTAAGGTTTTAAGTGGCTCAGTGGATAGAGTGCTGGGCCTGGAGTTAGGAAGACTTTAATTCAAATTCAGCCTCAGACCTTTGCTAGCTGTGTGACCCTAGTCAAGTCACTTAATCTCTGTCTGCCTCAGACTGTAAAACCATAAAACAACACCTGCCTCTCAAGATTCTTTTGAGGATCAAATGAGGTAATAATTAAAGGGTTTAGCACAGTGTCTGCACATAGTAAGTGTTACACACACACACACACACACACACACACACAATTATTATTTGAAACAACCACAGAACAATTTTTAAAAAATACTTCACTAATGTTCCTCTTCAGGCTCTACTCCTGCCTCCAGAATTTCTCTACTAGGATGCCATGCTAGCACCTTCTTCCTTTCCCCTCTTCTCCCCAACCCCTCTTTTTCTACTTCCTTTTTATGCTCTATTAAAATGTAAGCTTTCTAGGGTCAGTAACTGTCTTTCTCTTTGCTTTATTGTATTCCCAGGACTTAACACAGTGGCTGGCATATAGCAAGTGCTTAATAAATGCTTTCTTGCTGCCTTGGGTCTCACGTAGGTGTCTCATCATAGCATGGAGGTCATCTTGGTTTCTCAAAGCCTATGCTAATGGAACACAAGCTTCGATAGGTTCTACCATGTTGGAAAGGTCTCTCTATCTGTCATCCAAGGATTGGGCCAGCTAAGTTCAGAGAAGCTTATCACTAAAAGACCAGTCACCAGGTAGTGATTTTTTTTAAAGCAATAACAACTCCCAAAGGTTATCTACCAAGAATATAGTGTGGTTTGTCAGTTGTCAGTGAAACACCATGAAATCATAGATCCTCAACATACATAATCAAATAGTAAAAAGTATGATACAAACAATAAAATGCTAGAGGAGGGAGACATCATTGGGGGCTAGGATGAGGAAGCAGGAGGAATTGAACACACAAGGAACGCAGTTTGCAACTCAGTGGGGTCTTGACCAATGCATTCCACAGTATATTAAATTCTCTATAGAACACAGCTGGTGATATGGGGAAGGTGAGTTTCACATGCTTAAGTCTGCACTGTGAGTTTTTGACAAAAACTCCAGAAAACAGTTAACTCTTCAAAGAAATATGGGGAATTTCTTTTTATATAGTTTACCCCCACAGCATAAAAGAGATATTAAGACTCACCACTGCATTTGAAAATGAAAGGCTTTTCAAACCCAAGATTGGCATATTCTATTAGAGAATAAGCTGAGAAATTCTGTTTGTTTGTTTGCTTTCCCTTATGCTGATCTGAGACTGAAGCTGCTACTTTTCTAAAAGTGCCATAGAAATTCTTCAGGCAGGGGCGGCCAGGTGTCTCAGTGAGTAAGAGCACCGGCCCCAGTGTCAGGATGACCCGGGATCGAATCCGGGTTCAGATACTTAGCACCACACCCAGAAATAACTGGCCAGGTAACCTTGAGCAAGTTACTTAACCCCAATTGCTTAAAAAAAAATTCTTCAGGCTTTGAACTGAAAGAATATGGCAGAGCCCATTCCTCTCATAAGGAAAGAGTATTATAGCCAAGGAGTTCAAATGAAGTATACAACTAGAACTTGAAGAGAATCTCCACAGTCACAGGCTCAGTAAAATCCTCCCTGCAAGTGGATAGCAGAGACTATGTGGCTAGTGGAGCTGTACCTGGGGAAGACTGCATATGCAAAGAACATGCTGTGACCTTCGACCATGTAGACCTTTTTCTATACATGTGCTGTGGTCACAAGTATTCCCTACATGTGTTTGTTTCCTGCTTGTGTCTCTCTTTCCCCATGGATGATATGTATATTTGTAGGAAAATGCACTCCAGGTTGATGGGGGGACTGCTTTGTTTCTACTTTTCTTACTATGGTATTTCACTTCATCTATTCAAAACCTTTCCTTTGAATTATCAATCATCAGCCTGACTATTAAAATTACACACATAGATGGGGGCTTATAAGTTATAGGTTTTTTAAATAGTTGTATACAGACAAAATACCTTGATGCTGGGACAGCCTCATTTTGGGAACCCACCCTGCAAAGTGAGGGAGTACCTAGGAGGCCCAAGGTGCTACACTGTAAAATACATACAAAATAGTAGAAAATATAATTATTCTGCTATATGGCAGAAACACAAATGAGAAAGATTATTTCACTTGGCTTGGTAATAGTTTTTGCAAAAAAAAATTAGTAGGCTAAAAAAAGTACAATTATAGCAGATTAACATTATAAGATAAAATGTTGTGAGACCCAGATCTACCTTTGCAATGAATGAATCCAAGTCTCATCTTATCTCTCTTTGCATGGTGAAGTTGCTAATGAACAGAGAAATGATAGAGAGGAGGTAAAGCTGAAGGAAGCAGCAGGGGGCAGGATAGTCACAAGTACTTAGAAGATCTGATTACTGTTTAGAAGCTGGATGGAGACAATAGACCTAAATCAGTTGTTCTATTATCGAGGCCTGGCGTTTGGGAGGTTTGGAATGCAGCTCCCTTGATTTTCAGTCACCCTCTGACTAGGGAGTTAAGTTTATCCCTTGGTTTTCTGATTAGTGACTTGCCCAGAGTCCCATAGTGATTTAACAGGACAAAGATCACAACTTTCAGCCTCAGGGACTCTAGGCTACTCTTCTTCCTTCAGAACCACATCATTTCTACCTGAGTAGAATATTACACTACTCTATTAGTCAGGAAGACAAAGAAGAAAGAAAGAAAGAGAGACAGAGAGAGAGAAAGAAAGGAAGGCAGGAAGGAAGGAAGGAAGGAAGGAAGGAAGGAAGGAAGGAAGGAAGGAAGGAAGGAAGGAAGGAAGGAAGGAAGGAAAGAAGAAACAGAGGGAGGGAGAGAGAGGGAGGGAGGAAGGAAGGAAGGAAGGAAGGAAGGAAGGAAGGAAGGAAGGAAGGAAAGAAGAAACAGAGGGAGGGAGAGGGAGGGAGGAAGGAAGGAA
>NW_027185715.1:8629674-8632771 GCF_028583685.1 Petaurus breviceps papuanus | reverse complement strand
AAGAAGAGGGAAGAGAGAAAGGAAGGAAGAGAAAGAAAGAAAGAGAGGAAGGAAGAAAGAAAAGTACATTCATGAAGTGGAAGGAACTCTAAATCAGATCAGGGCATACTCATCTGGGTAAGAGAATAGTAACCTCATTTATAGGAAACTTATTCCTCCTTGGTAGATTGCAGAAGACTAAAGAAAGCACACTTTTTATCCACCATGGAAATACTTAGTGAGAATTTGCTCAGCAGAAACTTGGAAACTATTAGGCTCTGATGTTCCATTACTTACTTGGCCTTTACAGTCTTCCCTTCCCTGGCTTTTATTAGACTTACTTCCCTCTCCAAGGAGATGCATCTTTGAACTATAATTCAATATGGAACAAACCAAAAAGAGACAGAATATAAGCTAGCAGTGTCTCAAAAAAAAATCCAACAAAGCTTCAAACTTGAAAAAAAAAATTTTCTTGTGGGTTAAATTCTTCAAAGAGTAAATTAATTTCCTTTTTAAAAACACTGCATCATCCTCCAAAATTTCTGGTCTGTTCAAGATTACCTCTTACAGAAGGATACTATTTCTGGGACTCGGCTTTCCTGGGAGTGCATACCTTGATTTCAAATGTAAGAACAGAAAAGTAACTATGTCCAGCAATAAGAAGTCCAGCCAGTTTGTGCAGTCACAGAAGGTTCCAGGCTATGGCAAATCCCAGCAACAAATTTGGGCACCAAACCTTGGACAGCTTTCACTCCCCAGAGTCACCAAGGCAAACTGAGGATTGCTCTCCACCCCTGCTGTCACCCCCATGTCCCTAATTCCCAGCTTCCCTAGGACCCACTCTAGACTTCGTGTTGTCCTTACCTCTGTACACATATACACATCACTTCTCCCCACCATCACCCAACCCAAGTATAATCTAAGCTCCTTGAGGGCAAGGATTGTTGATTTTTAGAGTTATCCCTTCCACATTGCAGGAGTTAGGGGCATTGAGTGCCCCCCACTCCTAAATCTTGAAAATTCATGTAAAATTTTGTGTCCCTCCCTTCTTACCAGAGAAGTGTGAACTTTTGTCTTTTTCCTTTATGGGATGTTTACAGTACCTTATTCTAAAAAAAAAAAAAAGCTAAATTATTATTCTAATAATATTCTATTTATTCTAAATTTGGGTTAAGTGTTTGGTTATAGGCTATATGTAGATCAATGTTAAGTAAAAATTCCGTATGAAAAAGAACTTTTTCTATGTTGTGTGCTGGCATTCTCTTGTCATCTGTAGCTTCCGCAATTCCCCCAAAATTCCCATTTAATTTCTTATATTGACCTGCAATATACTGCAATATACAAAGTCACAATGTGGAAGGGATAACTGTATTTGTATTCTCAGCTCCTCGATGAGTGCTTTGCACACTTGAAGGTTAGGGTGGAGAAGCACCCTGAATCTGTGATTTCATCAATGTGGAGAACTCCTAAGGAAGAAACTCCCCACACCAAGGTTCAATCCTACCCCAAACCCCTCCCCATCCTCCACCAATCCAGATGTGCAACTACTTTGTAACTCAGTCTTAGAGCACTCCTCCATCACACTGGGAGTACATGTCCAAGGGAAGACTTGAACCCAGATCATGCTGATGTCATCGTCTTGTGCATATTAATGTTTGATGAATTGATTGATGAATTTCATCTGTATAACAATGTTGGGTGTGTGGCAGAACAAGACTATAGAATGTGACTTGCCCCATGAGAAGAATGGCATGGCCAAATAAGGCTTGAGGAATTTGGTATAGCTTTCTACCTGATAATATTTGTCTATAGAAAGAAATATGAATCAGCGTAATACAAATATCTGTCTTGTCATTAAGAACACCTGGGTCCAGCTTGCTCTGTGCGATGTGAATAGGGAGCTGGGTGGGAAGGAAGGGAGATTTCTCCTCCAAAGACTCATCCATATCCTTTCCCTCATTTTCTCCTATTCTCTGTTGGCAGCTCAAAGAATGATGATATAGCAGCAAAAATACAGAACTTAGAGTCTTGGGTTCGAAACCTGCCTCTGACATTTCCTGGTTTTATGACAATGGCTACATTTAGCTCCCTGTGCTAACCTTAGAGCTCTGTGTAAATATCAGCAAATATTATTCGCTGTACTTCCACAGAGACTCATTTCTTCTATAGTGTGAGGGCATTTGGAGCTCCAAATTCTGTGCTGTTTCATCAGAATCCATCATTGCCTATCCAGATACCCAGCTGAGATGTCATAGGTATGGTGTTCCCAAAACCACCAGACAGGCTTCTGACCCAGCCCTGACAACCATTACTGAGGGGAGAAATCACCGGAGAAGATCCGGGAGACCCGTCTGCCTTTTAATCTGTAGGTTCCATCCCTTGGGACTACTGTTCTTATTATATCAGTTCCCAGGCCTAAACTAAACTCTCTCAGTTCCTTGAGGTCTGTTTCCTCATTTGTAAAATGAGGTGTGGGACTGGATGGCCTCTGAGGTTCTTTCTAACTCTGAATGTATGACCCTATGAATCTGACTATAGGTATCCAATTCCCCTGCTCTGAGCCACCTACAACCATCAGTAAGTGCTGGGGAAGTTAGACCACTTTATACCCTGGTGGGGACAGTAACCTAAGAGTCTTGGGAATAGTAGTGCCCCCCAAACCACCAGACCTACTTCTGACCCAACCTCCATAGCCATCACTGAGGGAAGAAATCATTGATGGGGGGGGTGTCCTACCTTCTTTCACACCACCTGCAATTGCTGACCAATACCCCCAACAGCCAGATAGACCCAGGAGCCCTGGGAGTGGCAGTAACCTCCAGACCACCATTCCTGCTTCTAGCTCATCTCTCATAGTTGTCATCCAGGGAAGCAACTCTTGTGGAGAGGCAAATAGTCATCCCCACCAACAGCTCTCTCTGTCTCCCTCTCTCTCTCTGTCTCTCTCTCTGTCTCTCGGTCTCTCTGTCTCTCTCTCTCTCTGTATCCCTCTCTCTTTCTCTCTCTCTCTCTGTCTCTCTCTCTGTCTCTCTCTCTCTCTCTGTCTCTCTGTCTCTGTCTCTGTCTCTCTGTCTCTCTGTCTCTCTGTCTCTCTCTCTCTCTCTCTCTCTCTCTCTCT
>NW_027185715.1:8585168-8629274 GCF_028583685.1 Petaurus breviceps papuanus | reverse complement strand
TCTCTCTCTCTCTCTCTCTCTCTCTCTGTCTCTGTCTCTCTCTCTCTGCCTCTCTGTCTCTCTTTCTGTCTCTCCCTCCACCCCCCACCCCCACCCCATGATGGGCAAGTCAACCCAGCTGAGATAACCTGGCATCCTGAAAGACTGAAGCAGCATGTGCCAAGTGGGATGAACTACCACCTTAACTCTATCTCCCCTCAAACCCTAATGGGGACATCCCAGGTCCCTGGTCCTAGAAGCCCTGGGAGTAGTGTCAATAAATAATGACATCAAAGAATAAGCATTAATACCTGTTTTGTTGCTGTACCCTGAGGACCACAGAACCTTTCCCTCTAACTTGCAGCTGAAACCTTCCATATGTTTTGTCTCCCCCATTAGAATGTGAGCTCCTTGAAGGCAGGGGCTGTCTGACTTTTCTATCAGTATCCCCAGTGCTTAGCATAGCACATAGGAAGCATTTAATAAATAATACTTCATTCATTCTTTCAATTTCCACCAAATTCTGCCCTTTCCAGCTTTCTTTTTCTCCTCTATTTATTCCTTGTTCTTAAGGTGTTTTTTCTTTCCCCCAAATTTTACTCTGGCACCTACACTCTATAGCAGGGGTTTTTAACTTAGAGTCTGTGAACTTTAAAAATATATATTTTGATAACTGTATTTCAGTATAATTGGTTGCCTTGGCAATCTATGTATTTTATTTTATGCATTTGAAAACATTTTCCTGAGAAGGGATCAGTGGACTTCACCAGACAGCCAAAGGGCTCTATGACATAAAAAAAGATAAAGAATTGCAGGTTTAGATGAACTTTTTTGTGTGTTTATTCTGCCCGGACATTTTCACTGAAAAAAAAAAAAAAAGCTCTCTGTGCTTTCTCTCTTCTGTTCCTCAGAATTATGGGGCGGGGGGAAGTAGTATATAGAAGAGTTAGGCTTGGACTGAGTCAGAATCCCTAGGTTTGAATCCTTTTTCTGCCACTTACCTTTGTAACATAAAGCAACCTCTCTGAACCTTGTTCTTATCTTTGAAAGCAAGCTTACGTGAGTATTTGCACTCTCACCAGGTTGTAAGGATCAAATGAGATCATACATGTAAAATGCGTTGAAGACCTTAAAATATTCTCTAAGTGTAAACCAGTACCTCCTCCATCATTCTGTCCTAGTTCCAAGATCTCACTCCCCTTTGTCCTAACCACCTCCTGCCCCTGCATGGGTCATCCTATCTTCTATTCAAGGAGTCGCCTGAGCACAAATGTACCTAACAATGGGAAGGACAATTGGCATCTAGCCCTGGGCTTTCCCTGATTAAGCTGTCTTTTAAAAAAATATTTAAACCTTATGACTGTGTATTTATCCCAATTCACACTAATTTCAGGTTGGGAGGGTAGAAGGAAGGGTTAGATTATTATTATAAATGGTCTGGTTCGTTTCTTCCAGATATTCATGTGGTCCTTGTGAAAATAATTTTTTTTCTTTAATTCCCAGTTTATATTTATGGAGTTATTCTTTCTTTAGATTGCACTAATCTTTTACACTGGTCACTGTTTTGTATGATTTGCTGATCTCTCTCGTTTTAGTTCCTGAATTGGGGCTTTGTGCCAGGGCCAGTGGACTCAGACCTCAATCAAGGTCAGATGTACTGATTTCTGCCCACTGCTTTTCTCACTTCTATTCCCAGGGTTTCCAAGGTCTCCAACCTGGGGTTTTCTCAGAGGAACCATACAATCTTGCTGTTTCTGGATATAGAACTTACAGGCTACTTGTCTCTAAGTGAGCTAAAATTACCAAACATCAACAAACAGGACCACTTCCATATACAAAGAAGAACAGAAAAAGATTATGTTTGAAACTGCACATCTCTGTTATGTACCACTTATTTTTTATTTTAAGTATATAATAAATTCAACATGTTAGTTCCAAAGCTGTCCTGTTTGTATCTTCCTCTGAACTGCCTTCTGTTCTCTTCTGAGCTTTTTTAAAAAGGTTTCATTACCGCTCTTTTTTTTTTTACTGCTTTTTTTTTCCTTTTTTAAACATTTTCATCCCTATCTATCCTTTTTATTATTTTTATGGCATAGTAATGTTCCATTACTCTGGTATACCATAATTTGTTCAATCATCTCCCGATTGATGACCATTAACAAAAATTTATTTTTTTTCTCTCTCCTATCCTCCCTCAATCTCGAAAGAAAAACAGAAAAACAAAATCCTTGCAACAATTAAAAAAAAATTCTTGCATCAGCCATATCTAAAAATGTATGTCTCTGTATCTTGGGTCTATATGCTCTCTGTCAGGAGGTGGGTAACATGGTTCATCACTGGCCTCCTGAACATTTTTACACATATAGGCACTTTCTTCTTTCTTTTACCTCTTTTGAGTATGAGACTAATAGTGGGCTGGTTCAAAAAGTATGCACAGTTTAGTGAATTTGGGGTGTAGTTCCAAATTGCTTTTCAAAATGGTTTGACCAATTCATAGCTCCACCAATAGTAATTAGTACAATTGTCTTCCAATAGCAACTCCAACAACTGTCATGTTCCTTAATTACTATTCTGGTGATGTATCTGGTGAGGGAATATCTCAGAATTGTTTCCATGTGCATTTCTCTTATTATTAGTGATTTGAGGTATTTTATATAAATTTGATGGATTTCTTTTCTTCATTTGAGTACCTCTTGTTCATGACCTTTGAATATTTTGAGGGGAATGGCTCTTATTATATATTTGAATCAGTTGTTTATATATCTTGGATATCAGGCATTTATAAGAGAAGTTTCCTGCAAATATTTTTCCTAGTTAACTATTTCTTTTCTAATTCTAACTGCATTGATTTTGTTTGTGAAAAAAATTTTCAATTCCATGTAATCAAAACTGCCTATTTCATCTCCTGTGATCTTCTCTAGTCCTTGTTTGATCAAAATTGGTTCCTCTAGCCATAGTTGTGGAAAATATCTCTCTGCTTCTCTAATTTGTTTATGATGTGACCTTTTAGATTTGTCTTTTTCCATTTGGAGCTAATTGTGGAACATGGTATATCTGCTGGTCTAAAACCAATTTCTAGCAGACTGCTTTCCAGTTTTCCCAGCAGTCTTTGTTCAAAAAATCCAGGACATGGGATCTTTGGGTTCAACGAACATAATGCTACTTCATTCCACAGGTCAACTTTTCTATTTTTTGCCCAGTATCAGACAGTCTTAATGATCATTACTTAATAGTAGATAGTTTGAGGTCTGGTACTGCTAGTTCCCCTTCCTTCTCACATTTTATCAATATTACCCTTAAGATTATGTCTGAAACAGTATATCTCTATTACATTCATCATATCAATCAAACCACCACAGATTATTTTATAGAGCTACTCTCCATTTTCCATCAGTGGCTTAGCTTGGTTTTTCTGGTAATATAATAAATAGAATTTTTTAGAAAGGCTGTGCAAGTTTACTTTATATCTTGCTACTTTGCTGAAGTTATTATTTCAATTAATTTTAATTAAATTTCTAGGATTTTCAAAACAGGAATAATTTTGCTTCCTGTTTGCCTATTATTATTCTCAAATTCTTTTTTTCATATTATTAGTATAGCTATCACTTCTAGAAATTAACACTTAATATTGGTGATAATGGACTTCCTTTACATACAAAATGCCCTTTGATACAAAGAATTCTAGCATTTCTCCATTACAAATAATACCAACTCTTGGTATGAGAATAGATATTATTTACCATACTAAGGAAAGGTCTGTTTTTTTATATACTTTTCAATGTTTTAACAGAAATGGGTGTTGTATTTTTTTAAAAGCTTTTTCTCATCTGTTGATATAATCATGTGATTTTTGTTACTATTAAGGAAGATCTTTGCCTTTTTCTATTTCTAGCATAAAGAGATGTTAATTCTGCATCTATTGAAACAATCATGTGATATTTTTTCTTGTGGTCTATTATATTTATAGTTTACAAATCCAAACTGGTAATATTGTATAATATTTTTAATATGTTATATCTTTTGTAGCACTGTCTGCTCTGCATATACTACTCTGCTTGGCTCCAACTCTTTGCAGCAAGGTCCCAGATTAAGCTCATCATCTCTAATCTCATCAAGTTGCAAGCTCAAACCTTGAATTACACCATCTCCCTCAGCCTCCTCTCTCCTCAGATTAGAGGACTAGAGAATGGAGTACTAAATTCTTCCCAATGCCTTCCTTTATAGAGTGTAGCAAATGGACTTTAGGGCTCACTGCACTCTTCATCTGCTTCTCTGCCTGGTATCAATTCCATGGAACAAGATACCTACCATAGGTACTTCCTGGTCCCCCCCCTTTCTGTCTTCTCTCCCCCATTAGTTTATAAACTCCTGGAGGGTAGGGACTATCTTTATTGTTGTTGCATCCTGATATATAGTAGGTACTTAATAAATGTTTATTGGATTGGATAGACAATATTTAGCATTGGTGCTCATTAGGGATAATGGTCTGTAGTTTTCTTTCTTTGCTTTATCTCTCTTTGGTTTTGGCACCAGGAAGATATTTGTTCCATAAAAGGAATTTGATAGGATAATTTCTTTCCTTACTTTTGCAAATAATTTATGTAATATTGTAAATAATTGTTCTTTGAATGTTTGATTGAGTTTAATTATAAATTCATCTTTTCCTGAAGTTTTTTCCTTAGGAGTTCCTTTACAACTTTTTCATTTTTTCTTCTTCTGAGTTTGGCTGATATTAATGTCTGTTTCTTCTATTAATCTGGATGTTTTATATTTTTGTAAATATTCTTTCATTTCATTGGCTATCAGTTTCATTAGCATATTATTGGGCAAAAGTGTCTAATAATTTCCTTTATTTGTTGTGAATTCTCCTCTTTTCACTTTTTTATATTGGCAACTTGCCTTTTTTCTCTCTTTTAAAAAAAGTTCACATTAGCTAATGGCTTTACCTATTAGTTATTTGAGGAAAAAATCCCAGTGGCTTATTTTATCAATTTTGTGATTTTGGGTTTTCAATTTTGCTTATATCTTCTTTGACTCCTTAAGACCACTGAATTTTTCTATTGGCACTATACTATAGCTGAAATCTTTCATAATGTTTTGTTGTCTACCCCATTACAATATGGGTCTTTGAGAATGGAGATCGTCTTTTTTTTAAAAGTAGCTTCAGGACTTAGAACATTGCTTGGCACTTAGTAAACACTTAATAAATATCTTTTTATTCATTCATTTTCACAATTTCTCTCTTTGTGTTTGGTTGTATTTTTTATATTTGTTCATTTTCTAATATTTTTAGTTGAAAGCCTAATTCATTTGTTCTTTTTCTATTTTGTTTGGAGATATAAAATTTTCTCCTGTTTTGCTTACAACTCAAAAGTGAAATTAATGAAATTATTTGCTGTGTCTATCATTTTTTCTTTCATTCACCAGTTCTTTGGGATCAAATTATTTAATATTTAATTTTGAATCCTTTCTTCAAAAGCTTTTTCTTTGACTCTTCAAGGGAACATGCCTACTGTCCTTCCAGTTAGTTGTGATTTCCTTATGGCTGATGGTTTTGTTTATGGAGAGATCAACTTTCATACAAATTTAGGCTATCGGGAAAAACTTCCTAACAATTAGGACTTTGCAAAAGTTTGCAAGAAGTAGTGGGTCCACTTTCTTTAGAGGCCTTCAAGCAGATGCTGGATAAATCACATGTCAAATATATTATAGGGAGGATTCCTTTTGTATGTGTGTTGGCCTAGATAAATATTGAAGTTCCTTCCAATTATCAAATTCTGTGATTATTTAAAAATTACTACTGTGTTAGTTATAGTCTATAGATGATTTAGCTATCTTTTCTATCTTTTAAAATTGTTTATGATTTCCCTATGTCCTAGCACATGAACAATTTTATCAAGATATCTAGAGAAATATATGTATTCTTTAATATTCTTGTTCAGAACTTGCCATAGTTCAAATCTATTTTTTCCCAGCAATCTGTTCAGCTCTATATTCTCCTTTTTGTTTAACTTTCTAGTTAATTTATCCAGCTCTAAGAGGAGAATTTTAAAGTATCCTATCATTTTGTTGTTATTGTTGTAATTTGTCTAGCTTTTCTTTTCTTTTTTTTTGACGGGGGAAGGCAGGGCAATTGGGGTTGAGTGACTTGCCCAAGTTCACACAGCTAGTAAGTGTCAAGTATCTGAGGTCAAATTTGAATTCACGTCCTCCTGACTCCAGGGCCAGTGCCCTATTCACTGTGCCACTTAGCTGCACCTAGCTTTTCTTTCAACAACTTAGATGCTAAGCCTTTTGGTTCATCCACACATGTATGTTCATAATTTTTTTCATTGTCTATGATGCCTTAGAATTTGGCTTTCCTGTTTTATTTCTTTTGATATTATTATTTTTTTTGTTTGTTTTTTGCCGGTGCTCTATTCACTGCACCACCTAGTTGCCGCCTTCTTATCTGGATGTATATTCACCCAAGAAATCTTGTAAAATTTATCAGCAGTTTATTGATACTATTGTAGATGCCCAGGCAACTGTCACCTATCAAGAGGTATGTTGAATAGTAGCTAGTAGGACCAGTAGTGGCTTGTCATCTTGTCAGTAAATATGAAGTGGCTGCAGTGGCAGCAGTGGGTCAAGCCTGAGTGGCAGCTATTCTGTGGTAGCTAAAGCCAGAAGACATCATAAGATTTATTGGTAGCTAATTAGTGGTACTGCAAAAACACAGGAAATTGTTACCCATGAGGGACATTCCAATGGCAGCTGGTGGGAGCCCTATCATACTGCTCACTGGGAGAGGGGAGCAGTTCCAGGAATGGTTGCTTTTGAGGCCCAAGTTATAACAACTGCACTATTTTTCCAGGGAGCTTTGGCTCCCAGGAAACTTAATCAGGCTTATCAACAGTTGAAACATGCTTCAAAAGCCCAATAATTATAACTCATCAAAGGGCATTTCAAAGAATGGCAGGTAAAAAAAATGGCGGGTAAGTAGAGTGGTAGCCTCATTTCCTGCCTGCACTGAGTTGTAATAAGACTTCTTTTTCTCCTCTTCAGTTGCTGCTGCCATTACTATCCAGATCTTGCAGCAACTATAGTGGTGACGACTCCATTCCTCTTCCTCTCTGGGCTGGGGGAGTAGTGGGATCACAGAAGATCTGGGAATGAGGGGCTGAAATCCATGTATGTTGTGTCTACATTGCTTTTGCCTACCAGTCTATTAGCCTCATTGTAAAAGAAGATGAAGATGATTGAGCGTGATCTTGTTCTTTTTCGTTGTTTTATTATTATGAAGTTGAAAAATACAAATATTTCCTTATGTAAATATAAAAGAGGGAATATTTGGATCCCAATCCTTCTCCTTATCCCTTATAGTTAATGCAGTCAATTAGCAAAGAGTAGATAATGGAGGTAATGAGGTATTTATAGGTTAACAAGGTTTTAATGCCCTGAGACTCTAAGGAGTGTGAACACCTTTCTCTGACATAATTAAAAGAAACAACTTCATTGGCTGAACAAAAATTGGCCATGCTTTTGCAGGGCTTTAAATAGTTGCATGAGTTCATTAGTTCTGTATGAACTATGTCACTTTGAAAATACATTACTCAATCAGCAGGAGACACTATATGTAGCCAGCAGGGAGAAGAGATGCTCCAGACAGAATGAATAGAGAGAACTGGTCACTTGAGGAAAGAAGATACACTGAGGAGCATAGAAGAAAGCTGGCTATAGAGAAGTAAATTGGCAGCCAAGTTGGATTGTAGAAGGTAGTCTTTGAAGAAAGAAATTACTTTCAGGCCCTGCAGCACTAGAGCAATGAATAGGTTTGACCACATGTTCCTTACATGTGTGCCTTAGAGTGTCACTGTACTTTTAAGTTTGTGCTAATTCTTCCCATGGCAAATGAATACATTTGCAGGAAAGTGAGACCTAAATTTATGTGGGAATATTTTGTACCCACTGGGCAGCTCAAAAATGCTAGTAGAGCACCAGACTTGAAGTCAAGAAGACAACTTCCTGAGTTCAAACATTTGGGCAAGTCACTTAACCCAGTTTGCCTCAGTTCCTCATCTGTAAAATGAGGTGGAGAAGGGAATGGCAAACCATTCCAGTATCTGCCAAGAAAACCCCAAATGGATTCACAAAGAGTTAGATTCCACTGAAACGATTCAACAGCAACAAAATTTTGCACCCACTATTTTTATTATTTCATCTCAGTAAGTGCCTTTGCTCTGAGCTAATTTTCTATTTGCCAGTTGTTAGTGAGAAGCATAGTGGTGGGGGCTCACAAGTCTGGTAGGCTATAATGGTAATGTAATTTGAATTTGAAGAACCCTTTACGTATTGGCAAGGTAGCAGGTACTTAGCACTTAGTAATTGATCAAGCCTCTGTTGGGGAAACAGAAGGTATGAACTCCTGTCTCCTGTTGCTGATGTAACAGGAAGGGGTTGGCTGAAACAGAAAGCTAATGCTATGTGTATATAAGGAAAAGCCCCAGGAAGGGACAGTCAGAATTTCTTGGAACCAGCATCTGGAGGTAGAGCAGCTACAGAAGAGAAATGAGAATCGAGAACTGAGTCAGAATTTTGTGATGGTGGAGCTTCTTCTGAAGAGGAGCCCAGGAGCGCCGCCCCCCCCCAGCACACACACACCCCTCAGGCTGGATAAGGGGATTCTGATTTTTTGAAAGAGCTGCAGAAGACTGAGGAAGCATTACCCGAATGCTAAGACTTTGTGGCTTGGTTGAGCTTTGAATTCCCAGGAATGGAAATTGTGAAGGATTTGAGATGGACTGGACCCTGTGAACTTCAGTGTGGAGCAGGACTTACACTGAGAGCTGGGCAAGGAACTGGGAGCTGTCTGCCTTTGAATTCAGGTGACTGTTTGGTGGATTTAGGTAGTTGTTGCCTGCCTCCAGTCAAGATGAAAAGACCTCTCCATGGGTACCGAATAGTGATGAAACTAGTTTACTAGTGACCTAGAGGTGGAGGGTCTGTGTATTTTCTAATGATTGTACTTAGTGATTAATGATACTTGGTAACTGATTGCTGAATAAGTGACTGAGTTAACTTAGTGAATTAGTTAATTAGCAAATTAGTTAACTTCTCTTTTTTTTCCTTTTTGATTTAGGTATCCAAGTTCATAGAATAGGTGTCAAGTCTTATAGATTTTATTAGGATACCTTCTTTCCCTATCTTTCAAACTGTTTCTGTAAAACTGGGACTTATTGCTCTTTAAATAATTGATGAACTTCATTGGTAAATCTATTTAGTGCTATATCCCTTTTTGGTGGGGAGTACATTTATGTCTTGTCCAATTTGGTTTTTTTTTTTTTTATGATTTGGTCGTTTAAAATTTCAATTTATTTTTCTGTTATTCTGGGTATTTTGTAATTTTTAAATATTTATCCATTTCGTTTAAATCATCAATTTTGATGGAATATAATTAAGCAAAATAGTTTCTTAATTATTTCCTTCTCATTTTTAAAAAATTATTTTAATTTTTTATCTTGGCAATTTGGTTCCCTCTTTAAAAAAAAAGATTAGTTAATAGTTTATTTTATTCATTTTAAAGAAATCTTAGTTTGTCTTCTGTTTTGTTTATCCCTTCTTTGATTTTAAGAATTTCAATTTCTCTGATTGGGGCTAATCTACCTAAAATTATTCTACTTTTTCAGTTGTACACTCATTCATTTTATTTTTCATCCTCTCTGCTTTAGTTTTACCTCCAAAGTTTAGGCATTTTGTCTCATAATTTTCTTCAATGGATTAATTAATCCACTGCTTTTGTGATTTCTTCTTTTCTTTTGGGGGTTGTATGTTAAATTACACTGTAACCATTTAAACTTGAATCCTTCTTTCAAATATCCTTTATTATAGTTTTATTGTGTTGTGAACAATAAGGGATATATTTTACATTTCTGTATTTATGCATTTGTTTGAGGTTTTTGTGTCCTACTTTTGATAGTCTAGTGAAACCTACAGATCCTTTCTTAGAATTTTTTAAGTTCATAAAACAAAATACATAGTATTACAAAGGAAACCAATTATACTGAAAGCAAAACAAGTTCATGGACTGTTGGTTATCCCTGACTTAGCATACTTTTGTAATGGTGCCATACACGACTGAACACTAAGTATATTGCTTTCTATTCTCATTCAGTGATTTCCAGAGATCTATCACAACCAAATTTTAAAAAATTCTATTTAGGTCCTTAAATTCTTTCTTGCTTATCTTTTTGTTAGATGCATCTAGTTTTAAAAGGTAAACATTTAGGTCCCCAACTATTATAGTTATGCTGTCTTTTCTCTAAGAGCTTTAAGTACTTAGACACTTTAAGCTTTAATGTGTGTGTGTATAAATGTTACATATTGATATAATTTGACTATCTCCAATATTACTAAGCATGACATCGCTTTCAGGCATATCTATATCTACTGATTCCTTATAGGAAATCCTGTTTGCTATCCCTACTTTTAAAAATTCTCCTGAAGCATAATAAATTCTGCTCCAGATTCTAATTTTTAGTTCATTGTAAATCTTTATATCTCATGTGTTTCTTATAAACAAAATATTGTTGGATTGTCCTCTCTAATTCATTTTATGAACTTTCTCCACTTATTGGGTGATTTTTATCTCATTCACATTCAGAAGATTGTTAATTTTATATTCACCTCCATAATATCTTCAGTTGGAGAAAGAGAAGAAATTTGACCAGTACTAGTAATCCATTATTGAAATGTTATGTTCCTACTCCTTTGCCCCTTTCATCTTCAGCAAGCCAAGATCCTGATCTCTAATTTTTATCTTTCTCTTTTCCTCCTTTACAAGATACCCTACATACATGTTTATTTTGCTTGTGACCATTTCCTCTGAAATTCCTTCCTTTTGAGTTTAATGTATTTCCACACCAAATTCCCCTACCCTTTTCTCTATTTGTATACTCTTCTTCTCAAACATCCCAACTATAATAAGTTTTGCCCTGTCTTCATCTTTTCCCTAGTGCTTTTTTTTTTTACTTCCCCCCATTTTCTCCTGCAGTCAACAAAACAAACAAACAAAAAAAACCCACATCCTGTCCTTGTGTTTGTATGTTACTTTTCTCTTGGCTTCTCTTTTGCAATTCAAAGTTTTTGCTCAAATCTGTTCTTTTCATTAAGAATGGTTGAAATTCACTATTCTATTAAAACTCCCCACTCCCATAAACTTATATATCAAGGTTTTTCAGGGTAAATCATTCTTATTTGTAATCAGTTGTCTTTTGCCTTTGGGAATACTGTATTTCCAGATTTTCTCTCCTTAATGGTTTTTGGGAACTGGAACTAACACTTCCTTTTTGCTTCTTGAAATTTTTTTCTTCGGAGTTTTTGGTTTAGGTTTTCTTTCAGGAGGTGATCAGTGGATACTTTCTCTCACTTTGCCCTCTGATTCTAATGGATATGGGTAGTTTTCTTTCATGATATCTTGAAATACGGTATCTAGGTTTTTGTTTGGTTATGGTTTCAGGATGTGTAGTGATTTCTAAATTATCTTTCATCAACCTGTTTTCCAAATTAGTTTTTTTATTGTATGAGCATAACACACTCTACTTTTCAATTTTTTCACTTCTAATATTTTATATTTTATGAAGTCATTGAGTTCCATTTGCTCCCACTGCATTCAGGAACATCTCCAGTCATCCTAGTCTATATCTCACCACTGTTTACAGATGGCTCCAGAGGAGACTGTGAGGTTGGTGACTTTACACAGTCCTCCCTCACTTAAATCCATTTAACTTGCATGTCAAGGCATCACCTCCTCTGTGAATAGAAAGGGATCTGCTCAACTGGGGACCCAACTGGAACTTGCTAGTTGGGTGACACATCTCTGTATTATTTTCTTTCTTCTCTTCCTTCTTTTCCTTTCCTTCTGTCCACACAAGGTATCATGCCATTATTTTCAGGTGCTCTGCCCAAAGAGAATGTAAATTTTGATCTCTGAAACGTTTTTGTTTCTTTAGGATCAAACCAGCCCTGCATTTCTGGTATAAATTCCACTTGACCATAATGCATAATCCTTGTTGTAATATGTTGTAATCTTTTAGCTCCCATTTTATTTAGGATTTTTGCTTCCATATTCATTAATGAAATTGGTCCCCTACTCAGCTATCTGCTGTGTCTTAGATGAAAGTTCACAAGGTGAAATTTCTTGAGGTTGTGAAGTAAAAGTTAAGATGAAATTTCTTGAAGCCTACTCTGCTTCCAGACAGAGCTACCCCTGGGCCTATTTGTTGATTCAGTGGAGTGGGACTGGAGGTGTCTACACTTCACCTCAGTCCCTGGAAGTCCTGTCTTTTCTGAGGTCCTCACAAGTTCTCTTAGGACAACAGCTTTACCCCCTTATTTTTGCTGCTCTATGCTTATTTAGTGGTGATTTTCTCTGTGTGAAGGAAATCTGGAGAGTCTGCTCCTAGAATGCATTGACATTAATTTTCTTATTACTCTCTATCAGGTGCTTTTTTGAAGCAATGGTCAATGGTGTTGGGCAAGTATTGTGTAGAGGGACAGTAGAGAAGGAAAAAGGTCAGTTGGGTCTTAGTTGTCCCATCACCAAATCCCTTCACGGTGGGTGGAGTGTGAGGAAGCAGAAAAGAGGCAGTTCTAGCAATTATGCCAGCTCTTTTGTGGGTTGAGAATGGGGTGGGAGGGCAGAAAAGGTGTTTGAAGACCTTGTCACATATAACCTTTTCCTCACTTTTATTCTTCCTTCTAACAAGCCAGTGGTCATAGAATACACAGATGGCTCAGGAATGACTCTTATATCAATGATGAGTCACTTCTTATCTGTTAAATAGAATCAACTTAATTTTTTTTGTGATGCTAGTTTATGATTTACAAGTCTCTGACCTCTCTCATTTTCAAATCTTGATCTATCTTCCAATAACACATTTCTAACCTTCCTCACCAATACCCACATTTTCTCTAGTCACCTAGTATATGATGAATTACCTTAGAGTATTAAGCTTTGTCAACTTTCTTTACCTCTTTGTCCTCCACAATTAATGTAGGTGAATAAGCAGTAATTCATTTTATGGTAGTCTTTTTTTTGTTGTTGTTGCAAATACTTATATATAAGAGATTTAGCTTCATGGTAGTCTTTTTGCAAGTACCTTACTGACATAAGATACTGTCCCTTTATGGTACTGTCCTTTTAAATGGAATTTTATTGTTGAGTTGTCTGCACAGAGTTCTGAAAGAAATAATTACCCTGACTCAGAATTCTGAGTGTTTTTTCCTTTCCAATGTGACAAAATGTAGTATATTTGAGCAATATGGATACCAGTTATGTTTTATCATTATGTGAAAATGTAATTTATTTGATTATAACCAGATGAGAATTTAGATACTAACCATAAACTAAGGTTGGGGGTAGGGGAGCCATTTGTAGAGAGGATTCAGATAAGTGAATGAGAGATAAAAGAAGAGATTTCAGAACTGCATCCTCTAAATTTAAATATGGAAGTGATGGATGCTAGTGTTTTTCGAGAAGACCAACTGAACTGAAGAATACTTTAGAATAGTTTAGAGTAGTCACCCATCAGATTGATTAATTTGGCTGAGGTATTATGCCCATTCAAACACAGCATGGATCAACTCAGTTTAACGATGGAAGATTTTGTTCAACACAGAAGCTATATTTATCAAGGAACTTTTATAGAAAATTCCTGAGACAAAAAGAGGGCACCTTAGCTTACCGTTCTAGAATTTTAAGTTGCCCTGAGTATGTAGGTTTTCTTCAGCCATGTTCAACTTGTCTGGTGTGTTTACATATGTGCATGTGTATATTAGGATGTATTTATTATTCCTGTGTTTGCTTTTTGAGTATCTAAAATTAATTTTTTTGCTCTGCTGTTAATAAAATGGTTTTATGTTTAAGACCTAAAGTTGCCCTTATTATGAATAGCTGGTTTTGTGTAAATGGAAGCACGTAGGTAAGGGCTCAAGTGGTAGGTAGGGGGCATGTCTTCCTTCACAGCTATCCCTAAGACCTTGAGTGAATTTGAATGTAACTTATACGAGTCCTTCTGTGGTAAGCTAGGCCTGCCAAGTTGAGCTGGTGAAAGTGAACAAGCCAGCCCAGAGAGTGAACAGGTATTCACATGCCCTATATGAGAGATGTGATGTGCTACACTGTGGGTGGCCATTACAAGAACCCATTATACATATTCCATGATCACTGTGGTATAAAAGGCCAAGAATAGTCCAAGAAATTAGGTTGTTTAAAACACACGATAAAGTGAACTTCATCCATTCCTGTATTTATTTCCCAAGAAGTTCCTGTGAGGCATACTTTCACTTAACTGTGACTTCCTGCTTCCTTCTTGTGTCTAATGGTTGATCATTGGATAAGAATATTACATTTAGAGTACCAACAGCCAAGATAGTTTGTAGATGATCTAAAAACCATGATTCTTAGCATTATCTGACTCTTTTTTGACCATTATGCCACCATCACTGTACAAGCTGAAAGGGCTACCCAGGACTAAAGGCCATTTTCCATTTTTCTTTGGTGGGCTGTCATGGTCAAAGAATTAATCACCAAGTGATGATCCTCTACATACTTAACTAGATTGGGCCTTGGAAGGTAGACTTGCTCTATTGTCAGGACCATGTTCTAACTTTTCCAGCCTTGTAGAACTTTGTGAGTTTGTATTCTAATGGCATAGCTTTCAACAATGCTGAGTTGCTTCCATACCATGATTAGTAAGACTTTTGGAGGCCATATGATCTACTCCAAATATTCCATATTTCCTTAAGATCTATTTTATCTATTAGATGAAGGAAATTTTTGTTAGCCTAATTAGGTCTCAGCTGTGAAGCACATACTTAGGCCTACTCTATCTTTACCATAACTTCTTTCTTTTTCTTTTTAGCTTTACTAATGCCTTCTGTTTTTATACAAGTCATTTCAGGATTCAACTCTTATCCCTACCAAACCTCTCTGTATTCCCCAAATGAGACTTCCTTTGCAACAAAAGGGTAAAAGTAGTTAAGCAAAACCAATCACACATCCCTCATAACCATATATAGTATACAAGTCTACACCCATGGAAATGCGTTTCCTCTGCTCTTCTCCAGTACTGACCGGTCATCATAATTATACATTGTTTAGTTTCACTTTTTCATTCACATTGTTGTAATCACTGTATATCTTATTTATCTGTTATGCTTATTTCACTCTCATTTCATAGGTCTTCCCACATACCACAGAATCAATCCCTCGTTCATTGTTTCTTATGGTGTGAATTTTCATTAAATGCACATCCTATAATTTGTTTAGCCATCCTCCAGACTACAGGGATTTGGGGTTCTACTGATTTCTTTTTCTTCTCCACTGAAGCCCATCATTAGCAGAACTGAATATTCAGGAAGCAATCTGACAAGTCATTCACATAAACCTAGTCTAGTTCCATAATGGCTGGGCTCTCCATACATGCCATTTAAGAAGTTGCCAACATCAGGAATTATAGGCTCCTGATAATATGAACCAAAGATGGCTTGTCCCTTGAGTAAAAGAAGCAATGAGTCAATAGTTAACTTTTGACTGTGCCTTTAATTATCATGGAGCCAGCCGCAAATAATCTGGCTGGGATAGCTCCCATTTATGTAGCACTGAAGGCTTGCAAATTGCATTATGCATTATCTCATTTGATTCCCACAACCACCCTGTGAGCTAAGTACTTTTTATCTTCATTTTATATAGGAAGAAACAGATTCAGAGAGTGACTTCCTGGGGGTTTAGTGACTTTGAGGCAGTATTTGAACCCAGGTTTTTTTTGTCTCCAATTCCAGCAACTTGATTCATTATGGAAACTTCCACTTATAATAAAAACAAATTCACAATGTACAAAAGCTTAAAATACAATTACTACATAATCAAGGACAAAGAAGGCAGTCATTTTAAAGTTATCACTTGTGTATTTATTACTGAACCAAGCAAAACTATGAAAATAAAAGAGCAGGAACAATCTATTCAACATATGTGTGTATACATATGTAGATGTATGTATACATATAATTAAATGTCTGCACCATAGTAGCTTCCAAAATGGAAGGACAGTAACATTTATTTCATATCAGAGATGGTGGCACAGTATTTGGAACTGATTCAGAATAAATATGTTTATCATGTTGCTGGCAGTTTTTTACCAACCCAGTTTGGTCCTTGTATCTCTTTGATTTGTGCCTTACTTTATTGCCAGTTTCCCTCCAAATCTACTAATGCAATGATTTTGCTTTTGCTCCTTGATGGAAAAACTTCATTCTGAAAAGTCTTGTTGGAGGGCATGATAAGGAAGTCATTACTCCAGAACCTCCACCATAGTGGCTGAATGAGTGAAAAAGGGCCTTATTTTGTTTCCAGTTCTTTGTTCCCACAAAATGTGCTGCTAGGGATATTTTGTGTATATGAGACCTTTCCTTCCGTCTCTGACCTTCTTTTGGTATATGCCCAGAAGCAGGATTTCTGGGTGAAACAGTATAAACAGTTTAGTAACCCTTTTTTTTTTTTTTTTTGCGTAATTCCAAATTCTTTTCCAGGATGAACAACTAACAACTAACAGCTAGCACCAGTGGTATATTTGTGTGCTTAGTTTCCCATAGCATATCCAAAGTGAACTATTTTCATCATGGGCATCTTTGCCAATTTGCTGGATATTTGGTGAAACTTCAATTATTTTGACTTTGTAAAATATTAGTGATTTGGACCAAACTCTAATAGTATAAAATTCTTATTTTGTGAACGGTTCATATCCTTTGGCCTCAATATTTCCTTTTGTATCTTGGATATCACTCATCAAAATTATTTGCGAAGTCCCTCCCCACCCCCAGCAATGATTTCCTTTCTTGTCCTGCAGTGATAAAGGCTGCAATGATTTTGCCTTTATAATAGTTTTTCTACTTCATGCATAAAATAACCGATTTTATAATCCCAATCTTTTGTTAAAAATTCTCCCTATAGCTGTAGTTGTGAAAGGTACCTAATTACCTTTTCTTTTTTTTTTCTGGTAATGTGACCTGTTATAATTAGGTCACATCCATTTGGAAATTGTGGCAAATGTCTACCATTCATTTTTTCACCTGAGTTTATTAATGTTACACTACTCTTTGTTTTATGTATTTAATTCTTGTGGTTTTTTTCCATCAAAAATAGTTAGTTTCTTGAGACTTGGGTCATATATTTTTCTTTGCATCTTAAATTATAAACACAGTTCAGTGGATAACTGAACTGAAACAATAAGTCCAGTAATTCTAGGGGAGAAAGCTCCACCAAAATCCATGACATTTTTACCCACAAAATCCAGATGTTTTGACAAGTGTATTTTCAATGTTATCAATGTATTAGCCTTAATTTCTATTTTCATTCTGGCAATGTAACCTAGTCTAATTGTCTTTCAATGATTATAGGCTTCCCCCTTCTCAGCCTTGTCATAGAAATTAACTAAATTTCACATGGGAAATGAGTGGGAATGGTCCAAGATTTTGCTCCCACTAACCAATGCTCTTTGAAATTTCATTTCAGTGGAAAGGACCAGGTGACAGGGAAAATGAAAAAATAGAGTGCAGCACTGAATAGTTGATTCAATTCGGTACTAAATGCTTACTCTGTACAAGGTACTGTGCTAAATTCTGGGGATACAAAGACATAAATAAAACAATTCCTGACTCACAAGAACTTACTTTGAAGGAAGCTAAAGTTTCTTAAGAAATGGAATACTTGGACACATGAGAGTATACTTGTAAAAAGCTAGAAGGTGGGACGTACTGTATGAAAAGCATGTATGTCCCAGGATGACTAGAACAGAGTGTATTAAGGGGAATTATATGAACTAAGAGTAAAAGGGCAGGTGGAAGCTAGAATATAGAGGGCTTTAAATACCAGGCTGAGAAGTTCGTACTCTAAACCAGGAGAGTCACTCAAGTTTTTGAGTAGGGGAGGGCAGTTCAGTACTTTAGGAATAAGTTTGGCAACTATGTAGAGAATGTTTTGGAGGGTAGACTGGAGGCAAGTAGTTCAATTAGAAGCCCACTACAATAGGCAAGGCAAAATGAGGGTCTTGGAAACAACGTACAGGCTGAGTAGAGAAAAGGGGACACATGAGACATTGCCAAGGAAGGATTGTCAAGATTCTAAGAAGACTTGGCAAAAGATTTGAGTAAGAACATTAAGGGAAAAACCAATGGTAATTCAGTATAGTGCAGGAGAATGTGCTCTGGAACTACAGACAAGGATTCTGGGGTTGAAGAAATGAATTTAATATTTTAGGAATTAAGGCATTTCATTTCATTGACCAGTTTTATGAAACCTTTTCAAATGTTCTTAAATTCAACTTTTTCATCCTTGTCCAGAAAACAGATCTATAAAAGCTAAAAACTATTTCTAAATGCTTTAAAATTCTTATTCATGTACATCAGTTCTATTTTTAAGCTAATGGTAAAATACTTGTTACATTCTAGAAATGTCCCCTTTAAAAAAAATCTTTAAAGCTATACAACCAAGAGTTACTATGCAATAATTTATATTACTTCTCTGTTAATCTTTCTTCATTCTCTATTTAACTCTGATATTCTAACTGTATCTTCTTTGGTTCCAAACAGCATTTCATAAAAGAAATTCAATACATACTTATCGAATAACTTACAAGATTTCCTCATATGGCCAAATTGCTTCCACAATGGAAGCATTAAAACCATCTACCTTCATATACTTGCTTCTAGTCATATGCCCAATATGGCTTCCATAGGATTTACATAAAGGTTTTTAGTTGAAATTACATTTCATTTAAAAAAATGAAACAAGATAAAAACAGGGTTCACTATTTAGTCCAGAAACCTTTTTATAGTGGTATATTTCAACATCCCTATATCTCATTTATATTAAACTAACAAAGACAGTAAAAGACTTTGAAGTGGAGGGGTATTAACAAAAATTTCTTGTAACATATAATGGAGAGGATAATCTTTTTCACATGAAAGCTAGCAGTTATATATCATGAAACAAACAGGAAAGGCTACAGCGTAATTAGAATATTGCAATATCAATAGTCTTATAATTCAGTTTGATAGATCTCAAAATTCCTTGGTACAACAATAAAAGCATTTAAAATTAAGTGCGGTGACCAAGAGATACCCTTTTGCATTTATTCAACACCACATACTCAATTAAGTGAAAATTTCAAGTTACTTTACTGAAGTATCAGAAAAAGGTAACTGGAGAACCCATCATTAAGTACTTCTTTTCTGAAGAGGAAATATTAGGTTTTTCAACACAATCCTAACTCCATCTTGGTCATCTCCATTCTGAATGAGATCACACCAGAGTAAAGGAGCACTAGAACTGTAAAATATTGTTTCCCTTGAGGCCACCCTATCACTAACATGAAGCCAAAATGTTTAATCACTTTTATTAAGTTAGAACTTTGTTAAAAAAAAAAAAAAACCTATCAAAGTAGCGCACAAAGATTTTCTTAAAAGTAATGTGCTATTAAAAACGCACTTTCCCCCTTAAAATAGTAAAAACATAATATATCGCTATTAAATAGGGCAACTCTGTAGTAATATAGCCAATCGTTTAGTTAGTAAAAGCAAGATACAATCAACGAATATTTCTTTTCCAGGCATAATGCCCAGACCAAATCACTCCCTTCCCCCGTCTGACCTAACTATAAGCTTATGAAATGAAGCTTCTCTTTCATTTACAAGAACTTTATTTGGGAAGTTGGAAGTTGTATTCACCAAGGGTCACGATCAGGATTACTTTTTTTTTGTTTTGCAGGGGCAGGGACCGGGTTAAAATTTTAACATTCTTTTTGACAGTAAGGGGATCAGTTTCCACAATATTCAGCCGAAACTTATACATTGTCATACACACTTACACGGACCGACCCACCCCAACCTCCACGCCAGCACTTGAACTGCTCCATTAGCTGTTTTTTTTTTTAATTTGAGCTCCAGAAGTCAAACTTTTAAAAAAGAAAAACAAAAATACACTTTAATTAGAAGGGAAATTTATTTTATGTCAATAGGCTCCATACAGTTTTTTTTAATCGGTAAATTTAAGTGCAGCTAGAGTCGCAGCCCACAATGGTTACGCTTCTTTAAATCGAGGCAAGTTTACATCTCAGTATCCCCCAAATCAAGGCGAGATCCATGCAGATAAAGCAGAAACCCCACGCGGGAGGGGGCGGAACGTCATTTAAGGCACGGACCGAGCCCGGAGCGTTCCGCTCCGTCCCCACTCGTCGGCTCGTCTCTACAAGAGCCCTCCTGTCCATCGGAGCTGCCCCGACTTTGGGGCTCAGAAGCGGGGTGGGCTTTCCACCGCACCATTTCCCCGGACCGGGTCTTTTGGCGCCGAGAGCCCCCCTCCCCGGACGTGCGCGCCCGGACCCCCTTCCCAAGCCCCAGAAATGCGCACCCCCGCTCCCCTCCCCCGCCCCCGCGGCGACCCCCCGAAAACAAAGGGGATTCCCCGGGCCATTGTCTTCACCCGCGGCTGATCATCACCAGCACTAGCAAGGCAGTAGCTTGCGCAGTTATCTCCACAGCGGGCAATGTCACAACCCGACCAACAGCACAAACTACTACCTCAGCCAGGGCCATGGTGCGGACGCTGGAGCGGCGTGGGCGCGGGACCCACGCACAAAGGTCCGCGGCGAGGTGGCGGCGGCGGCGGCGGCCCGCGGGGAGCCCCGCCCAGCCCGGGCTCCGCTCGGCTCCGCGCCGGCGGCGCCCGCAGGAGGCGCGGAGGCCGGCCGGCCGCGGCCCCCCGGGCGGCCCACGCGGGTTAGCCGGCTCCGACTCCGGCCGTCCGCCCAGGCAGGCTCTGGGGGGCTCCCGGCGGAGGCGGGACGCGGGAGGTCCCCGCCGACGCTGGCCTCGTTACCCTTCGGGGAAATCCCGGCATCTGAGGAAAGGAAAATGCCCGTGAAACCGAAACCGGACGCGGCGGCCCCGCGGGGAGCGGGCGGCTGCTCGCGCTCCGCCACGCGGACTCCGGCGCGCCGCTCCTCACTGTGTCCGGCCGAGCCTCCGAGATCACTTAAGAGAGGCTCGCGCGCTGCCCCCACCACGTGACCGCCCCGCAGCCACCTCCCCTCGCGGCGCCGCCATCTTCCATCGGGGGGGAACCCGCCGCGGCGCGCGCTTTCCCCTCCGGACCCGCCCCGCGGCGCCGCGTCTCGGGCGGGGGACCCGCACCCCCACGTCACCGAAGTGCCGGTGCCCCCCGGCCGTGGGTCCCGCCGCGCTGTCCGCCGCTGGGGCGGGGCGCCGGGCTGGCCGCTGCCCCGGCCGGCGGAGAAGATGGCGGCACTCGCCTCCCCCTCAGCGGACACATCGCGCGGGGCCCACGGCGAGGCAGCGCTCGGAAGTTTCTGGCCTCTGCTTTCGGCCCGGCCTCGGCGAGGGAGGGACGCGGATCATCCCCACGGCGCCGTTGCCGCTCTTTTTATAGAAAATACGCGGGAAAACTGACGCCTCTCTTCCCCGTCCCAGGCTCCTCGCCGGGCCGCGCATGGGCTCCTGGGAAATGTAGTCCGTGCGGGGGTGGGGGGGGCGGGGCGAAGGCGGCCAGCTCATCCCGGAGCTCGTTCTCCTGCTCTGACACCTGCCTGCTTTTACCCCGGTCCGAGCGCCGCGGGAGAACGTAGCCGAAACGCCTCCCGCCCGCTCTCTCTCCGGTGCTCGTTAAGCCGGAGCCGGGAGGGAAAGAAAAGCGGGCGGTGGTTAGCGCAGGCGGCCAGTCCTGGCCACGAGGGTGGCGCGGGGCCCCGGAACACCCCGTGCTGGGATCACCCTTCTGACCAGGCGAAGCATCCGGAGAAAAAGGGAGAGCTGGCCCCGAAGAGGCACGGGCGGCGCCCTGTGCGCCAGCATCGGGAATGCAAAGATGCGTGCTTATTGTAGGGAAATGCAGCGTTACCGCGTCAGTGCGCCCGGGGGTCATCCTCCCCGAAATCCTGACTGGCCAGTCCTGCCACTTAAATGTTTGGAGGAACTTTTTCTAAAGAAAAAAGCAAAAGGGGTGGGTACCGCCTCGTCCAGGCCAGGAGATTTATCTTACAACTTGTAAGTGGTCAATGTCAGCCGCACCCCCAAGCGTGGGCTCTCACCTGAGCCTCAGCAGCTTGGGGGCTCGGAACCCTGATTATCGTCACCTCTGAGGCTCAGACCACCTGTGTCTATGGTCTCCAGGCTGCAGCTCCAGCCCCCTCGACTTTGCAGATCTGCATTTGACGCCTAGTCCTGCCATTTCAGAGCTATGTGCCATCCTGCTAGTCCCTTTAATTGGCTTAATCCAGAAAATTGCTTTTCCAGTAGAAATGACACCAAAAAGACATGGTCCGATACTCTGCCACTACACCCTAGGGGCCATGAGATCTTTTCATCTGACTCGGAGCTGGAGCTGTGTTGTCTCTTCCATTAGAATGTGAGCTCCTTGAAAGTAGTGAAGGTCATACTTTTTTGTCATATGCCCACTGCTGGGCACAGTGCTTTGCAAACAGTAAGCACTTAATAAATGCTTCATTCGTTCACTTAAACCTTTCTGAGTCTTTTTCCATCTATAAAGTGACACAGTAATAACTGAATTTAACATTTTCTCAGGAAAAAACTACATAGTTTCTACACAGCATTTTATGGTTACAAAGAGCTTTACATATTTTACTTTTATTTAATTATTTGATACTTTGATTTGATTATTTGATACTTCTTGACTTCAGTACTAAAGATGAACGGAAGGGAAAAGTATCAGAAAAGCAGCTAGGAAACAGGAGAGGCCAAGGACACTGTAGGCTACTCAAAAGCCTCAACATTGATTTATCTTTAAAAACATTTTCTTTAGGAAGAGAGCTATTAGAAGGTTCTGGAAATGGTGTTCACAAAAAGCTACCACAAAAAAATGAAACCGGTATCTTAATAGGAAAGGATCAGTTAATATTGTGGGAATAATTATTTATTAGCGATTTCTATTCAAAGGGCCAGAATCAACATTGAACTAGAATAAAAGGTAAAAATGGACACTGCGTGCAATTACAGTAATCCCAGTTTCATTATTCAAACAAATTAACTCTAAAAACACTGAGGGATAAAGATAAAGTCTATCACTGATTATCACTACTTTAAAAACAAGTTTCATGACATTAGATTTAGAACTAAAACAGGCTTAGAGACCTTCTAGCCCAACCTCCTCATTTTAAAGCTGAGGAATCTGAGGCCAAGAGAAATTATTTTCCCCCAAGTCAAACAGTAAATAGCAGGGTCAGAATTGAAATCCAGGTTGACTCTAAAGCCTGTGCTCTTAAACACTGTACCAAAGCAGTTATTATAGTAAGAAAGCCAAAATTACTCCAAAACTGTCTAAGCCAGCAAACATTTGAACTCTGCCAAGTTAAGAGACCTGGCAGCCAAGGGAAACTCTGATTTGGAGTACAAATTCATTTACAAAATGCTTTGTAAAGGGCAACAGAAGATAACAGTATTACATTAGAAAACAGTATATGGAAATCAGTCTGCAGAAAGTTTGTCATTTGACATACTTATGCCATATTATTGCAGGAACATTCCAGATGAACCTAGGAGGAAAAATAGATGGAAAATGGAACAGATTTGAAAGCATTTGAGTAACTTTTCTTTTTAACAATGATAGTGAACCCACCTCAGTTGGACTCTGCACCATAGTAGAAATGACCTTTATGGAAATGAAATTGGGTGGGGCTACTAGACCATACCCAACAAATGTTGAAGAAACCTATGATGGAGACAACACAATTCTGAAAGCACATGGATCAATTTCTAAAATATCTTGAAAACCAGTCAATTGCAAATACTATGAAATTACAGTTGGTATTATTAAAAACAGATTAAGAAGACTAACAACTACAAACTCATTTGAATCATTTATCTACTTTTTCCTATCTTCAAAACTTTTATGAGAATGTTCTACATACATATCAAGAATATCATTGATAGATGTGAGAAAATAAAATTTTAAAAGGAGGAATGAGAAATTTCTGGACCAGAGACAGAGGAGATGTAGCTAGAAAAGCTTTTGTGAAAAGACAGGAGTTCCAGTGAACTTTATTATGAATCAGTTCAATTTGACAATCATATATTAATCAGTTATTATATGCATGGCACTGTGGATACAAATACAATTATCTGTTCTCAGTTTCCTCATCTGTAAAGTGGGGATATAATAGCACCTCGTTGGCAGAGTTATTATGAAGATAAGATGTATAAAGCACTTAGCAACACAATGCTTGGCACGTGCTAGGCACCATATAAATGTTAGTTATTATTCTCTTTGTACTCAAGAAGCTGACATTCTTTTGAGAGGAATAAACTGCATACATAGAAAAGTAAATAAAAAATATACAGAGTTCCGAGGATGATATAGCTAACTAATAAGGCTAATGTGATTGGAGGCATCATTAAATGAAGCATAATATCCATGGCAGAGTGAAATAGAACTGCTGATGTGAGGATGGAAAAATTGACCTGATAGGTATTACTGACACTTGGTGGGAAGAGGCCCACAACAGAAATATGATTAAGAAAGAATCTGCCTTATTCACAAGATACTGGATATGTAAAAACAGAGATAATAATAATTGTAAATTAAAATATGTATTCATGTGAGGAAATCCAGGCAACGGAGTTAGTGGAGGAGGGACAGAAAGATAAA
Organism: Petaurus breviceps papuanus; assembly: GCF_028583685.1. Classification (NCBI taxonomy): domain Eukaryota; kingdom Metazoa; phylum Chordata; class Mammalia; order Diprotodontia; family Petauridae; genus Petaurus; species Petaurus breviceps. The sequence continues at coordinate 8,604,580 of NW_027185715.1, read as the reverse complement.
GTATGACAGAAAGCTTTTGGGTGAAGATAAATGGTGGCAAACTCGAAATTGATATTGTCATCAGAGCACGCTGTAGAAAACCTAGAAAGAGGAAATGGCTGAGGAGTTTGGAAAACAGACCACAAGCCTGGCACAGAGGCATGATATATTATTCAATTATCTGAGCATCTACTAGACCTCTCACTTTGTCAAAAGCAAGGCAGCTAATAGTTTCTTGGCTTGTCTTAATTTTATCCTTTAAAATGTAGAGAAACCAATAAAGGAATGTCTTTTCTGGATCTGATTCTCACTAACAAGGAAGTAGAGTGCAAATAATGGGAACCTTGGGTGAATCTGAACACTTCATCTTAGTTTCTAAGAGAAGGAAGGAAAGCTTGCTGTAGTTTGACATGCACAATAGATTTTTGAGAGATTTCAAAGAGTTTAGATAAAGGATATGTAGGATCCCATGGATTAGAAATTTTAAAAGGTTGGTTAGACTGCCTAGAAGGGATGGAGAGTTGGTAAGAAAGAAATGTTAATGACACAATGAGAAATAATTCAGAAAGAGGGAGGGAGTTGTCCAGAGGGACTGATGGGGAAATATGTAAATCACAGACCAACATGGTTTTTAAAAAGTTAAGGAGAGTAAATGGAAACCCGTGCCAGGTAATGAAGGAAAAATGTAAGAGATTTTATCATTAAAGCCCAAAGGTAGATCACAGAATGTGATATTCTTTGGATCTTGAAATCCAGCACCACGCAGGTTTATTAGACTGATACATCAGGAGAATGTTATGGATAGAATTTATCTTATTCTTAACAAGGTATTTGGTAGACTCTCTCATGCTATTCTTATAACAGAGAAATGTTTACTAGAAGATAGTTTTGTGGTTATAGAACTGTTTGAATGGCCAAACAGAAAGAATAGTTACTAATGGTTTGAGGTCAACTTAGAAAGCCTTAAAGGAATGCCCTAAGGGTCTGTGTTTGGCTCTGTGCTATTGAACATTTTAAATCAGTGAACTAGATAAGGGTATCGATGGCATGATGGCATGCTCATTAAAATGCATATTCAATTCAACAAACACAAAGCTAGGAGGGATAGGTGACACATTTTATGGCAGAATTGGGATCTCTCTCCTCTCCCAAAAAAGATTTTCAACAGGATAAAATTAAAATGTTGGACTTCAGTAAGATGAGATTTGATAGAGACAAATGTAAAGTCTCACATTTGGGTTAAGGAAATTTACTTTCCTAAATACAGAATGGGAAAGTCATGACTATAAGCATTTGAAAAATATCTGGTGTGGACTATAAGCTCAATGAATCAACAATGTGATATGGCAGTCAAAAAAGCAAGTGTGATCTTAGGCTTCTTCGAGAGGCACAGAATTTAAGACAAAGGAAGTGACAGTTTTGTGGTTAGTTTTCCCTGATCAACTCACATTGAGAGTATAATATTCAGTTTTGGGTGCCACATTTTAGGAGAAGCACTGATAATACCGGAAAGCATTTCAAAGAGGGTGACTTGGATGGATAGGGACTTTCAGATAATTTTCATATGAGAAAAGACTAAAGGAACAGAGGATGTATAGCTCAGAGAAGTTGGGAGGTGGGGGAAAGAGGGTATAGTAACTATCTTTGAATATCTGAAGGGTCTTCACATAGAAGAAAGGATTAGTCTTGTTCTACCTGGTTCAATAAGGCAGAATTAGAAGCCATGGGTAGAAGTTGTAGACAGGCATATTGAGGCTTGATGTAAGGAAAATAGAGCTGTCAAAAAAAAAAAATGTAAAAGACTACACTGGTTTCCCCCTGACTATGTAACTATCAATCAGCAAACATTTAAGTTCCAGGATACAGACAAAAATAAAAGAGGCCTTTCCCTCATAGAGGTTGTTTTATAACATCAGTTATGTTATAGATAGGATTACTGGTCCAGACGCAGATTGGACTATATGAAGTTCTGAAGTTCCTTCCAACTGAGTTTATGTGAACATACATTCTGGTGAGAACATATCAAGTTCTTGATACCATATTTTAGAAGGAACATAGATGGGTCAGAGCATTTCTATAACAGAATGATCAGGATTGGATTTGAAATTTGATATGTTAGAATCTTTTGGAGAAATGGGGGATTTTGTTTAGAAAAGTAATGCCTCACATCTACCCCAAACCATGCTAATCTGTTGTTTATCTTTAAGTGAGGCAGGGCTGTGCAGTCATCAGCCTCATTCTCCTCCAGTCACTGGAGTCCAGTGGCAAGATATAGATCAAGATGAGTGGCTATGGCCCCCCTACTCTAATCTAGGCCCCCATCAACCTTGTGCCTTAGATTGCAATGTTTCTTGCCCCAGGTTTTCCTCACTTTAATTTATTCTTTAAGCCACTGCTATCTTATACGATGTAGCCTAAACAGATATACTCTTATTTCTGACTTCTCAGTTTGAACCCTGTGCTCAAGTGCCACTTCATGAGTCTATATTAGGATCAGAGACCTAGAGCTGGAAGACACCTGAAGAGGTCTTTCCTTATTCTCCAGTTGCTAGTTCTCTGTCCTGTACCCACAATAAAATCACATACATTTTTTGGTCTATATTTTGTACTTTTTTAACATGTTGTTGGGCCCTAGTCTGCTCTCCCAGTAGAATATAAGCTTCTAGAGGACTGGAAGTTTTATTTTTGTCTTTGTATCCCCAGTGTCTAGTACAGTTCACAGTAGCAACTTACTTGATGTTTGTCCATTTGAACTGAATGCAATTGAATATTATCAGAAAAACATAGCATTAAAAAGAGGCCTTTATTTCAGGCCCAAGCCTGAGGTCATCCAAAAAACTTTGCAAGTTCACAAATGTAATTTTGCCTTTTTCCCTCATCTGCTCAGTTCTGGGTCCAACCTACTGTTCATTTGTAGTATGTCTTACATGCACACATATAGATGGACAAAATTTATGGGTTGACCATCTATAGGAGCATCTCATAGTCTAGGTAACAGGCATTCATTACCCACTTGGTTTTTGATTATGTGAGTGGTTAGTGAGATGCCCTTTTGTAGTGGAGCCTCTAAGTGGATCATTTTGCTCAATTGATTAAAAAGCTTTTCTATGGTAAATAAACAATAAGAACAGTAGGGTCTTCACTACATCTTTCAGTTAGTCTGTTGAAAACAAAGATGTGGTCAAGTAGGTATCTAGTACATAGTTTGGTGATTATTTATGTCCTCTTCATTGCCTTTTTTGGTGATAATAAGATTTTAAGGCTTTTCCCCTATGTTTAGTAGTTTATTTTCCTTCAGATACAATCTGTCAAGCCTGCCTTACATGGACCTCCTCTCCGTACATTAGTCTAGCCCAGCTGCATTTTATATGCTTGTTTCCTTTAGTGCCATTTCTAATTTTTCATATGACATAGCTAGAACTTGTCTGTGACAGTCCAAATTTAGTGGCTCTACTGTCCTTCATGGTTAAAAGAGATTGTTATAAAAAGATCTTTCCCATCTTCTGTCTGTCGTCCTCTTTCCAGAGTCACCCTTAAATATCTTTGGGATGATTTAGCTGAAAAAAAAAAAAAAAAAGAGACCCAATTAAGCTGTTTCCCTCCATTGCTTCTTGCTGTTTTTTTTTTTTAGAAAAGGGAGCGAGTTCCACCATTCTTCTCTGTAAGATATAACAAGTGAAATTATATTACAGACTCATGCAGTGGCCCTTGACCACCATATTTCTGTTTGGCTGAATAAAGGTGTTTGATGAATAAAGGCAGATTTTTGGTTCACTTGGGCTCCTCGCTATAGCAATTGATTTGCATCAGGTTAAATTTGTGCATGAAATTCTCATGACTGGTGTTGATGGCCTTACTTCCATCTATGAAATGTGCCCACTGGGGTCACCTTCCCCATATCACATTACTCGGATGCTTTCCCCTACATCTCCTTTCACCCTCTCTCACAGGAAGAGGTAGCCCTTCTTCTTGACAAGGCAAGCTTCTCTACATACCGGAGTGATTTCATGCCATGCTGTCTTCTCCAGCAGATTGCCCCTGTATCATCCCCACTCACTAATCTTCAATCTTTGTCTGTTGGTTGCTTCCCTGATGTCTACAAACATGCACACACTCCCTCCAGAAACTTACATGATATCCATCTCTGTTACCTATTGTCCATATCTCTCTGTATAGTCTTTTCATGGTTAAACTCCTTGAGAAAGTTGTCTGTAATCACTGTAGTTCCTGTCTTCTCATTCCTTAATTTTCTGCAGTCTGGATTCCTACCTCAACATTCAACTGAAACTGTTCTCTCCAGTTACCAGTGATCTCTTAATTACTAAATTTAATGACCTTTCCTCAGCTGTCATCCTTCTTGACTTTTCTGTAACCTTTAGCATTATCTACCACCTTCTGGATGTTCTTTTCTCTCTCAGTCCAGGAGAGACTGATCCTCTTATCTGACAGCTCCTTCTCAGTCTCCTGTTAACTAAGGTCAGGATCACTAAGTGTAGGTGTCCGTTTTTCCTCAGCCCTTTTCTCTTCTCCCTCTATACTGTTTTGCTTGGTGATCTCATCTGTTTGGATGGATTCAATTATCATCTCTAAGGTGATGATGCTCAGATCTATTTTGCCAGTCTGAATTTCTCTTCTGACCTTCACTCATATCTCCAACTGCCTATTAGACTTACTGAGCCAGATGTCCCATATACATCTTAACTCAACATGTCCAAAACTTAATTCACTATTCCTCCTCCCCCAGTCCCCTCACCACTGCTTCCACCATTATCCCTTTTTCTTATCTTCCCTGTAACTGCTGAAGGCATCACCATCCTCCCAATCATCCAGGCTCATGGTCTCAATTGTTACTTCTCATTCTCACCCCCACATCCAATCTGTTGCCAAGTCTGGTCAATTCTTTGTCACATCTCTTGGATAGGCCCCTTTCTTCCTCTGACACTGCCACTACTCTGGTGCAGAATTTCATTACCTCACACGTGGGCTATGGTAATTGCTTTTTGCTTTATCTCTGTACTCTAGTACACCCCAAACTCGGCTACCAAAATGATCTTCAAAAAGTGACCATGCCACAATCCCCATCTCCAATGCAATAAATACCAGGGGCTTCCTATCACTGCCAGGATCAAATATAAAATTCCATGTTTGACTCTTAAAACCCTTCATAACCTGCCATCTTCTCACTTTTCCAAATTTCTTACACCTTACTTCCCCCTCCCATATATTTCATGAGACTTATTTCCTTGCTATTCCTCAAAGAAGACAATCCATCTCCCAACTTCATGCATTTTCACGAGCATTCCAGGCTTGGGTTTATTTTCTTTTTTGTCACCACCTCCTTCCTGGCTTCTGTTGAGCCTCAGGAAAAGCCCATCTTCTGCAAGAAGTCATTCTAGGTCATCCTTAATACTAGTGGTTCCTGAGATTGGATTGTTTTTGCCTTTCTTAGTTTTTCCCCCATGCTTACCACTATGCCTGGCACACAACAGATGCTTAATAATGACTGAGCCATTTCTCATTTTCAGCATTGTACCTTGTTTTAAATAGGTCAAGTTAAAGCTGTTTTAATTGTACACTATACATATGTTTTATCATTTTTATTCTTTTACCTAGGTTTGCATTAATTTTGATCTTTGCTCTTAAAAGCTGTTCTAGTATTAACATATAGATTGTAGACAACATAGCTTCACTATGACATAAAACAGGATCACAGTTTTAGAGGTGGAAGGGAACTTTGAAGTCATCTAATCCAATCATCTCATTTTATATTAGCAAACCAAGAACCAGATTGTTGAAGACTGGCCCAAGATCACAGAGGTGGTAAAGAGTGGAACAAGAATTCAACCATGGGTCCTCTAATCTCCATTAGAGGAATAATGATCCTCTAAAAGAAGAGATATATAGCAGATTCTCCTAATATCTAGTAATAATTTCCCTAAAGAAACAATGCATAATGAATTTATACTTTTCTCCCAAGCAAAATTATGCAAAAGTGACCAACTCTCAAGTTTTGCACAGTGTCCTGACTATAGCAGATATTTAGTAACTGTTTCTTTGATTTGAACCAATCATCCATGTGAGGGTTAAATTTTTTCTTTATCTATTACAAAGTTCTAAATCTGTTTTCCTTTGAAATTACTGAAAGGTCCAATAGTCTGTCTACCTTTTCCCCTACTCTTTCATTTAATATCAATAGTATAATTTTCATTTAATGATGTCCTGTTTCTGCACTAGATTCTAATTACTACTAAACATTTCTATTTGATTTTTTTGGGGGGGGAGAGAGGCAATCAGGGTTAAGTGACTTGCCCAGGGTCACACAGTAACTGTGTGAAGACTGAGTAGAACTCAGGTCCTCCTAACTCCAGAGCTGGTACTTTCTATCCACTGCACCACCAAATTGCCCCTGTTGGAAATTTTTCTAAGCAGGCATTAAATATTTCTGAATTTAAGTTCATGAATTCTTTAATACAGTTGGTCATGATATGTCTGCAGAACTTATTTTACCTGACTGAAAAGTCTTGTTAGGGAAAAAAAAATTCTTTTTAAAAAAAAAATACTTTTATTCTACTTTTAGGAGCATGCAGCAAATAGTGCTGGACTGAAGAATAATTAAGTATCCTTAAAAATATGTAGAGTGGTAACTATGAAATAATAGACATTTTTAACAGTCTAAGACCATGCAATCTATACTAAAGGTCTGAAATTCATGGTTATCTATGCTGAAGGACTGAAACTTTAAGTTTGGGTCCAAGGCCAAGACATTTGCATGATCAAAATAAATAGCTGATATAGTTTAATAAAAAAATTTAAGTAGAAAAGTCTAACAATTTGGACTTTATTTTTCAGAGCTATGTGGGTAGCTAAGGAAATTTCTTATATAGATACATATGCCCATGTCAGACTGCTACACGATGTGGTAACTGGCTTAAGAAACAGGATTATAAATTATGTTACAAAATTATTATATTGAGATAAAGCCTAGAGAGCAAACAGTCCTCTGCACAGCTAAATCTACAAACCATTATTTTATTGCTTGCTTTCTGGAAAAAAAGGAAAAAGATTGTATGATACATTTCACATTTTTCACCTATCTAGTAAAACTTCATAGAAGGAAGCTGTTACCATTATGTTGAAATGATTTTCCAGGTAATGGTACAGTTCAGTATTTTTCTTGTGGTTATACTATTTATTGAATTACAGTTTAAACAAAATGATGTGACCACATCTCCTAGCAAACGAATGAGGTCTCCAAATTCAAGGGTGCAATAATACTCTTATTCTTACCTGAGGGGATAGAATCAATTCCACAGTGTAATTAGGAAAAATCCACGCTCCCGTTGATATCATTGCCAGGACTAAGCACATATGTACAAAATATATACCCTAGAAAGACTTAATGGAAAAATTGTCAAATGCTAGGTTTTTTTCTATTAAAGTATGTTACTGTGAAACAGAAGAGGACAAGCTGAAAATAACAGGTTGAAAACAAGAGTTCTGAAAAATTTAGGCTTGCCTTAACTTATTTTTAAGTGTGTCCTACAAGATGAGTGCTATAGATTTATGTTTGAGGTAATGTGATACAGTTTGAAGAGCACTGGATTTAGAGTCAGAATACCAACACGGAGGGCTCTGCCCCTCTTTCTGTGGAGTTTTATGAAAGCCAGTTCACTTCTCTGGGCCTCAGTTTCCTTACCTGTAAAATGAAGTCATTGAACTAGATGATTTCTAAGGTCCTTTCCAGGTCTAAAGCAGTACTCTGATGACTTAGATTTGGACCCTAGTAACCAAGTGGCAGCTAGCTGGCGATTAACTTTTCTTAAGCCTTTTTCTAAGCCTAAACTTTTTCTAACTTATCTCATGGATATAATGATCTCAAAAGATTAAGAAGATAGTAAAGTGCTCTATAAACTGTAAAATGTTGGATAAACTGAGCTAATGTAAGCTTCCTACTCATCCACAGCATAGAGAATTCTTAATTGGCTTAAGGACTTGGAGATAACTTTGAGATAGTTAGAATCACATAGCCTAAAATTTAAATGGGAAATAGGCTCAAGAAGTAGAGAAGTCTCTTGTGAGTAAAATTTTGGTGAAAGGGAGCTTTCCAAAGACACCAGACATGACGAAATGAGATTTGAAAATGGATGGAGAGAAGGAGCAGTAACAATACAAAAGACTGACAGTATTTTTAAGAATGGTAAAGCTCACAATAAACAGAGGTAGTCTAAGAATTCTAAGGACAAAAGAGTATTTTAAAATAAGCTATATTAAGGTTAAGGGCGCTAGTTGGTGTGTAGTGGATAGAGTGCTGGGCCTAGAGTCAGAAAGACTGATTTTCTTGGGTTCAAATTTGGCCTCAGACATTTAATAGCTGTGTGATCTTGGCAAGTCACTTAACCTTGTTTGCCTGAGTTTCCTCATCTGTAAGATGAGCTGGAGAAGGAAATGGCAAACCACTCCAGTATCTCTGCCAAGAAAACCCCAAATGGAGTCACAAAGAGCAGGACACGACTGAATATTCAACAACAAAAGTGTTAGGATTAAGAGGAAGACCAAAGAGGAGTCAGAACTAGTCAAGGTATAGTAGATGAGAGAATAACAGATGTTTGAGAAAAGTGAGAACTTTTCAAATCTTCTTATTTCTACCAATGAGATTAATGTTTAGGTTGGGAAATTTTCTAATTGACTAAAAATGATTAGCAGGGAAGTGAAATTCAATAAGATAGGGGTGGTTAAGAGGACATCAAGGGGCTCTCAAGGATTTTGTCCCCAAGCACAGAAAAATTCCATCTGGCAGGTTGTGATCACTGAAAAAATGAAGATGGATGGAAGAAATGGAATAGGAATGAAGACAAGCAAATGTTTCAGTTTTCTACTGAAGGCAGATGGTAGACTCCAAATATTAAGTTGATGGAGTTAACCTTGGATTCCTGGGAAGTTTTGAGGACATATTATTAAAAGTATAATTTGAGTATTTAGAAAGGGAAGTAAAAGATCACAAAAAAACCAGCATAGCTCATCAAGAACAGGTTGTACCAGCCCAACCGCCTTTCCTTTTTTTTTTTTTTTAACAGTTCATTAAACTAGTATTTCAGGAAGGCACTGATATTAGGATAGATGCAGGAAGATATAGGCTAGATCACAACATAGAGTTTGGTGGATTCAGAACCATTTGTATGATTGGACTGAATAAGTAGCCATTTAATGGATTGGCATAATCTTGTAGTGAAGTCTACTGGAGCATCCCAATGACTTCTTCTGGGCCCTGTGCTACTAATGGTTTTTTTTACTGATGATTTGAAGTCACAGATGGCATATTTATCACATTTATAGATAATACAAACCTTGGAGGGATAGCTAGAATTCTGAATGACAGAATTTCTAAAAACATCCTAGGACTGTAAGCTAAATATAACAAAATTAAATTTATTTGGGATAAACAGATCTAAAACTTGAGTTCAAATGTTAAGTGTTCAAGTACAGCATGGGGAAGGAATAGCTAGACAGCAGTTCATCTGAAAGAGATCTGGGTGTTTGAGCAGTGAAAGCTTGATATAAGTCAATAGTGTGTGATGGCTACTAAAAAATCTAATTCTGACTCAGGCTACATTAACTTAGGCACAGGTTCCAGAACAAGGGAAGTCATAGTCCCACTAGACTCTACCCTAGTGAGAACCATATCTTAAGTATTGTGTTCAATACTGAGCATAGGCAGTTAAGTATCAAAAGAAGGATTTGAATTCAGAAGCTGACTCCAAAGCCAATGCTCTTTCCAATCTATCAATCATCTTTTTTTTTTTGCTTTTTGGAGGGCAGCTGGGGTTAAGTGACTTGCCCAAAGTCACCGGCTAGTGTGTCAAGTGTCTGAGGCCGCATTTGAACTCAGGTCCTCCTGACTCCAGGGCCAGTGCTCTATTCACTGCACCACCTAGCCGCCCCTGTGCTTTGCTTTAAGAAAATAAAGATACTCAAATTTTAAAAAATCACATAGTTGATTAATTGATATAGTGGAAATCTTTGGATTTGGAAACAGGAGTTGGGTTCAAATTCTTCCTGACATTTCTTGTGTGACCTTGAACAAGTCACAACTTTCTGGGGTTTTAAGTTTCTCACATATAAAATTAAGGAGATGGACTGGATGGCTTCTGAGGTCTCTTTCAGCTCAAGATCTACAATACCATGAATTAAGGAGAGGGAAAGTGTTCCCCCTCTATAAAAGGACTCATCACACATTTTCTTTAAAAAAAAAAAAAACATTTGCCCTAAAATAGTTAAAATATGATTTTATTATTAAAAATTGTGTTAATTTTCATGAACATATCACATAAAGGTACAGCTATACTATTTTGATTTAGTTTCCTAATCTATAAAATCCCTTAACTCTCAAATTGAAAGTGTAACTATTTCCCTGTCATAAGGAAATGTTTTGAGTCATTTGGATGTATTAATACATTGTTTACCCCAACCTATAAAAACATTTCATGGTGATATTAATCCTTATTTCTCACAAATGATAACAAATAAGTTACTCTAACAGACAATCATAAAACCATATTACACTTTAATCTTGGTACAACAGTCTTCTTTGTATAGTACCATGGTTACAAATATATCTTTCAAAATTTGTAAACGAGTAGCTGGGAAAAGTGCTATACTGTGGCTGCTTCTATCAGGACCACCGTTGCCAGTAGCTGTATTAATTAAGCCTGTGCATTGGTCTCAGGTAGATTCCTTGATTCACATAATAGAGCTCAAATTGCCACTGCTAGCTATGTGGGTGCTATTTCTTGCTACTGCTATCAGCAACAGAGATCTCAACCACCAGCAGATACAATGAGCTCCTTAGGAATAGTGCAGGGGGCAGGGTGTGGAACCATCATCTGATTCTACCATATTGGGTGATTCCTGCCCCTTACCCTGCCCCCTGAAAAAAGAAAAAAAATGACAACACATAAGTACGATGTGCTTATGGGAGTTTTTGATTTTTAAATCATGATGATGAATTTCTGCTCCTCCATTCATACTCCTTGTCTGCAAGAACTGGGTTCAAGTCCCTCTTGTGACACATGCACATGGGCTGAGTGACCCTTGGAAAATCACTTAAAATTCTCCAGTGCTCTAGGCAGCTAAGATTGAAATTTGCAAAGAAGGTGCTGCCTTGCACTGGTCGAGAAGTTTCCTTACCTGTACCAATGAAGCCACAGGTGAGTCCCCTATACTCAGCCCACTTATGGATGATAGGCAGAATGACCTGGATGATCCTTCAGCAAGATAATCTTTAAAGATATTATCTGATTCTATGCAACTCAAAGGCAGGGAATTGATCTTTCACTTTCTTTTTAATTCCTTGGGGCACTTAACAGCTGATAAGAATAAAAATAAATATTTCTGACAGGGTCTCACACATCCAGTTACTATCATTTTTTTAAAGCTAGCAGAGATTTTAAGGAATACTTCAATGATTTGTGGTATAGCTCACAACCCACCCATGCCTTCTTATTTTAAAGAGCACTTGTTCATGCCCAACCACAAATTTTCCACAAGGGGTACACTCAGTGTGCTAGAAGCCTTCTTCTAGGTAGCCCTCAAGCTGCTGATTTGCCAGCCCTAGCTCTCTCTACATGACCAGATCCTTTGGATGGAAAGATGTGGCTGCTTCTAACAGGGCCACTGCTGCCAGGAGCTGCACAGCTAGCTCTCCCACCAGTGTGAATTGAGCCTGTGCATTGGTCTCAGGCAGTTTCTCAATTCACATAATAGAGCTCAAACTGCCACTGCCAGCACCTATGCGTGCAGGCTCCCAAAGAAGCTGGCTCCTTCTATCAGCAACAGAGATCCCTACTACCAGCAGGTACAATGAATTCTTTTTAAACTTGGGCAGCAAACAGAAGAAATTTTAAGAATCGGAATGAAATGAGGGTGCTTTACCCTTTACCTACTTCTCTTTTTGGAAGTAATGATAGTAGCAGGGAAATGGAGAGTCAGCTCTACAAATGGGAATTTCTTTCACCTTTTGTAAGCAATATCAGAAAGAATGTTTGATAGTTGTCCAGCCATCTACAGGGTAAAAGAGAATATATCCTGTGTAGGTTGCTTCTTGAAAAATATCGAATGTCAAAAAGAAAAAAAATTCTCAACAAACTATGAAGAAAAAAATCGATAAATGACCATCTAAGAGTTCATAAATTGTGTTTAACACATGAATTACAGAGAACATTTACTGAAATTTCCCCATAAAACACAATCATAAATTCATAGATTATTAGAGATCATTTAGCCCAACCCTCCTTATTTTAAAAATGAAGACTCAATATCAGGGCTATAAAATGAGAGATTTTGGCATCTTCCTTTTGGCAGCCCCAGCAAGGCAGTCTTCTTTAAGCAATTTTGTTATTGTTGGAAGGAATCCGTATTGAAGTGTTAACAGCTTAAGGTATTTACCCCTTTTGATGTTCTGGGCATTTCAAAAGAGAGTGCTTAGAAGAAGAAATACTTCGTTATCATTTCAGGCCCCCTTCAAATTTACAATGCAGGCAGCTGGGTTTATGCAACATGTTCCCACAAAGGTAAGGATAGTAGAATCCTAGTTTATAAATGAAATTCACAGGCTGCACACCTTAACATTCATTAGCTCAATGCTCACAATAGTTAATGTCAGTCAGTTCATTTTGAAACTTTTCAAAATGAGTTACTTTCAGCATGACCACATCCAAATACCTATTGACTATATTTATACAATGTTTTCCCCAGGAAGTTGCCCAAATGCAGACTATTAATTTACATTAACACAATATACTGATCTCCTATGCTTAAACTGACCACACCTGAAGAGAGAACAAGGTAAGTAAATTTGACTTAGTTTTCCTTTAACTTTTGAGGAACAATGTGACATCACAGAACTTAATATAATATGTTACACAAATTTAAAATGAAATTTTAAAAGTTCAATAATTCCTTTTAAAAAAGTCATTCTGAAACATCTACCTACCCTCACACATTCTTCATATCCCTAGGTATGGTATAAGAGAATGAAAATGGAAAAATTTTAGAATTACACAATTAACAACAGCCCCAAATTTCTATTAAATCTATTACTCAATTTTGACATTCTACCAGTTTTTATGATTTGATCAAGTGAGTCAAAAATGTATAAAATCTATTAAAAGTAAATATTTTTTTCAGCACACAAATACCAGTTGTATTTCTTTACAAACAACCATTGCTTTAGACATCATTATCCCTACCAATCAATGAAAATTTTAACTAAAAAATACTATATTATCATAATCCATGAAATAAAAAGTATATTCAGCTAGGACATAATTTAAAAAAAAAAAAGAAACAAGTTAAAGTACTTAGTGCTTTCCAATACTTAGGTTTAGGAAAGTGAAACAAAAGAGCATTTTACTCCATGACAGAAAGTTTACTATACTTCTAAAATGCATGACTATCTCCAAAAATACACTTCTCCTTGTTTTATAATACACACACATTTTCTACTTAAAGTTTAGCACAAGAATTCCCCTCTTTGAAAAGACGTACAAAATGAAACAGTGAAGATAACTGAAATGAATAAAATCAGTAGCCAAAATTTTAGGCTATTTTAAATCAACCTGCTTAGGTCAAAATTCAGACAGTGACAAATGTCATCAGTGGGGAGTGAGGGTAAGCATCAGTGGAAATACTATTTAAGATCCAGAAGGAAAATACAAAAATGAACAGATAAAGCAAATTGGCAAGAGATATTAAAGAAATGAGGTATGGAGTCATAATGCTACAATATCTCAATGTATTAAAATTAGCCTATTTCAAACACTTCAAAATTTTAAATCAGCAAACATTGACTATTTGTCACTGTCTTCATATGACCTTTCTAGTCAGATGTTTAATCACTATTGTAAATACATTCAAAGTAAGCACAAAGTTAATTGCATGATCATATCTGTTAATCAATAAAGTAAAATAAGTAAAAATGTAAGCATACAATTCCGTATTCATAATAAATACATATCCTCTCAAGCATTTATCATTATCAATATTAAAAAAATTTAAATAATAAATGCAACTATTTTATACAGAATTGTACCATTTATTGTATACACAAGTATATCATCTCCCTTTGTTTACAAAGGCTGGTTACAGACAATATGGAATGTTACAGTACCATCTTGCATAAAATTTTTGTACAATTTTGTACTTTAAAAAGGGTGCAAAACACCAGCCTAATAAAGGACTGAATTGAAATACTTCTTTAAAATTACATCATTAACACATACACCACAAACTGTACATAAGCCCACTTTTCAGTCACCACTTGTATATACTGTAGCAGGCACATTAGATTATAAATGATTCCACCCATTCAGTTTAATTTATTAAAGGCTTGCACTGCTACTCGTCTGGAACTTTTTTTGAGGTGTAAGCTTGTAGTATACATAAATCACCAAGCTCTTGTTAGTACAATTAAAAGGAAGCCAACCACAGCTGCCGGGTATTATTTGCAAGAGATGTCCTTCTCACAGGAGCAGAAGTGAGTCCTCCTCATTCAGAAGCAAACATTCTTTTTTGGGGGGGATATTTTTCCTTCAAATATAAATATGTGGTCAAGATTCTCCATTTTGTACCTTGGATGCTGGTGGATGCATGAAGTCCTTAAAGGGAACTAATGCCTCTTTAAGTGCTGAGCAGATTTCTGGAGACGAGCAGGTTATGCATTCTACTAAAGTTGGGTATAAGGCAATTACTTGTGCCCAGGTATTGCCATCAACTGAAAAGCAAATAACACGAAATTTATTTAAAAATTGGATCTTTCAAATCGACGAGAAGTTATTAAAGTACAAAGTATTGTGCAAAGAACTGGGAATATTGGACAAAAAAAACATCCTTTGCAATTAAGAAGCTTACATCTCTACTAGGAGGAGACACTACACACAGACATGATGCAAAGTAGTTGGGAGTCTGGGGGAGAGAGGGAAGCACAGGAAAGGTCTAGTGTAGGGTGTGAGCTCTGAGCAGAACACTGAAGGGCCAGCAGGGATGAACGTGCAGGTGGGCCAGATTCTTTAGAAATAGAGCAGTGGGTGAGGTCAGCAGAGATACTGTCTAAGAAACCTGGAAAGGTGGGCTGAAGTCCGACTATGAAAGACTTCAGGCACCAGATGAGTTTGTATTTATCCTAGGGGGCAACAGAGAACCACAGAAATGTCTTGAATTCAAAAATGACATGGCAGTAATGCTGAAACAATATATAAAGCTTCCAATACCATTCACAAATGTGTCTTATGTTGCCTTTCTGAATCTTCAGAAAGATTTTCTATAATACTTTACAACTGTATAATGTTTTACAGTGTTCAAAGGTCTTTTACTTGTTATTTTAAAACAACCTGATGAAATCAATCTGGAAGACCTGACACTTGTCATTTTTAAAATGCAAAATCAGAGCCTTGTAGAGGTGATGTGATTTGTTCTAGTAAATGAGGGCTTGAACTCCACTCGGGTCTTTGTACTTCACATTTTTACTATTCCTTTCCATTGCACCATGTTACTTTCAATTTCATATGGTAAAGTTATTATTAAAAACCAGTATTTTAACCATTTTTATCAAAGAGTATAAGTAATAGTAATGTATTTTAAAGATTCTGGAATCTAAAAGATTAAAATTGCTATCAAAGTGTATTACACATTTCAAAAAAAATTTTCAAATAAAAAATGTCAAAAACTAGATTTCTTTTCAGATACTGTTTGTAAACACACACACACACACACACACACACACACTCCCTTAAAATATTTGCTCTAATTTTGTTTCTGGCATTAGATAATAATTCCAAAGGATTACATACATGCTTATTCTTTTTTGCACTATTTGCTAAAGTTTCATATATTTCATTTTTGTCTTCCCAAACAGATGATAAACTCCTGTAAGTTTTATAATTCTTCTCTATCTCATACAGCACTGAACACATAGTAAGCATTCAATAAATACTTGATTTTACAAATGAAGCTCACCTAGAACATTCCCTGGATAATTGGTCTTCCTGGGCAATTTTTTATTTTTTCACTTACTTGTTCAACATGCATTTATTAAATGCTTATTGTATGTCAGAAGCTGTGTTAGGTACTGGGAACAGAGACAAGAACAAGCTATGGTGGCTCCTCGTTCCTTCTGGGATCCAGGGCACAAGTATTCAAAGTCACTTAAACTTAAGTGACCTTCTAGTGCTGCTGGCCCTCGGTTTTCCTGCCCTGATTTGGCCCTTTGTGCCTGGCCCAAGGCCCACATCTTTACTCTAGACCACCAGAAAGCTCCCTGGGCAGTTCTAGCTTCTGTCTGAAGGACAGCTCTGAGTTCTCTCCTCTTTAGAAAAACAATTCTCAGGTTTACTACTTCTAAGTCACTGCTCTTAAAGTTTCTTCTTACTTTTTCTAAACCCAGTACTTCTAAGTTCTTTTAGTTCTCTCCTCCCCTACCACTTCATTTCTTCACACACAGAAAGCTGGCTGGGCTTCATTTATTTATTTATTTATATGTTGGGCTTATTACCCAACAGCATATAGCTTGAAATACTCCACTGTCCAGAGGTTGCTAGGTGGCACAGTGAACAAAGCACTTGGTATGGAGTCAGGAAGACCTGAATTCAAATTTGGCCTCAGATCACTAGTGTGACTTGGGGCAAGTCACTTAACCTGTCTGCCGCAGTTTTGTCAATTGTAAAATGGGTATAACAATAACAACACCCACCTCCCTGTTAGGGCTGTTGAGGATCAAATGAGACAATAATCAGCAGTCTTGCACAGGGTAGTAAATACATATTCCTTCCCCCTTCCCTCCACTTTTAGTTAAGTGCTCTATGCCAACACCTGGTACAACGCAGGACCTAATGAATGAATGAACAGCATCATCATTTACATCTTCCCACATTTCCTGCCCTTTGTCTCTCTTATCAGTACCATCTGTAGTATAAACATTAGCACTTCTAAAATTCAATGACACCTTGATTACTCTAGCCTAGCCTTATAAGGCCAACTAAAAACCACATACTTTGTTAAGATTTTGCTTCCTTGGTCACATCTTAACTTGTCATCACCTCGAGATCCTTGAGAAGTACTGAAACCACCCTTGAGATTTAATTAACCTGAGGGACAAACTGATGCAGCTTCCTGGTGCCCTAAGGTAAAACACCAGCCCAGGAGTCAGTAGCAACTCCTTCAGTTGAGCCAATCCAACACCACCCAATGGGTGTTGTAGCCTTGCTTAATATCTTTTCCATACTACAGCTAAATCAATTTCCTCCTGTAACTGTTGGATTGTCTATGATTGTCCCATTTCATTACAATACCAAACCTGAACCACTAGACCAGCTTTAGTCAGGCCTGGCCCACAACACCAGCCTATTTATTGTTCAACAACAGATACTTCAGAAAAGGGCAGCAAAAAGCTTTAATGCCTACCAGTAGAGGCTGTTGAGTCCTTTACTTTTTTGTTTGAGATGTGGGAGGATGCCAGGGAAGGAGTTTAGACTTAAAAAACAACAAACTCAATAAATTACATGAACATCCAAATCACAAGCATTTCATTTAAAAATTTTTAAAATTCATTTTGAACTGAAATACATAAAGACAAAAAAAAGGAAATATTTCCATATATATACACATATATACATAACAAAGAGGATTCAATATAAAACTATGAATTTCCATTTCACCATTTACTTTTTCTGGAAAAACTATGTAATAAGTACTACACATCATTTTCAAAGCTATGAAAACTTTTCTGTGCTTCCTTCTAAATTTTCTTTTGTTCTCTGCTGTATACTTTTTATTTTTCTCCCTACCTCCTTCCCACCCTGCCCTAGAGAAGACTACCATTAAATACAAATTTGCATATATATGTAAAACCCCACTATACATGCTTCTATTTATCATTTCTTTCTCTGAAGCAAATTCTTTCATAAGACCTTTGTAGTTGATTTGAATATAATATTCAAAATGATTTAGTTGTTCAAAGTTATTCACAGAACAATATTGCTGTTACTGTGTACAATGTTCTCTTGGTTCTGTTCCATTTCACTCTTCATTATTTCATGCAACTCTTTCCATGTTTTCTAAAACCCACCAAATCATCATTTCAACAAAAATTTTTTTTTTAAAGCAATTGGGGTTAAGTAACTTGCTCAAGGTTACATGGCCAGTTATTTCTAGGTGTGGTGCTAAGTATCTGAGCCCGGATTCTATCCCCCGGTCATCCCGACTCTGGGGCTGGTGCTCTTACTCGCTGAGCCACCTGGCCGCCCCTAAGCAATTGGGGCTAAGTAACTTGCTCAAGGTTACACGGCCAGGAGTTTCCGGGTGGGTGCTAAGTGTCTGAGACCAGATTCAATCCCAGGTCATCCTGACTCTAGGGCCAGTGCTCCTACTCACTGTGCTACCTGGCCACCCTCAACAAATATTTCTTAAGCACCTATGAGTAAAGGACTATGTTAGGTTTTAGATGTACAAGGACAAAAATGAAAACAGTTTCTGCCTTCAAAGGTTTATATTTTGATGCTATTCTTGGTAAATTTAATCACAGATAAATCTATGGGAAACAAGACCTCAAGAAGTTTACTATTTGGTTGGAGAGATAATATTGAAAAACATTAATACAAGACTTCCAGGGGGCAAAGCAAAGACAGCAGAGTAGAGAAAGTGCTCAGCTGAGCTCTCCTAACATTGCCTTCCAAACAATTTTAAAACAATGCCTAGAAACAAAAAATCAGAGTGAGACATTCTTCCAGCCTAAGACAACACAGGAGGTCAAAAGAGAGATCTGGGACAAGAAGAAGGAGGTTACCCTGGAGTCCACGTGAATGAAACACCAATGGTGGGATGAGGTGGTAGAGACAGATGCAGTAGCAGTTTCTGGATTTCTCAATCTGGAGATAATAAGGGGACCTGGCAACTGGTTAGAGAGAGACCCCCAAAGTGACACTATTTGGTAATTCCACTGCCTACACCCATTTTTAGGTCAAAGATCAAGGGCAAGGAGGAGCACTTACTGTCAACAGGGAATGGAAGCCCTGAGGGCTTCTAGTCCCAAGGGATCCGGGGCTCTCACAATCCTAAGGGATCAAAGGTCCCTTCTGAGTAATGACCAGAGTGCAGATCAGAAGAGCAATGATCGCATCACTGTAAACTTCCAATCCCCAGAACTACCTCTGAAAACAGCAGTGCAAAAAGTCTGATGCTTGCGACAGCTTCCTCTCTACCTAACACCACAGAGCACAACATTAACATAAAGATTCAAATCCAAAAACAGGAAGAAAAAATGAGCAAACAACAAAAAGTGGATCTGACCATAAAAAAAGACACCTGACTGAGAAGAGCAAGACATTCAAAAGAAGACAATGAAGCCAAAACAGCTACAAGCAAAGCCTCAAAAAAAAAAAAAAAAA
>NW_027185715.1:8443508-8585158 GCF_028583685.1 Petaurus breviceps papuanus | reverse complement strand
AAAAAATGATTTTTCAAAATCAAATAACAGCAGTAGAGGAAAAATCAGTTTAAAAAAAAGAAAAGGAAGAATATTATGAAAAGACAATTAATAGCTTAGTAAAAAAAGGCAAAAAATTACAAAAGAAAACAATAGCTTAAAAAAAGAACTAGCAAAATAAGTAAAACAAATTCACTGATAAAGTTCCTTAAAAAGGAGAATTGGCCAAATGGAAAATAAAAAAGGGCAAAAAAAAAATCAAAAGAATGGGGGGGAGATGTGGGGAAGAGAAGAAAATAAGAAATATTTTTTTGAAAAAAAAAAAAAAACTAACCTGGAAAACAGATTGAGGAGAGATAATTTAAGAATTACTGGATTACTTGAAAGCCATGATCAAAAAAAGAACCTAGACATATTTCAAAAAATTGTGAAGGAAAACTGCCTTGATATGCAAGAACCAGAAAGTAAAATAGAAATTGAAATAATATATTTATCACCTCCTGAAAGAGATCCCAAAATGAAAACTCCCAGGAATATTATAGCCAAATCACAGAGCTCCCAGGTCAAAGAGAAAATATTGCAAGTAGCCATAAAGAAACCATTTAAATAGCTGGGTGCCACAGTCAGGATCACACAAGATTTAGCAGCTACCATACCATACCATAAAATCAGACAGCTTGGAATATGATATTGTGGAAGGCAAAAGAAGTTAGATTACAACCAACAATAATCTACCCAGCAGAACTGAGTACAATCCTTCAATGGAAAAAAAAATGGACATTTCATAAAATGAAGGACTTTCAAGCATTCCTGATGAAAAGACTAGAGCTAAATAGAAATTCTGACTTTCAAATACAAAACTCAAGAGAAGCATAAAAAGGTAAACATGGAAGAGGAATCATTGGGGACTTAAGGATAAACTGTTTATCTTTCAATATGGGAAGATGCGACAGATATCTTTTAAAAACTTTACCAGGTCTTTTTCAGATTAAGTGCTAGCTAGTTAAGCCTCTGAACCACTGAAATTAATTTTCTGAAGCAGGATAAAAAATAATTGCAATTATCCTTATTCAGTTTTATATTACTCAAGGTCTTTCCAGATTTTTTGGAATCTAGTCTGTCATCCAAAGCTCCTAACTTTGTGTTTGTTACCTACAAGTGAGAAGGATGTTTATCTATCTATCTATCTATCTATATTTTTTCAAATCACAGATAAAATGTTAAACAGAATAAGGACAAAACATAGTTCCTTTGGGGGTGTTCTACTGGACATTACTTTCCCAAAATGACATTAAATCATTAATGACTATTCATTGGGTCCAACTATTTAAATTCCAAATCTAAGTGTACCAGCAGCTAGTTGATATTTCTGTATCTTTCTCACAAGACTAACACCAAGGATTTTTGTCAGAGGTCTTACTAAAACTGAGGTCAATTTAAACAACAGTATTTCTCTGACCCACCACTTTAAAAAACAACAACAACAAAAAGAGTTTTTCTCGTATGATCTATAATTAATTTTTTTTGAGGGGGGAAGGCAAGGAAATTGGGGTTAAGTGACTTGCCCAAGGTCAAACAACTAGTACATGTATCAAGTGTCTGAGGCTGGATTTGAATTCAGGTCCTCCTGACTCCAGGGCTGGTGCTCTATTCACTGCGCCAGCTAGCTACCCCTATAATTCTTTTCAAAGAGTTATTTTCATCAACCAAATTTTGTACCTCTTTTTCCATTTGGTTGATTGTTTTTTTAAGGTGTTATTTTCTTGTTATTTTTTGTGCTTCTTTTATCAGACTGTTAACTGTGTTTTCATAATTTTCTTGCATAGCTTCTCATTTCTTTTCCCAATTGTTCTTCTATGGTGCTTATTGATTCTTAACATTATTTTTAGCTCTTCCAAAAGTTCTTGTTGGACTTGTGTCGAATTAGTTTTCTTTGAGGCTTTGTTTGTAGCTGTTTTGACACTGTTGTCTTGAATTTCCACGTCACCACAGTACCTTTTTATCGTCAGGTTCTCTCTCTTTTTTGCTGTCTGCTCACTGTTACAGCTTATTTCTTGACTTTTAACTTTATGCTAAAATTGGCCTCTGTTGCTGGAGCAGGAATTGGGGAAGATGGGGACGGTCCCAAGCTTTAGGCTTTTTTGTACTTTTGTTTTCAGAGCTACTTCTGGGTTTTTGGAATTTTCAGTGCTTCCTACATGGCATGCTGACAGGAGAGGTGTAGTCACTGCTCCCTGGTGAATGGAAGTGATACTACTCCTCAGAACCCTTGCTCCCTTGGGACTGAAAGAGATACTGTTCTTCAGCACAGTAAGCGCTCTGCTCTGTGCTATAAGTGTTCCCTGTTAACCAAGTGGCAAATATTTTCTAAAAGACGACCACTACTTATCAGATTGACTAACATGGAAAAACAGAAAAATGATAAATGTTGGAGAGGATGTGAGAATGTTGGGACAATAATTCATTGTTGGTGGAGCTGTGAGCTGATCCAACTATTCTGGAGAGCAATTTGGAACTATGACCACCAAAGGGCTACAAAAATGTGCAGACCCTTTGGCCTAATAATATCACTTCTACAGCTGTATCCAAAGAGATCATAAAAATGTGAAAAGGACCCACATGTACAAATATATCTATAGCAGCTCTTCTTTATGGTGACCAAGAACTGGAAATCAAGAGGATGCCCATCAATTGGGGAATAGCTAAACAAGTTGTGGGATATGAATGTGATGGAATATTATTGTGCTATAAGAAATGATGAACAGGCAGACTTCAGAGAAACCTAGAAAGACTTATATGAACTGATGCTGAATGAGTGGAGCAGAACCAGGAGAACACTGTACACAGTAACAGCCACAGTGTACAAAGACTGATTTTGATACTTAGCCCTTCTCAGCAATGCAAGGACCTAAAAAAACTCCAAAGAACACATGATGGAAAATGCCAGTCACATCCAGAGAAAGAACCAGGGAGTGAGAATGCAGAACAAAGCAGACTATTTCCTTTCTGGTTGTATTTTTTTTTTCTTTCTCATGGTTTTTCCCATTCGTTCTAATTCTTATATGCAACATGACTAATATGAAAATGTGTTTAATAGGAATGTATGTGTGTAGCCCATATCAGATTGCAAGCCACCTTGGGGAGGGAGGGGGAAAAAATTTAAAACTTATGGAAGTGATTGTTGAAAACTAACAATAAATAACTTAATAAAAAAAAAAGACTGCCAAAAAAATAACTGTAGTTTATGTACCAATATCAGTTGCTGAGGATGAAGAGATAAAGAAATTCTAAGAAGAACTTGATAAGACTACAAATTAAATCAATGTATACTCCAATACTTGGGAAGTTCAGGGCAAAGGTAGGGAAAGATAGGAATGGGTAGAAATAAATAGGAGGCACGGTTTAGGAAAAAGGAATGACAGAGGCCACAGACTGTTAGATAAACAGAGTATCAAGGCTTTAAATCATGAACACAGTCTTCAAGAAAAAAATGAAATAGATATTTTGACAGATCTGATATTGACATGGGCATTATCCTTCAGTTAGCTGTATGTGCAGTCCTATCAAAGCTAAGATTAGAACTAGTAAAAAGCAAGAAGAATAATGAGAGATGTGGCAAAAAACTTAAATAATTCTAAATTAAGCAAGTAACTGACTACCAAAAATGAGATATGGACAACAAAAGCGACATCAACACTAACCATAAAAATTTTTTAAAGAAGTTTAACCAATATAAATTAGTTAAGACAACAGTGAAATCAAATGAGTTCAGAAGTCATGTTAATAGGGGAACATCTGATACACATGCCAAACAGAAAGAAGGCTGCAGTAGGCAAAACCAATCCTTAATCAATAAATGATGCCAAAGACTAAGGATAAGCAGTTTTCAAGAAAATATATCCGAGTTACCAATAGCCATGTGAAAAAACCCTCCATGACACTAATAATTAAGAATACCACAAATAATAGCAACTTTGAGGTTCCACTTCACGCCCATCAGATTGTTAAAGATGATTTAAACAAATTTTGGAAAGACTATAGTAAAAGGAACATAATGCACTGTTAGGGAAGCTATGGATTTGTCCAGCCAATCTGGGAAGCAATGTGGAATTATGCTCTCAATGTTATTAAATCACACATATTCTTCAACCTAAAAATATCACTACTAGACTTAAATGTCAAAGTGAAAAAAAAAAAAAGGAAAACGACCCATATAACATTTATTGTAATGGCAAACAACTTGAAATTGAGGGTAACTGATTTGGGGAATGAATCAATAAAACATGAATATAATAGAATACCATTATGCCACAAAACAGACAGTGTCAGAGAAATTTGGGAAGACCTGTATAAACTGAAGAAAAGTGATCAAAAACAGAACAAATTACTTACTAGCAACCTTGCCAAAATGAGTAACTTTAACTTAAAAAGTATCGCAATAAACTATTAATTCTAGAGAATTGTTGCACACTACCTAAACTGTGCAAGAGCAGCAAATGAACTCTATGCAAAATGAGACATAATTTTTTTAGGTGAATTTCATTTTACTTTATTGGAATCACTAATTTGATTGTGTTCAACCTTTACTCATAAAGTCTCTACTACATGCCAAGCTCTGGGCTAGATGCTATGGATACAAAACAAAAATGAAAGTCCATGATCTTTAGGAGCTTATCAGAGCTTATCTTTTTTTTTAAATATTTTATTTTCCAATTACATGTACAAACAATTCTTAACACTCACTTAAAAAAATTTTGAGTTCTGAATTCTGTCCCTCCCTTCTCCCCCCTCACAGAGAAGGAAATTTGATATAGGTTATACATGTGCAATCATGTAAAACATTTCCATATTAGTCATGTTGCGAAAGAAAATAGATATGTACCACCCCCCCCTCCTCCAAAAACCCTAAAAAAGTATGCTTTGATTTGCATTCAAACTCTATCAGTATTTTTCTCTGGAGGTGGAAAACCTTTTTCATTACAAGTCCTTCAGAATTGTCTTAGATCTTTGTATTGCAGAGAATAGCTAACTCATTCGAAGTTGATCATCATACAATATTGCTGTTACTGTGTACAGTGTTCTCTAGGTTCTGCTCACTTCAGTTTGTATCAGTTCATGTGAGTCTTTACAGGTTTTTCTGAGCATTCTGATGATCATTTCTTATAGCACAGTAGTATCCCATCACAATCATATACTACAACTTGTGCAGCCGTTCCCCAAATGATGGGCATCCCCTTGATTTCCAACTCTTAGCCACCACAAAAAGAGTTGCTAGAAATATTTTTGTATACATAAGTCCTTTTTTTTTTAAAAAATCTCTTTGGGATATAGATCTAGTAGTGGTATTGCTGGGTCAAAGAGTATAAATAGTTTCATAGACCTTTTGGAATAGGTCTAAATTGCTCTCCAGAACAGTTTGATCACTCTACCAATAGTATGTTAGTGTCTCAGTTTTCTCACATACCCTCTAACATGTCATTTCCCTTTTCTGTCATATATTAGCCAATCTGATAGGTATGAAGTAATATGTCAGAACTGTTTTAATAATATTTCTCTAATCAATACTGATTTAGAGCCATTTTTCATATGGCAATATATAGCTTTGATTTTATCATCTGAAAATTGCCTGTTCATATCTTTTGACCATTTATCAATTGGGGAATGACCCTTATTTTTATAAATTTGACTCAGTTCTCTATATATTGGAGAAATGAGGCCTTTAGCAGAGAAACTGCTATAAATCCTGCTTTTTACCCCCCCACCCCACCCCAAACCAGTTTTGTAGGATTCTGGTTTTTAATCTACTTAGCTATAAGTAGTTTATAGTGTTTTTTTTTTGGCTGAATCCATTACATTTACATTCATATTTATGATTACTGTGTACTTCCCTCTAATCTATTTCCCCACATTTATCCTTCTTTCTCATTTCACCCTGTCCTTTCTCAACAGTGTTTTGCTTCTGACTACCACATCTTCCATTCTGCCTGTCCTTCTATGCCTGTGGCACCTCACCCCTGTAATGCCATGCATAGAAGCTTTCCAGAAGAATGCTACTGTGAACAGCTTTTAAGGTTCTGATTAAACAGTATAGTGATCACTCTATTCCATAACAAATCAAGCAAAACTTTCACAGAGAATCAAGGTACAGAATTCCTATTATTAGAACTTATCACAGAAAATCACAATATAATATTCACAACATAATCTCAAAGTAAAAAAGTCACTCTTAAGTTAATTCAATCAGTCACTTATCAGTAGTCTCAAAGTACACAGTCAAAGTTTTCCGCTCTTGATTAACTCAATCAGTCACTTATTCAGCAATCAATTACTAAGTATCATACACAAAAACCTCCACCCTTTAGGTCACTAATTAACTATAATTCCATAATTACTCAATACCCAAGGAGAAGTCTTTTCATCTTGACTTGCGGCCTGTTCTCAGATTCCCTGGATCCCCTTCCATGCTCCCAGATTCTATCTGGGATTCACCAGACTGTCACCTGGGTTCAATGGCAGACAGCTCCCAGTTCCTTGACCAGCTCTCTGGGTAGGTCCTGCTCTACATTGAAGTTCACAGGGTCTGGTCCATATCAGATCCTTCACCATTTCTGCTCCAGGGAATTCAAGGCTCAACCAAGCCACAAACAAATAAAGTCTCAGCATCCCAATCATGCTTCAATCACCTGGGCTCCCGCCCAGAAGAAGCTCCACCACCACAAGCTCCCAGGAAATTCTGGCTCAGTTCTCCATTCTTCTGTTGCTGCTCTGCCACCAGATCTTAGTCTCAAGAAATTCTGACTGTGCCTCTCTGGGGCTTTTCTTATATACACACAGCATTAGCTACTTCCTGTTTCAGCCAACCCCTTCCTGTTACATCAGTAACAGGAGACAGGAGTTCATATCTTCTGTTTCCCTAACAGAGGCTTGATCAGTTACTAAGTGCTAAGTACCTACTACTTTTGCCAAAACAAAGGGATGCAAATTCAAAATTAAATTACCATTACAGCCCCTTATTTCCCTCTCCCTCCTCCCCCTTTCTTGTAGGGTAAAATACATTTCTATACCCAGCTTAGTATGTATGTTATTCCCTCTTTGAACCAAATTTTATGAGAATAAAGTTAAAGCACTGCCTGATACCTCCTCATCAATTTTCCCCTCCAATGTAAAAGCTCTTCTGTGCCTCTTATATGAAGGTCATACTTGCCTCTCCCTTCCTTCTTCCAGTCAATCCCTCTTGTAAATTTTTAATTTTATTTTTTTGGATATCGTCCCATCATAGTCAACTCACACCAATGTCTTCTATGTATGCTCCTTCTAACTACCCTAATAATGATAAAATTCTTTCAAGTTACATGTATCATCTTCCCATGTAGGAATGTAAACAGCTTAACCTTATTAAACCCCTTATAATTTCCTCTTTCCTGTTTACCTTTTCCTGTTTCTCAAGTCTTGTATTTCAAAGTCATTTTCTATTCAGCTCTGGTCTTTTCACCAGGAATACTTGAAAGTACTCAATTTCATTAAATATCCATTTTTCCCCCTTGAGGGATTATAGGCAATGTTGTTGAGTAGGTGATTCTTGGTTGTAATCCTAGCTATTCTGCCCTCTGGAAGATCATATTCCAAGTCCTCTGCTCCTTTAATGTAGTAGCTACTAAATCTCGCATGACCCTAACTGGGACTCCACAATATTTGGATTCTTTCTGGCTATTTACAATATTTTCTCATTGACCTGGAAACTCTGTTGTAATTTGGCTAGAATATTCCTGTAAGTTTTCATTTAGGGATCTTTTTCAAGAGGGGATTGATGTATTCTTTCAATTTCTATTTTATCCTATGGCTCTATGATATCAGGGAAATTTTTTTTCAAGTCTTCTTTTCTACCCTGGAACTGTGACCAGGGTCCCCGCTCCTACCAGTGCTACTCCGCCCCATTGGACTGTGACCTAGAACTGAGTATGGGCAATTCAACAGAGCCCTGGCCCAGTGCCAGCAAAGGGGGACCTGTAACCTCCTCTGGACCACTCCGGTAGCTGAAGGCTCTGGAGGCCACCACTTCACTTCAGCTTCAGCTGTCTTCCTGGCCTGCTGCTGACTTGCCTATGCTGCACTGTGTTCCACTTCACCTCAGTGACACAGACACTTCCCACAGACCTTCTAAATTGTCTTGGGCTCACAAACCATTTCATCCTGTCCCTTTGTTCGTTCTGCCACTCCAGAATTCATTTTCTGGCATTATTTTAAAGTTGTTTGGAGAGGAATTTGGGAAAGTTCAGATGAGTCCCTGCCTTCACTTCCTAGGCTCTGCCTCTCCAACACATATGTTTCTGGACATGGCTACTGTGAGAATTTGTTTTGCTTGACCATGTATATTTATTATAAAGATTTTATTTTTCTTTCTCAAAAGGGGAGGGATATGGCAGGGAGATTAGACAGAAGTTTAGGGGAAAGTCCATCAATTAAGGAATGGCCAAACAAGTTGTGGTATATGATTGTGATGGAATACTACTACATTGTAAGAAATAATGAGCAGGTTGATTTTCAAAATACATGGAGAGAGTTGCATGAAATAATGAAGAGTGAAATGAGTAGAACCAAGAGATCACTGTACACAGTAACAGCAATATAGTTCAAAGAAAAACTGAATGACTAAGCTATTCTGAATATAATAAATATTCAAATCAACTACAAAAGGACCTATGAAGGAAGATGCTACCTATCTCTAGAGAAAGAAGTGATAAATAAAAGCATGCATAGTATGGTTTTACACACACACACACACACACACACACACACACACACACACACCCACCCATGGCAACAGATTGGTTATGGTTGTGAGATAGTGAGAAGTTAAGGATGACATCCGAGTTGCACACTTGTGTAATTGAAAGCATGATGGTCCAAGGAGCCAAGAGGAAAACAGCAGCCTGGATTGCCTTCAGGAAACTTCAAAGATCCATTATTGATCCCAAGCTTGCCATGAAATCAAAAAAATCTTACTTAATACCAATATTTTACCAATGTTGCTATATGGCAGTAAAACTTGGAATATGACAATTTCCAAAATGAATTCAAAATTAAAAATCACATAAAGGGTAAAGAGTAGAAAGATGCATGGTGTGTGAGCCAGCTGCAACATAAAACCAATTAGGAACTTCAAGTAACAGGAGTAAAATGTCAGCAAAGAATTCTGACAGAAAAAAGGAGATGGGCTAGTCATAGGGAGAGGAGAGAATGAAGACAGGTAGACAGCCAAAGTGCTTTTAACTTGTACTTTTCTGATGATAGGAGAAAGCAAGGTATATCCCAAACATTTGGGTGGACTCTCTTTGAGAAACTTGAGAAGTCATGGGTAATAGTAGCAGAGGGCTGGCAAGCAGGGTTAGGATAGGAACTATATGGTTGGAAAGGACCCTGAAATTGATTATGGATTCATATGACATGTGAGCATATTACAACCTGCTGGCCTAATTTTTCATTACTAGAGCTGCCCTATACAGTCTACTGCCTTTTTAAACACATACAAGCTGGTTTTTTCTTCTCCTTTCTCCCTTGATTTATATTATGATTAATATCCTAATTGCTACCTAAAGATCATTCTAAGTAATGCAAGCACTGCTTTCCCAAAGAGGTTAACTATATAATCTTCAATGATTTCCATGATATACTAATGAGATAATAGTAGTGTCATATGTAACACAAAGAGTGAACTTTCTGTCTATATAAGTATAAAAACATTTTAAAGAACTAAATCCCATCCTGTATAACAATATTTTACTTATCTTCAGGAATAATGTATTTATTTACATTTTCAAAATGACATTCAGAGATGAACATTCTTATAATGTAAATGAAATCAACATTAAGCTTAAGAATGAGAATATCATTAAGTCTTCATTTTAATTATTTATACTCTAGATATTTATTCAATACCCTATGCAACTAAGATTTTATAACCTAATAAGAGTAGTATGCTATGATATTATTACACATTTTGAGTATTTTAAAATTCCAAAGGCCTGAGTTAAGGTGTGAAAAATTTGGAACCCTGCCACAGGTTTGTCACACTTGGAACCTTTGGAAGCTTGCCACACTTATTTATCTCCCTGCTTCAAGTCTCTCTTCACTCCAATACATCCTTCATACAGCTATCAAAGTGATTTTCTTAAAATGTTTAGGCATTACAACCCCTACTCCTACTCCCAATTCTAGTGGCTCACTATTGCCTCTAAGGAAAAAAAAATAAAACTCTGGCATCTCAAGTTCTTCACAGTTTAGTCCCATTCTATCTTTCAAGTCTTCTTACACATTACTCCACCACTTCATACACTCTGTATTCTAGTCATACTGGGTCCTACTTGTTCTGCACACATAAAATTCCAACTCCTATATCTATGTCTGCACTGACTGTCCTCTATGCCTGGAATGAACTCCCTACTCACTTCCATCTCTAGAAATCAGTGTTCTTTTAAGAATCAGCTCAAGTATTACCTTCTCTAGAAGATATTTCCTGGGCTCCACAGTGTCTAGTGTTTTTTCTTCCAAGGTTAATTTGCATCTGCTTTTAATGTGTCATATATGCCTATATAGTTATACATAATGTCTTTCTCACTGAAATATGAGCTCTTTAAGGGCAGGGACTTCTTCACTTTTGTCTTTGTCTTGCCAGTACTTAGTACAAAGCCTGGCATATAGTAGTTGACTTAAAAAGTGATTTATGATTGAAAGATGTCAACTAACTCTCCTTACAGAAGCCTCAGGGAACTATTTATAAATCTATAAACTCTAAATGAAAAACTTACATAGTATCATGATTCTGCAAATATACTTCAAATAAACATTTCAGAAATATAAACTAAATTAATATAAGCCCGAGATGAGTCATTTTTGTTATGTAAACATAAATATGCTGAAAAAAGTTTAACTGGAATATTCTCTAAGGTTTAAATAAACAATCTATACTTCCCCATGTGTTCTGGTTAAATCTCTCAGGCATTTTGGGCTAAATGTCAGAAGATTCCAGGAAATAATTTTAATAAACGACCTACTGACAAACATATGGATCTGCTAAAAAAAAAAAAAAGGCAGGGAAAAATACTGAGGTCAAATTCTAAAATTATTTGGATTCAAATACAAATATCCCTAATGTGAATGGCTATAATCCTTGATAAGCTGTTTAACATCCCTGTAGGTCAAAATTTCAATCTCCAAAATGGGAAAATCATATTTTACCTGTAACTCCTAAGTATAATAAGCACATAAATTCAGTAGTACTAGTTTCTGTGAGCATATATGTATATTTTACTTGATAAAAGATGAAATAACTCAATTCAAGAGATAAAGGGAACAACTTTTGGCGAGAAGGCTCTAGAATGAACAATGGAAAATGACACACAGTTATAAGGCCCCAACAATTTTAGTTAGGGAATTGGGCCCATCACCTATTTTTGTATGGCCTCCAAGCAAAGAATAGTTTTTCTACTTTAAAATATAGTTTATTTATAAATTACATATAAAATAAATGGCATTTATTTAAAAACATTTCCTTCTCTTTTCTCCTTTTATTAATATTATGATTAATTTCCTGACAGCTATCTAAAGATCATTCTAAGTAATGTAAGTACTGTTTTCCTGAAGAGGTTAACTGTAATTTTCAGTGATTTCCATGATATAGTAATGGGATAATGGTATTGGCATGTAAGATAAAGAGAACTTTCTGTCTGAGTGATTTTTCCATTTTAAAATGAACATTACTTATTCTACATGTAATTTAGAAATAAATTATATTTTAAAGTGGGAAAAAACCATTTTTAGCTTGTAGGTTGTACAAAAAGAGGTGGGTGGGCTGTAGTTTGCTAAACCCTGTGTTTACCAGTACATATACCTTTTGGATAGGAACCATGGATAGACATGGATAGACAAAGAACAGACAGAAAAGCAGTTGGACTATATTTTGGTAAACTGTGGAATTTTCAAAAATCTCAAGCTACTGCCTTCTGTAAAAGCCCCTAAAGCTGCAAATTATGGAAAACAATGGTCTCAGAAATATCAAAATTATAGGTGATCCAAAGGACAATGTAAAGATGCATGGTGCATGCAAGGTAGGCTGCAACATATTCCAAGAAATGAGTTACATGCAAAAAAGGGTGCAAAACATCACCAAGAATATGCAGTACCCAAAAAAGTGTGGATTAGATTTATAGTGAGAATGAGGTATAGCACATAGGCAGCCAGAGTTTTGTTCTAATATTTATAAAATATTAAAATAACTGGAGGAAAGCCTTTAGTGTACTAGACAGAACCTCTCTGGAAGATTAAAGAAAAGAAATAAACCCACCAATATGGTCAATCAATGCATATGTATTAGATAGACATTTCATATGAACAATAAATTGGGCCAAGAACTTACAAGTGAAGATCAAAATTAATATTACTTTTAGTTTTTACTGTGAGGATTTCTATTGTATTGATCCTATAATGTAATCAATTTTATTTTGTATTGACTTTTTAAATGAGTCTGCCTAAGGCCCCTTTCTATGTCCTTTAATTGAGTTCAGGAATTCTATTTTCCCTCCAAGTTAGTTTAATGTGGAAACTAAGGGATGCTCATCAATTGGGAAATGGCCTAGAAATGACAAGCAGGTAGATTTCCAAAAAACCTGAAAAGACTTACATGAACTGATGGTGAGTGAAGTGAGCAGAACCACAAGAACACTGTACATAGTAACAGCAACACTGCCATAATCAACTCTGATTGATTCAGCTCTTTTCAGCAATACAATGATCCAAGACAATTCCAAAAGACTCATGATGGAAAATGCTATTCACATTCAGAGAAAAAACTGATGGAGTCTGAATGTAGATCAAAGCATACTATTTTCACTTCATTTTTTTCATAGTTTTTTCCTTTCGTTCTGTTTCTTCTAATATGACTAATATGGAAATGTTTTGCATAACTGCACATAATGTTAAGAATTTCCTTTATGCATGTAATTGGAAAAAATAAAATGCTAATTAAAAGAAAAATGAAAATAAAAAATCAACTAAAAAAAGTTATAATTAATGGGAAAAACTTATCTACCATACTTTTAGCTTCTGGGAAAATTTCAAAACATTCGTTAGGTATCTTTAAAGGCCTACAAGCTGATCTGGTATATTTCCACAAGGTATGTTGTCCATCCCGGCCTGTCCTTGAAAATTAAGGAGGGTATTATCTCCCTGAAAAATCCTCCTAGGACAGTCTGCTATCCCTGGTCCATTAACAATTTCCTCAGGATGCAGATGGGTCCCATAAATCAACCAACATTCCTTGATGATGACAGCAAGGGTGGTTGCTAGTCCCACTTGGGTGCTAGACTGCTTTCCTTGATGTAAACAATCATGTGTCCCCCCCGCAGTGATGCTGTCTACCCTGTAACCAATCACCTTATTTTCCCCACCTACCCAACTCTATTCTTTGCTCTATTGTACTTCCCCAAACTATGTGAAGGCTAGTAAGCCATACCTTGTGATCCTTGGTCACTGAGAAAGATCATTGACTCAATTTATTGGTTACTGCTAACAAAACTAATAGTTTGATCATGCTTGGACCACTGCCTCTCATTTTATCATAATTTTAAAATGCAACAACATAAGGACAACAAACAGAAGAGTAATGTATAAAAGTATCCTAACTGTTTTCTTCATCCTTGATTGCTGAGAATAAAGAGGCAGAGAAATTCTATGAAGAACCTGATTATACCTTTCACATTAAATTGACACATACTGATACTTGGTGACTTTCATGCAAATTATCCTAATGCTAGATTACATTTGGGAAACTGAATCATTTTCAATGACTACAAGCTTCTTTCAGAAACAAATGCCCATCTTTATAATACTAATATTTTTCTAGTAATGCGATATGAGAGAAAATTATGGAGAATATGAAGTATTTTTAAAGGTCAGAGGTATAATGGGTTCGTGCTACCTTTCTACAGCATTAGTACATGTTAAGTTTTATATGAATTCTTAATTAAAAAAATAACAAATATAAAGTGAAAAAATTTACTTAAACTAAGAAAAAAGTATGGTACACTTGGTTCAATTAAAATTCACCTCTGACAGTGACCCAACTCCTATAGGAATGATAACATGATCACCTTACATCTACCATGTGTGTATCCTAGTTTGCTTTATTTTCCTAGGTACCTATAAATGTGTAAGGCAAGTTTAAGTAAGCCTTTATAGAACCCTAAAAATCTGCTAACTTAGCAAAGAGGGGCAGTTGTGCTTGGAAAACCCCAGAAGTCCTCTCCTATACAGACTAACTTTCTTACTCTCCCTCGGATCCACTACTATTCAACATCACAAATGTTTCTGATTATGCTGCCCATGACTGAAAAACTGATGTCCCTGGTTACAACTCTATAAACTTAGAGATTTGGAAAAGTTAGTATAAATGAGATAGTGTAAGTAAAGTACTCTGCAAAACTTTAAGGTCAACATAAGTGTCTGTTATTATTATTTAGGTCCAAACAAGGAAAATTTTAATACAACATGCTTTTTTCATCATGTCATACATATTAAAAATTGGAAAACAGTTCTGTATGTAAGGGGTTAAAAACATTGAGATCCCACTGGGTTGCTTTCTTGAAATCTTTGTTCTTTAGAGTCATCCATCTGGAAAAAGAAAGTTTTAAAATATTCTAAAGGCTATATACATATGTGTAAAAATATCTGTATATGGCACAGTGTGGAGAGCTCTGCTCTCGGGAACGAAGACATGGGCTGACACTAGCTAGATGATTCATTAATCTGGGGTGGGGAATATACAGCCTTGAGATCACATGTGGCCCTTTAGATCCTCTGACTGAATCCAAATTTCACAGAACAAATCTGTTTCACACCCCTTCTTGATTAATTAACTCAGCATCTCTGGGTCTCAGGCTATACTCTAAAAATTTATCTAAACTGATGGCATTCCCACACTCACAAAATCAGAGTATCATGACATACAAACAAATCTGGTAATGAAACAATAAAAAAGAAATCAAAATATTAATGAAACAAAATTATTTCTCATAATTAAAATCGATCTTATGCTAATAGGATCTTATGCTAATAGGATCCAGCTCTGAATACCAAAGGGATAAAAATCAGGGATAAACAGTTTTAATTCAAAAATTCACTCTAGCATAATAAAATTTCACTTGCCACAAAATGTTGTCTCATACCCATCTTTTAAGTCCAGAGTGGAAATGACTGAAATTATTGCTTATTATTGTTCTTGTTAACAATGAGTAGACTCTCTATCTTTGGTAGAGGATTGAAGAAGGATCTGATCCTTCTATTGACTGGCATAGAAACTCTGACCTACTGCACTTTAGACCTTAGCTGGTTTGTACCTCCTTTAGCATCTAAAAGCTGTCCTGCCTCTGAGGGCCTGTTAAATTGATACTGAACTTTAGCAAGGATACCCAATCTACAGAGCCCATTGCAACCCAGAACTTTGAGCTCAAGAGGCATCAGCCTCAGTCTTTTCAGTGACACAGATTACAGGAATGCACTTTATCATGCTTGGACTAAATTGGGAAAATAAAAAGATAAAAAATTTAAAAAAAACAACTAAGTATAGTAGGGAAAAATGATTGCCTTTAGTTATCTAATATTTTATAAGACCTATTTATAAAGCAGTGAACCTAAGAACTATTTATTCTTTCATTCAGTATACCTAATGAGCATCTCCCAGTATGGGCATGCATACATGGATAAGACACAACTTAATAAGGAAGACAAATCATTCCCACAAAAAAACTATAATACAAGAATGCCTTAAATGAAATAAGAAAAACAGAAAATACTATAGGAATTCAGAAAAGAGAGATCACCTATGGTCGAGATGATCGCAGAAGGCTTTATGGAGGAGGTGGCATGTGATCTGGATCATGAAAAATGGGTAGGACTTCAACAGGAAGACACAGAATGTTCAAAAGTTATTTCCTTTAGTTGAAGAAGGGGAATGGACAAAGGTTCTTAATGAAATAGGGTTAATGGATAATAAATTCTATAAAACATTAATGATACCTAAATAAATCAAAGATGGAATGAAAACATTTTATATTTGAAATGTGTTCTAAGCACTTACCATTTTCAGGTTGAGTTTTCTTAAGTGAATCAATAAGGGTACTGACTGCTTTTAAAACAAATATGATTTCTGTCACTTGTTGCCTAAAAGAAGAGAAAAATATTTCAGTGAAAATGTAAAAATTTACAACTTATTCACTGGAACAGAAAAATAACTGTTAAGGTTTTTGACAATATTTGAGTGCAAATGAAATCAGAAGTGAAATATACTAATTTTATCCTTCATATGAAAAATACATTCTAATGTATGAGTAAATGTATAAATCATCAAGTTAGTAAATCAGGTAAGTTATAACTCCCCAAGATTATAGTCCCTCTCTAACGCCCCCAAAAGGTAAATGTTCCAAATGGCCAATCTCAAGGTATTCCTATTTGGAGATGGTACAAATGTTGAATAAAGGCTAACGTCACAAATTTGTTCCTTCAAGCCTTTCTCCACAAAAAAAGAGCTTTTCTACTGTAAGAATTTTCAATATTCTCCTCAGTTCCAATCATTTCTGATAGAAACTAGGGTTATTATTCTTGAGCTGAATCAGTTTTTAAAAATACTGAAATACATCTCTGATCCTATGTTTTACTCTATTAAAGTAACTTCATCAGTCTCTTTCTTAGGAAACAGTCTATAATTTCATCAAAACATTAGATGGCTGATTGAGATAATGCCATATAATCTGAGTTTACACTTGGAAATCAGGTAATTAAGTGAATTAAATTAAAAGCAGTGAACCTAAGAAAATAGATATTGAAATTATTTTAAAACTGATCTTCCCCACCCACAAATCATTACTGCAGCTCAGGACCCATTCTGAGCCTGCAGGTATAGATGGAACAATTATTGCTAGTTACAAGTACCACTTTCCCCAAGGTTACTACAAACTAATGCAACTTCACAGAACTCTGGGAGCTTGCTAAATAATGTACCTGCTTCTTGTTCCCATTGCCCAAGTCAGGTTCTTTCTTTAATCTATTATGAGACCTTGCTAACCATGACAAACACTACTTGGTCAATAAGTGCCTACAAAAGGTAATATATAGGTATGGGAAAATTGCTACAGTTATGGCAAATTCAGAGGCCGAAAGGTTCCTCATTTTAATCCACTTGGGAAAAGATTGAAGTTATGGATTTTAGGAACAACTGTAGATTTTCTTGTTTCCAAGGACAAGCTTAAACCTATAAGATAACTAAAATCCACAACTTAATGAAAACAAAAGGCATTATACCAGGGCTGACTGCACTTCAAAATAAGCAGTGATACTACACTGTGAAGACAGGACTCAGGAAGCAGAAAACTGTCCAGTTTTCCTATCCTTCACCTGGAAACTTCTTTCCATCACTTCTCAAACTGATTTAAATCATGCGTCTAAACAAAATCAGTCCTATCTCTAATTTTAAAATTTCAATTTTACCAATTTTTCTGTTGCTGCACCTCAGGAAGCTTCTAAGAAGTAGGTGATAGTGGCAGCCATGAATTAACTTATGAGCGTGGGTCAACTGGTGGAAACTACCAAGTACAGGCAACAATCTAAAGGCACCAAATACTCTCCTTTGCAGGTGGTCCGCCTTTTCAACGTTAAGTTGTAAGCCTTGGTCCTAACTTCTTGATAGTTCCCTGTGACTGAGTTTGGTCCGGATATTCTTGGCTTAATCGTCGTCTAGTTAATGTGGCTATAGTAATCGTGGATGAGCTAGAGAAAGACCCCAGAGCTGGAGTAAATGGATATCAAAATCGAATTTATGTTGTCAAAGGAGTTATTTTAAGTAGATTAGGTAAAAACAATTAAGTGGATTAGGAGAAAAGCAAGATTTCTAACAGAGATAACCAAGAGACACAACCTAAAGATGACTGAACAGAACAGTCGGATGCTCTCAGATTTTCTGCTTTACACCTTACTCTGATGCTAAAGAGAGATTGTGATAAATCATTATAATCACCGTTTACTTATAAGTAAAAAGAGTATGCCCATATTTTTAATAAAATTAAATAAAAGATGGAACCTTGGAAGGGGACATTTGCCACTGAGTCTTTCATCCTCTATGTAGCGATGTAGGACATCCTGGGATCTCTTCAAGAGCACCGAGAGGGCCATTCGTGAGATATAGCCTTCCTGAGGTGTCGTCACTTTGTTACTGAAGGAAAATTGGAGCAGTGTTTCAAAACACATTTTAGAAAATTCTTCTCTCATTCGAATATCAATTTCTGCTTCTGTAAAAGTAACATATGATCTTTAATTTAATAGTTAAATAAGAGACTGAAGTCTAAAATGCTCTTGTTAAATCTTTTTTTTTCCTAACTGAAATGCAGTTTTTTTTATTTTTTTAAATTAATTAGTTTGTTTCCTTTTAGTTTACAGGATTCAATTCCACAATTCCTTGAGTTTCACATTTTGTCCCCCTCTCTCCCCCAAGGTGGCATAAAGTCAAGTATAGGATCTGTAAATACTTTCACATTATACATTAGTCAGGTTATAAAGACGGATTGTATCAGATGGAATGAAAAATGGTAAAGAGGACATAAAACCAAATAAAAGAAGGAAAGATCAGGTATTTTGCTTCCACCTGGATATAAACTCAGTTTTTTCTAGTTCTTTCTCTGGATGCACACATTTCTCTCCATCATGAGTCTTTTGGGATTGACTTATATCACTGCATTGCTGAGAGGAGTCCAGTCTATCAAAGTTGGTCATCACACATACGTTGTGTCTGTAATTGTGTACAAATTTCTCCTGGTTCTACTCTTCTCACTCAGCATCAGTTCTTTTAAGCCTCTCCAGGTAAATATGAAGACCGTCTGCTCCTCGTTTCTTATAGCATAATAATATTCCACAACATGCATATACCACAACTTGTTCAGTCATTCCCCACTTGATGGGCACCCCCTTAATTTTCTTATTAAATCTTGAGCACAACTCTGGAAGACTTCTAAAATAAGTGAAATTAATATATTCTGGATTATATTACTGGATGTAAGATGTACTAATATTTTAAGTGGTTGTACTATTAATCTAATCATATATATAGCTCTTTTCATGATAAGGAAGTATATTTCTAGGTTACAGAAACTGTTACTGAAAATCATGTTTTCATTAAGAGCTATTATGTGGAAACGTTTATTTATCAAAGAAAAAAAGCAACACAATTTTGTTTAGACTAAATCAAGAGGGGAGCTTTTGAGAACCTTGTACTTAGCTCCAAAGTCTCTCTTTGGACATAGGGAAAGAAGTCAGTTTTAGTTTTAGTTGAGTCTGTCTCACTTGAGAGTTGGATCAAAAAGGATGGTGGGTAAGGGGGGAGTAATCTGATATGATATGATTGAGTAAGGAAGTACTAAGAATATATGTGTGGGGCGGCTAGGTGGCACAGTGAATAGAGCACCGGCCCAAGAGTCAGAAGGACGTGAATTCAAATCCGGCCTCAGACACTTGACTTCACTTACCAGCCGAGTGACTTTGGGCAAGTCACTTAACCCCAGCTGTCCTCCAAAAAAAAAAAATTTAATATAGGTGTGATTTTCTTAAGGGGTAAGAGGTGGGAATCCACAGAGTCTGAAGTGAGACTACCCTAATTTCCAGCACCAAGAGTTTCTACCTTCTATGACTGTAAACATTTGTGGATTTGTGCTCTTCTCAGGCTAACTTGATTTTAAAAAATAATAGCTAACATTTATATAGTGGTTACTATGTCCCAGCATTATGCTAAGTGATTTAGAATTATTATCTCATTTGAGGTAATAAAAGCTGAAGTATGAAAAACAAATCTCTGAGTCTTTAATTGCATGAAGTGCCTACCCCAACAGAGGAGACAATTTCTGAAGTAC
Source organism: Petaurus breviceps papuanus (assembly GCF_028583685.1). Classification (NCBI taxonomy): domain Eukaryota; kingdom Metazoa; phylum Chordata; class Mammalia; order Diprotodontia; family Petauridae; genus Petaurus; species Petaurus breviceps. The sequence goes on along the minus strand of NW_027185715.1, from coordinate 8,565,236 downwards.
AGAAGTAGAAGCCTTACGTTTCTCAGAAGAGGGAGACAAAGGAAGAAGAGCAAGAAGACTAGAACAATATAATCTCTGCTCTTTTAGAAGTAGTCTTAAAACATTTTCAACTCGCATTTATGTTCTCTCTCTCTCTCATCCTCTGCCCTTCAATAATCCCTATTCTCAATCAGCAGGGGGCAGGGACTGGACCTATGATTTCACCAGTAGAAAGAGCTCAGGGCGAAGAACTTCCTCTACCAATGCAGTTTAGCAACTTCTCACCCATCTATAGTTTTGGAGAAAGTTGTTCAGAAAACTGAGAAGTGACTTGCCCAGAGTCACACGGGCAATATGTTTCCAGGCAGAACATGAACACCAGACTTCTAGACTCCAGGATGGCACTCCATCTACTGTATTACACTGACAGTATACTAGTAAGTACAAATCATGTACAACGTGGTCAGAACATGAAGACACCAGCAGTTTGGGAGAATGAGAAAAGGTTCATGTACAACCAGGTGGTGCTTGAGTGATGCCTGATACCATGAGGCAGAGTAAGAGGGGGCACATCCCAGGGTAGGGGGCCAGCGCAAAGGCATGAGGAGAGGACAAAGTGTGGGAGATAAATAAAAGGACAGTGAGACTGGACCTTGGTTTGTGGCAAAAGCAATAATGCAAACAATGACAGAAAGACTGACTGGAACCAGGTGCTGGAGGGTTTTAAAAATGAAGCAGTTTATGGTTTTATCTTTAAGACAAGGAGCCAATGGAGTTCCCTGGGCAGGGGAAAGACATGCTCAGATTTGGGATTAGAGAACATTCCTTTGGCAGCTGTGTAAGGAGACCAGATTGGAATGGGAAGAGAATCTAGGCAGAGAGACCAATTAAGAGGCTGTTACAACAGTCTATGCAAGAGGTAAAGAGGGAAGTACTGATCTTTTAGGCATGTTGTGGAACCAGAAATGCCAAGAAGTGGCATAACATTGAATGTGTTTGGCAACAAAGAGCCCTTAACACCAAAGCAGTGAACCTGGTGCACTTAACAAAAATAGGCTCGTTTTTAGGAGGGAAGACAATGAGTTCTGTTTCGGACATGTTCAGTTGGAAATATCACCAGGGCAGCCAGTTTGAAGCTCAGGAGAGAAAGTGGGGCTATATAAATAGATCTGTGAGTCATCTATGTTGAGAAAATGAGAGTATATATTGAGAAGAACAGAGGGCCCCATAGAACCTTGGGGACTGCTCACAGGTGTGTGCATGTGTGTGTGTGCGTGTGTGCGTGTGTGCTCGAGTGTAATTTGGATCAGGAGGAAACAGAAAGAACAATTACCAAACCCAGAGAGGACCCACCCAGGAGATGGGAGCAGCTAGCAGTATCAAATGGAGCACCAAGGTCACCAAGGGTTGAGAAAAATTCATCAGATTAGCAATTAAGAGATTACTGGTTAACTCTGGAGGGAGAAATTTCAGTTGAAGTAATAAGGCTGAAACACAGAGTTTTCAAAGGGTTAAAGATTAATTGAGAAGTGAGGAAGAAAGGACTGTCGATAGTCTTTTATAGGAATCTGGCAGAGAAAGGTAGAAAGAGATAGGATGACGACTTGAGAGGATGGTAGAGGTTAGTGAAATACTTTTGAAGATGGGAGTTGTGGGTATGTCTGAAGGCAACAGCAAAGAACCAGTACATAAGGGAGAAGAACAGAAAGAAAAATGGGATGTTTGAACGGACAATCTAGTACATATGGGAAGGAAGAGGATATTAAGGACACATGAAGACTTTTCACAAGGACTTTTCAAACCCAAGTAAGATTAAAATAAGTAAAAGTAAATATTTCTGATTTTTTTTTCAAGGTTTTTACCAGGCCATTTGGTCAAAGGTAAGGAACATGGTGTTATGGGAAAAGCACTAGGCTTAGGGTCAGAATATGCAGGTTTTGGTGGAGGCACTTACATATAGCAGCAGTGGAAAACTGATTAATTCTATGAGCCTTACCTGAAAATGGAGAGAATACTACTTTCACTACCTCATACACCTGCTGTAAGCAAAAGTGGCTTTATATGCCAGAAAATGAATATCAAAATACCATATATATTATTATTGTTAGTGGGTAGATGCTAATTTTTAAAAGTTATCCTTGGATAGGTGTTAAAAGCCAGTTTTCTTCTGAGAAGAGCATAGTACCACCTATTGGTTAAATTGTAGAACTACTTTAGAAATGAGTGAAGATACTCAGGAGAGCCATCTAGTGGAAAAAGCAACTAGTCTGATGAATAAGAATCAAACACAACTTCTGTAGGTAGTTACAATGTTATATTAAGATGTTTAACACATGTTCAGAAAAAGAGAACTATACAGGCATTTTTTAAATTTCCAAGCCAAATGGTAACATGCAACACAAAAAACCAATTTCTAATCAACTTCCTAATATTTGTTCATTCATTCATTCTTTACCGTATGTAAAGCACTATACTAGACAATGCTGATACAAAGACAAAATAAAACAGATCCTGCCCACAAGTAGCTTACATTCTCTTCGAGGAAAACAGTATGTATACAAATAAGTAAATAAAAAACATATATATAGCACACGGTTACTTTCCAGGGACTATGCAAGTGGGCAGGGAAAGGCCTTAAGTAAAAAGTAAACCTGCCCTTTAAGGGACAGTGAGGAGGAGGAGGAGGTAAGGAGCAAGTGCCTTCCAGGCATGGGGAACAAACAGCCTATGCCAAGTCATGGAGGTAAGAGATGTAAGGTGAGAACACAACTAGGTAGGTTTAACTGGAGATTGCATGAAGCATAAAGCTGTTCAGAAAGCCTGGAATTAGTAAATTACAGCAAGGCTGTCAAAAAGGGCAGCTGATATTTTACTTCAGAGGTAAGAACTTCTTGAGCATGGGAATGACATGATCAGACCTGTGCTTCAGAAATATGAATTTGGCAGTTATGTAGAAGATGGATTGGCAAAGGGAGAGATCAGATGCAGGCAGACTAATTAGGAGGCTATTACATATAATACAGGTGTGTGATAATCAGGACTTAATAGTACAGGTGAGAGATAATCAGGACCTAAACTGACTGGATTATAGGGCTGAGAGAATGGGATAAGGAGAGAATGATAGTGATTGTAAGTCTGGGTATATAGAAAGAGGGTGAGGCTCTCAAAAGAAAAAAGCATAGTTAGGAAGAGGGAAGAGTTTTGAGAGGAAGATAATGAATTCTATTTTGGACACATAGAGTTTAAGATGTCTAAAGACTGGATTTCATGGTAGAGATGGGGGCTGGATATATAGATATGAGTCACCTACAGAAGTGATAACTGAACCCATAGGAGGAGAAATGGAAGAGGGGAGAGTGAGAGGAAAGGAAAGAAGGTGAAATACAGAAGGAGAGAAAGGGGAAAAGACAGAGAAAGGGAGAGACAGGAAGAGGAGAAGAGAGATGGAGAGTAGGGAGACAAGGAAAAAGAGGGAGGGGGAAAAAGGAGAGAAGTGGGGGGTGGGGGAAGACACAGAGAACACGGTACCCAGGACAGACCTAGTGGGTACATTCAAAATATTATATACTGACTGGTGTAAATAGTATACTCATTGATTATCTCCTCTGTTCCATCATTCAGGTCATTCAAACATTAAATAATATCTGACCAGGAATAAAACATCTTCAATTGCCTGTGACTCAGTTACAATGAACTAATAATAATTTTAAGGTTTCCTGTTTACTGATAAAACACAGAAGTCAAGACATTGTATCTGCTGTTTCCCTCAATTGTAATTTTGTTTCACAGGAGATTAGTTTGTATGACATTTGTAGTATAATAAAATTTAATGGTCTGCACTGTCTGCTGTCTTCTAAGTAGATTGCTGCTTTCAATATTTTTGTATATATGTAGAATTTAAATTTTAAGTAATTTATAAATTCTAGTCCCTGAATTCTCATAATCAACAGCTAATGGAACTCAAGTTCAATCCTTCAGTTTTCCAATAACGAACCTGAGACCCAGAAAGGCCAAGTTATTTATCAATCTGACAATCACAATCTGAGCTGACTTAGGATTTGAACTCATGTTTTCAAATTCCAAATCCAATGTGCTTTCTACATCATACTGCTTCCTAAGTATAAAAATTCAACTCATCTGGATCTGTACAGATGAATATATCATAAAAAATTTTCACTAAATATTCACCTAGCCTAGTTGAGTTTTCTGTCTTCCAACCCCAAACTATAGTATGTGGAGACTGCTAGCATATGGCTCATAATTTTCTATAATCACACTGCTATAGTTAGGTTGCTCTAAAAGTACCCTATGATTAGCAATGATTTGTTTTATCATACAAGTAACATACCTGTAAATGAAGATGACTGAGAATGTATGGAGCCCTTATTAAGCATAGTCATTATCTGGCCAACAAAATCCTTGGGAATAAAATTAGCATAGGGCAGTATCTCTGTGCTGATGAGCTGTACCACCTAAAACAAATTAAATACATTTAAATGTGTTTTTTCCCTGAAAGTGAATGACTTTCACTCTCTTTTTACTTTCTATCTGTACACACACACACACACACACACACGCACACGCTCTCTTTTTTTCTCACTCTCAAAAGGCAGTTACACCACCCTCAATGGCATGAATGTTCATCATGTACAACATAAGTAAGCATGACCATAAATGACAGTAAGTATTAGTCTAGCTATCTGTTACAAATCTACTAGAAAACTGCTATACTATGATATTGTTGATGAGGTAAATATTCATCTCCAAAGGTATGAAGGGTCTTATAAAGGAAAACTATCAATATAGTTAACAACTTCCTATAATATGATTATGGCAAACTCCAAAACACTATCTGGCCAACATCTAATATATGGTTTTACAAAAATCCTGCAGAAAATGAGTATGTATTAAGTAATAAGAGAAAGGCCACCATAAACAGAATGAGATACAGAATCAGAAGCTCTGAGTTTGAATTCCGAACCTGCCTTTTTGACCACAGGCAAGTCACAACCTCTTTGAGTTTCAATTTTCTTTTTTAGAAAATGCAGACAATATTATTTATACTACCTATGTTACAAGGTAGCTGTGAGAATTAAATGTGATAATGCAAATAAAGAATTTTGAAAACTAATGTTACATAAATCTGAGCTATTATTACTTTTTAAAAAGCATTATCATGTGCATTTAGTGCTCCTTTAACTTCTTGAAGTTGAAATTTTAATACAATTAGGGCACATAAGACAGTATCTTTTTCTTTTAAAACACACTGTTACAATGACAGCCACTGCTTTTTAAAATGAATTAAAGTCCATTCCAATGGATTTAAAATCCAATAATTTAAATTCCATTCAATTTACTCAAAATCAACTCCAAGGATTCTAGAAATTTTTGAGAATTTTTACTATTTACTTAAAAAGTCTGGTATGCTGTGTCTATAGAACCTACATCAATAGACTAAAGATGTAAAACTTAATTCAAATGTTTTGCTATCATTAAAAACAACTAGTTAATGGTATTGCCTGGTGACAGTACAACAAATGAATAGCCTTCAATAAGTAATTAACAAATAATATATGCAAAATATTTTGTGACCAGGGCCATGCTCAAAGGTGAAGACCAGGGTTGAGGGCCCATTCCCTTCAAAACTGGCACAGGGCACTGCACAATCTCTCTGTGCCCTCAGGCAACTCTCTAATATTAAATCACTGTAGTTGACTTGTCTCACTAGAGGGAGTTTCCTATCAAGGAGCTACTAATGCAGATGAAATCACAGGTCAAGATCAAAATGAAAACAAACAAAAAAATGCAATCCCAAAACACAAAATGCAAACATTTTAAAAAGCATTATACAATGTGATCTATTACTATTCATTCATCATGCAAACTTTGACAGACTATAAGAAATGATAAAGGAAGCAGGTTTTGCTAAATTCACTAAAAAATGTCTTAACTTTCACCTTAATTTATTCTTAGATAATTCTAGAGTTTAAACAATTCTCTTGCATGATTCAACATGAAGTCATATAAAAGCATTTATGAGAAACTACTTACCTCAACATCAATACTTTCATTTCTTTGAAATTCTTGAATAGAAAGATTATCTGGAGGTATGCTAGAAAAGGAAAAAACCCATCTGAATTTTAGCTTTTTAAAAGAAAATACAAACTCTGGGAATTAAATTGGAAGAGTAACTATATAATAAAATATTCAAATAAGGATTCTAAGAAAAATATGGGGGAAAATTCTCCCTTTGCTAGGATACTTTTTTTAAAAAGTATTTTATGGAGTATATAATTTATAATATTAAACTTCATTTACTAAAAATGACTTTAAATTAAAAGCTACTGAGATTTACTGTCTATAAATCTTGGGCCCAAGTTCAATTTGATTAAATTTATAAAGCTACAAATACATTTTGTTTCCATGAATACTGAAAGATACAGATAAATTTAAGTGGATATTCATATAGGCACTGATCTGAGTTTTTATTGCTACAATCATGAGGTGTTTGTTTGGCAGTGAAGATATCCCCCAATACAAGGTGTAAAACACTCCAGAGCAGAGACCCAAAGTCTAGTCATGGTCTTGCTGCCACCTCCTCAGTCACCTCTTTATACCCAAAATATCTGTAAGCAGTAGAGTCATAGGTAATATGAGAGGAGTTTCTGGGCAGTACCAAATTCTTGGAGAAAACAAGGAATTTCTAGTACCAAGTAGGAACTGAAGAACAGCAAGAATACAGCTCTTAATAATGCTGAGACAAAAACAAAACCTTGCCCTTCACTCTCACTGAATTATATGGGGAAAGGAAGAAGACTCTCTGTTGAACTCAAATTCTCACATGCCCCCTCTTTTGAGGAAAGTGCAACTAGGGTATAAAATGATAAAGTTATGGCTAACCAAGAGGGGTCAATTTATAATCAACTTTTAGTCACTTCCCCTTATGGGCAGGGTAGTAGTGGTAGGCCTTCTACCCCCACACTGGGCTGGTGCTATGAGTACATGAGACTGCACAGGTCCAGGAGGGGAGAGGGGGGTTGTACAGAGGCCCACCAGGAAGTGAAGAATTGTCTTGGATTACCTTATGACTTTGGGTGAGCATCCTTTCTATTTTGTGACTTTTGTTGGTTTCACAGCACCCTGAACATCAGAGATTACCTCTACCAACTCATACAGGAGCAAGAGCCCCTGCTACCAACTCAACAAGTGTTTTTTCACTCCACTTGAAACCACCAGTGTGGAGGAAGCAAAAACTTCACAAGGCAGCCTACTCCACTTCTGCACAACTCTAACTGGTTGGAAGTTTTTCCTTACAAGTTAACTTAAGGCTGCCCTATATCTGATGTATTAGCCTTGGCTAAGTCTTGATGTATTCTAAGCCTTGGCTTAGGTGGATGCATGGCAGCTGAATGCTGTTTTACACATTCTGTAGTAACTCAGACACAAGTTATATTCTGATTTTCCCAAGGGAAAACCAAGGTAGGAGCACAAGTCAAAAAGAGTGATTTGTGAGAATCACTTAAATTGGTCCTTGTAAACCCATGGCTGTAGTTCTGGGCCATGGGTTAGAGTAATAAAAACGAACAACCTGTCAAATCAGTTGCTGAGGCAGACATAATATCATTAGCCTCCACTACTAAAGACAGAGCAGTCAGAAAAAAGACTCCAAGCTATTTCCAAAGAGAGGTTTCTTCTCAAGAGATGAGAGATTATTGGAAGCTCTGCGAATGAAAGAAAAAAATCCAGATAACTCTAAAGTACTGAGCAATTAAGAAATACAGTGAGTATTGATGTAGTGTTGATATAAAAAAATACACAAACTGTGCTTTTAAAACTCAAATAACATGACAAGCAGAACAGGTGTGAAAGGGATTTATCCCCAAAGTTAATGTGAAGCAGAACACATCTCTCCATATTTAAAGGTTTTTTTGCTTTACTTTTTTTTCTTTATCTTTGAGAAGAATCATTATTAGAAAAGGCCAATAAAGAGCTAGAATAAAGTTCCTTATTTTATGGATAAGGAAATGAAGCCCAGAAGTGTCTGAGTAACCATGCTTTGTGGTAGCAAATTTTTGCTACAGCAATAGAAGGTATATAGAACTAGGGTCTTCCCTCCGCTGATCCCCTCCAATTTATCTTGTCCAGAATCTCCTGGATACATAGCTATAGAATGCTGTCTCCTCCATTAGACTATGAGCTCCCTGAGGGCCAGGACTTAAGCACAAGGTCTGGCACCAAGATGGCACTAAATAAATACTTGGTGACTCCTGGATACAAGTCTTCACATGATAGAATTTAGCCACAAAAGACAGAGGAGAGCACAGAAGACACCGAAGAATTGACAGCCACCAGAGTTATCTCAGTCATTAGCATTAAATATCTCCTATTCCTGGATAGCCCAGCTTGTTGCAGATTCCAGATTATTTTAGCTCAGAAGACAAAGGAGCTTCAAAATGTATATAGATTCTGGATAAACACAGGCATATGATATTCTTTCCTAGGGTCAGATAACTAACTTTCCTTACATTTTGGCGGCTCAGTTTACTTATCTATAAAATGAAGACACTGAAATACATTGGCAGAAATATACTAGCTTGGAGTCTGAGCCCTTGGTTCAAATCATGCCTTCTGTCACCTTGGGTAAGTCACTTAACCTCCCTTGGTCTGAGTTTCCTCATGTGAAAAATGAGGTTACCGGATGATCTCTGAGTTTCCTTCTAGTTTCAGATCTGTGATCCTATGACGGGACTGGATGAAAGGACCCTTTCAAGTGCTGAATTACAGCTCTAGAACTTCGTCTGTCAAACACAAATCTACCTCCTTCATCTTTTCATGAATCTTTATATCTTTCTTGGAGGGACAAAATCATGGTTCTTTAATCACTAGCCTTTTATATCCAGGAATATACCGATTTATATCTCATATAAACACAATCTATAGAATAAAATGTTAAAAAGGTAATTTACAATAAATCTTGTGTCCAACTAATAGAGGCAGCTAGGTGGTACAGTAGATAGAGTATTGGGCCTAGAGTCAGGAAGATCTGAGTTCAAATCCAGCCTCAGACACTTACTAGCTATGACCCTAGACAAGTCACTTAACTCTGTTTCCCCATCTGAATATGAGCTGGAGAAGGAAATAGCAAATCACTCCAGTATGTTTGTCAAGAAAACCCCAAATGGGATCACAAAGCGTAAGATACAATAGAAAAAACTGAACAACATCCAATTTGCTGTTTTTAAAAAAAGGTTCTAATTAAAAATTAATGAGCTGACCTTTTAGTGAATAAAAAATCTTCAAATGTGCTGGCTAGTTCTGGCCACATACTGTCAAATTTCCCAGAAGATGCATGCTGTCTTGCAACAGGTAATCCAATTGACAGAACTTTGAGCAGGGAAGATACTGCCAACTTCCACGTGGTTTCAGAAGGGCAGGCATACTTCAAACTAAGAGGTATCCTAAGAGTCTATTAAAAAAAAAAGATTACATTGAAATTAATTATTGTAAAAAATCTACAAAAAGAATTGCTTACACAGAGTTTTTCATTATAAGAATATTTTTTCTGAATATTTTTAATATTCTACATGTAAACAGACAGAAGTATTATTTTTTCCCATTGTACCAAACCTTTAATTCACTGAAAAGATATGATCTTGAAAACTCATTCCTTAGGGCTGAAGTAGTATTCATTTCATCTAATAGCTTAATCTATACCTCACCCTGATATGGTTTAGCCCACAAAACATGTCCTCTGAAATGATTTGCTGGCCTGGACACAGAAACTTAAGAGAGTCAAAGGAATGAATCAGATTTTCAATAAGAAGTGACAAAAGGTATTAATTTTTTCTGCAATACATTAACCAAATAAATAGTGGAGAATACCAAGAACTTATGACTCATCATGAAGGATTGAGCTCTCTACATTTTTACTTTTCTCTTCCTCCTCTTCTCATTTTCTGTTTGTACCTCTTTGCACTTCTCTCCCAATGGGAGATAGGTACCTCTTCCTATCTATTAAGTATGGGGAATGAAGGAAGGATTGTATCTTTCCCCTTAATGAAATTCTTTCTCCTTATCTTCATGCTTTTTCATCTCTTGAGATACTGTTTAACATCATCTCTATGTCTTAACTGGCTGTAATATAACTCAGGGGTATTTAAGAGAGAAAAATCCCCCACTTTATTCTGAAATTAACAAAACCACTCCAACTGATATTCAGTATCCTATCCAATTAGAAAAAAATGAATTTAAATATACAAAAATATATAACATCTGATATTTTCTTCTATGTTCTCTTCTGTTTTTTGTCCCCTTAACACTTGTGTTTAAAATTTTAGTATTCACACTGCATATTTATGTATGCACATATATGCATGTATATACATATAAAACATATATTCCAGTTGTGCTTTCTTTGCACTATTTCATAACTTCCCCCAAACTCTTTATACTACTGATATTTGTCACTTAATAACACAACATTCCATTATGTGACATATAGGTGTGTGTGTATATATGTACACACACACACAAACATGAGAGAGAGTGTTGGTTTTTTGGGGTCACTTCTCAACTGTTGGAAACTTAGGTTGTTTCCAAGTATTTGGTAATTAATTTGGCAATCATAATAATGCTATCTATAATCAGTATATTAGAACAGAAAACTTATTTCTAGTTTTTTATAATACTCTAAGGGCACAGTCCTAATCATGTGATTACTGGATCAATAGGGATGATTAATTTTAAAATATTTAGTATAGTGCAAAGCTGTTACTCAAAAAGATCTCATCAATGTTCAAATCAACCAGCAACATGTGACTGTGCCCATTTTGCCAGTGATGCCAACACTGAATCTGATATGGTCTATTGCATTAATTCACATTTCTCTATTAAGTGAAGATGAACATTTTTGAACTGACAACAAATAATATGTGTATCCTCATTCATAAATTACCTTTCCATATCCTTTGTTCATTTATCTGCTCCTGATAAATTGTCAATATTTTTATATTATGTTGTCTTTCATCATAAGTTTTAGATGTTATATATTTAGTCCTTATATGTGCCAAAATAATTTGTTTAAATAATTGCTTAAAATCGACAAATTCCTACTTTGATGTTTCATTGTTTTGTAGAGTTGCCTACAACTTTTTGAAGGCTATGCCGAAAGAGTTAAAGTTCTGGTGGGGTCTATAATGTTTGGAAAGGGTATGTGTTTGGTCCTGCCATTAAATCACATTTGCTTTCTGAGGACCAAGCTAGTTACATAAAGAGAGACTCATTACCAGTGGGCTGGCCATGAGGCCGTGGCAGCCCAAGGAACAAAGAAAATATAAAATGTCTCAATCATGTGCAGCCCTTTAATAATTTTTTCTTTTTTAATATAAACTTGACAAACATCAACATTTCAAAATATAAAGAACAGAAAACGGAATATTCTTTACAAAACTGAATTTCCACCACAACTGACTTTTTAAAAAGAGTAAATGGAATTCAACACAATAGCAACAAAATTTCCCTGCTTATTTATATTTCCTTCTACTCTTTTCTATATATTTATTATATTCATAGATGTTCCTTTGTTTCTTTGCATTTTTATTTTGCATCAATACCATTAGCATTCCATGATTTTATTAAGTATCTAAAAATAACAAAAACCATCATTTCTTGGCACATTTGGTGACCTCACATTGCAGGGCTAATGATAAGAATTTTCAAAAGGACCAATGTCAAAATAATTGCTTGTTTCTGTGCGAAAATCTGTTGCACAAGATGAGGAAGTAGAGAAATTACAAAAAGAACTTAACATCCTCTATATTAAATCAACATGCTAAAATGCTTGGTGATTTCAAGGCAAAAGGTACAGGAGAGAGTATACAAAAAATATGTATGTTGGAATACATGGTTTAGGAATAAGAAAGTAGATTCCAAAGGATTGGAGATGATATAGGGGTTTCACAGATACATGTCTTGAATTTTCTCTGAGAAAAGAGCAGGAGACATTAGATATGGCAAACAAACCATCAATCATCAAGCACTTATTAAGCACTTATTTACTATATGTCAAACACTGTACTTAATGTTGACAATACAAAGAAAAATCAAGAAGTTGAAGGAGCTTAATTCTAATTGTGGAGACATAAATAGGTAAATATAAAATACATGCAGAGTAGATACAGGATAAGCTTAGAGGTAAAGCCTCAAATGACAGCAGGGGGAAAGAAAACTGATTATATTTTAATAAACAGTAAACAACTGCTTAATAACATGAAAATCATTTTTTATTCAGTCACCTGTGTAAATATGAAAATCAATACCAAGCTAGAAGAATAAAAATGAAAAATATGACATGCATTTGAAATAACTCCAATCTGACCTATTTAGAAAAGTTACCAAAAAGTGGAAATAGATAAAAGAATAGACATAAAAAATTACTATTTCCTTAAGGAAGTTCAAATGATGTAAATCAACTGGCACAGGATACCAAAAAAGCCTATAGAAGAACACTTCACAGCTAGTAAATAATTTACAGAAACCAGGCAGCCAAGGAAAATACATCTCTAGAATTTAAACTCATTTATAAAATCCCACAGAGGAGGATGATGGAAGATGAACCTCATAAAATAGAAACAAGTTCAAAGAAGGATCAGTGAGCAACCCAAATAAAGTTATATAAAAGGTATTTAAGGTTTAAAAAGCAAAGACAATAAATAAATGAAGAACAGAAAAGATCTTTAAAGCATTTGCAATAATTCAGGTGAGAACCTGAGCTAGTGTGGTAGGCCTATGGTAGAGAGAAGGAGATACATTTAAGACAGGTTGTGGTGGAAGAATAGACAATATTTGGCAACTGAAAGAATATGTGAGGAGAAGAAGGGTAAGGAATTCAAGATGACTCTGAAGTGAACTTTGATGACTAGGGTGATGGTAGGACGCTCAAAAGAAAAGGGGAGGTGACTAAATAAATGAATTCAGTTTTAGACTTACTGAGAGTGAGATGCCAAATATATCCAATGTGAAATATCCAATAGGCAGCCATTAATACAGAACTAGAGTTTGGGCCAATACAAATATCTAAGAACTACCTGCAAAAAGATGGCAAGTGAACTCATGGGAGCTAATGAGTTCACTGAGAGTTGAGAGAGAAAAGAGGAGCACCGAGGCAGAACTGACATACACCCAGAGACTGGGAGTGAAACATGGACAATAATATAGTAAATGAGATTAAGAAGGAGGCGTCAGAGAAGAAGGAGAAGCAAGAGCATTATCACTACCCACCCCCCATTTTTTTTTCATCTTGAAAAACAAACAAAAACAAAAACAGAGAGGAGGAAATTTCAGGAGAGGGCAGACAACAATGTCAAATGCCACAGGCAGGGCAAAAAGGATGAGGCTTGAGAACTGTTATCTAGAGTTCACTGGTAACTCGGGAAAGAGCAGTTTCAGTTAAGTGATGAAAAGGGCAGACTGCAGAAGTTTGAGAAGGAGTGGCAATGAACGGGAACAGTTTTTTTTAAAGGAGTTTAGCTATTACTGGGAGAAGAATGTATACACATGTGTAATATATATGAGGAAGATTTAAAAAAAAATTTTAGTGGGGGCGACTAGGTGATGTAGTGAATAAAGCACCAGCCCTGGAGTCAGGAGGCCCTGAGTTCAAATGTGGTCTCAGACACTTGACATACTTACTAGCCATGTGACTTTGGGCAAGTCACTTAACCCCAACTGCCCTCCAAAAAGCACGTGCGCGCGCGCACACACACACAACACACACATGCAAATTTAGTGGCCCTACATATTTTGCTTATATTTCTCTATAAATCTGGTTACTAAATAATATTCACTTCTACAAAGAAACCCACTGATATGACCATGATATCAATATGAGTGATCTACTCAAGAGTGACAGCAGCTAAGTGGCTTAGTGGATAAAGTACTGGCCTGGAGTCAGGTAGACCCAAATTCAAATCCAGCTTATTCCATTGGAGAAGGAAATGGCAAACCACTCCAGTATCTTTGCCAAGAAAACTCCATGGACAGCATGGTCCATGAGATCATGAAGAGCTAGACATAACTGAATGACGAAAGGATGAAGACTTGTTCCTGCTTTATCAAATGTCCTTCCATAAATCCTACAGAAAACACTGGATCGATATAGTAAAGGTCTTTCCAGAGTTATTTTAACATGAAATGGTTACCAGTGCAGCACTGAAGAATGCCCATGCTCATTTCTCATTTTTGTAACTTGACTAGCCCATCATCTTTTCTACTCACATATTTCCTAGATATCTTATGCTATTTCTTTTTTTTAAGAGAGGGGAACGTAGGGAAATTGGGGTTAAGTGAGTTGCCCAAGGTCACACAGCTAGTGAGTGTTAAGTGTCTGAGGCTGAATTTGAATTCAAGTCTTCCTGACTCCAGGGTCGGAACTCTATTCATTGCACCACCTAGCTGCCCTATCTTATGCTATTTCTTGAAGGAAAGGTAGTTGTTGATAACATTCTCCAGCCTACTTATGCCCACAGAATTCTTCTCCACTGTCCTTTAAGTTAGTTACCTATGATTTCTATTTGGAAACTGGTATTCTATGCTGTCATAGCATAGAATACCAGTCAACTGTCAAACTGTATTACCTTCAGACTACTGGTATTACTATATATAACAGAAATTCACAATATCTGTTTAATCCTCTTACTTTTTCATTGTTAATTCAAGAGGTTTTATTTGTTGATGATTGTTAAGTTTACAAAAAAAGAACACTGGTACTAAAAAGATGATTTTTGTTTCAGAGAGCCGTTTGGGATCACTAAAAATACTGGGCAATTTCATAAATGGAAGTCAGTCCCATCTCTTCCTCCTATTCAGGTGTGGGTCCAGTTCATTATCCATGTACTGTCCAAGAAAGCTGTGCTGATGGATCAGCTCAATAAGCTATCCATCTGGTTGCATATCAAAATCAAACAGGTATTCATCCACTGGTTTTTTTCCTACGTGGATTGTGAGGTCAAAGATTTTTGAGTTACTGTAGATTTACTCTTAGGAGGCTCTGGAGGATTCTGGGGTCAAATGCAATCAGCAAAAAATCATCACCAAAGAATATCTTGAAGGCCATTCTGTCTATGGGAGTCCTTCCTCCATTTGGTTCTCTATACTTATCCATAAAAATGAAAAATAATTTTGGTGAGCATACATTTCTCTGTTTTAAATGCCTCCACTAATACTGATAATTTAATTATCAAAGCTACCACTGTTGTTGACTCTTATCAAGGAATTTTGTATGAGCTTAATGTACACATAAAACATAACTTTTTGGAGGACAAGATTTAAAACTGGGATTTCCTCTACTGCAGCAAATGGCTTATCGTCCACTAACAATAAGCATGAAGTGAATTTTTATTCTTTATGCCTTTCTTTCAGTCAATTGTGAGACTTTAAAATATTTCCAAATGTCTGTTTCCTTCTCACATTTTCACCAAAGATATTTCTATACACTTATAAATCGGTTTCAAAACAGTTGTTTTTGTGCTTTTTGGAGGGGGAAGGTAGGGCAATTGGGGTTAAGTGACTTGCCCAAGATCACACAGCTAACATGTGTTAACCATCTGAGGCTAAATTTGAATTCAGGTCCTTCTGACTCCAGGGCCGGTGTTCTATTCACTGCGCCACCTAGCCGCCCCTCAAAACGGTTTTACGGATGTAAGAAAATAGGCATATTCACTGGTACTTATCAATGACTTTGCCTTTTTCAAATACAATACTATGTTTTCTTTTTTTTCCGTTCTAATTCAGTCCCTTAATGAGCTCAAAATTTTAATAAACTCAGCATGGATTTCCTCTCTGTATACTTGGTCTACTCAAGTAGCTCTCATGTCTTTATCTTTTTTAGCTCTGTTTTGACTTTCTCATGTAACACAATAGGAAAGGATCTTTTAGATTCACTGTCACTGATAAAGAAAATTTTTAAAAAACTGATGATAAGATCAGGTTCATTTTTTCCCTTCATCATGGCTTCATCTTTAAACGTTCTTGCTATATGATCTCTGAATAACTTGGGTCTTACACCCAACTTACTGCAAACACTAACTGGCCTGGATCAGGTAATCAGGTTTGAAAAGAAATGCGGCTAGATCAGGTTCACTTTTTCCTCCTCATCATTTCATCTGTAAATGATCCTGATGGAATATGTGAATGCCTGGTTCTCAAACTAAGCTGGTCTGTTTCAGGTTATCCTTTCTTTTCTTGCGCCATGATGATGTGGGTACAAATGGTACCCTAGGGGTTAAGAAGAATATCAAAGGTTGCTTTCCCGGTATTTTGTGAGGGCCCTCCTGAGGGAAGAGTTCATTCTGTAGCTCATCCTGTAACTTGAGGCATCCTAATGTCCTTTTCCCCTTATCTTGAAATACCATAAAACTTCCCCTTATTTTGGACCACAAAATTCCTTCTCTACCTCATCCTGTGTCAAAAATTTCCCCTGCTCCCCTTATCCTGTCCTCAATCTTTAACTACTATAAAATCCTAAAACTACATCATCATCATCCTAACAGGCTATCTAGCTTTCTGTTTATATATAAGCCTAGTCTCCCCCCTCAATACAGGTACCTTTTACTCAGTCCTGTGGCTACAGTAAAGGTCTGTGTTCTTTCATGTTAATAAAGCTCCCAATGAGAATGCCTAAGTGAATTTCACACTGGAACTGCTCTCCTGAAAATGATGTCAATAGCGATTCACTGATTCACTCTTTCTCTGAGATTGATCTATTGATCTTTAGAATTGGTCACCTGGCTTGGCACCTTACTTTTCTTTGGTCCTTATGTTATGTTGCTGTTGGGTCCATTTATGCTTAGAAGAAATAGTTAAATAGTTAAACCTTACTCTACTTTTTCATTCAGATCTTGCTGTATTAAATGGGAAGATGGCAGATCAGGATGCATTAAATTATAGAACCTTCAAGTCAATAAATATGTTGGATCTTTTCAACCTCAGAAAAGTAAGCTTCAGTTTTAGTACCCAACCAGTTCAATTCTAGCAGCAGAAAGTATGAGTATGGGTTATTTTTTTTTTACCTGAGAGCAAAGAGAAGAGGGTTTCCCGATTTTATTAATTTCCTTAATTAATAGAATAAAATATTAAAGTTGCATAATACTGTCACATTTTGTTATAATTTGCTAGCATTATGATCTTTTTATCCATTCCCTTATTCATTTGCTACATATAAGGCATCGTGCCGAGTGTCTCATGGGTTACAAAAGCATGCATGGCTTTCAAACTCCAACAACTTATAATACAGTATGAAAGAATTTATAGGCTAGTAGTTGCTTCTATTTGGCATAAAAAAAATTTTAACAAGAAAAAGTACAAATCATTATACTAAATTCTATTCCACGTCAATTCCTTGTTCACTGGGGTTTTTTGTCTACTGATTAAAATTATTCACATCACCATTTAAGTATATATTTATATACTGGCTCAGGACTTGTGGTTTCACAGGTA
This sequence comes from Petaurus breviceps papuanus, assembly GCF_028583685.1. NCBI lineage: Eukaryota > Metazoa > Chordata > Mammalia > Diprotodontia > Petauridae > Petaurus > Petaurus breviceps. Next base: position 8,547,764 of record NW_027185715.1, on the reverse strand, counting down.
TACAAAATTTCTGTTGAGGAAACTCCCTCTACCAATGCAGAGCAGAAATTATTGTATAACTTAGATTCTTAGAGATTTGCCTTTGTAGCACTTATGTGATTTGTGTCAGAGTTGGAAGTTGAATCCAAATTGTTCTGAGGTCAGGCCTTAATCCATTATGTCATGAGTAGTTAATATAGTTTTGAATAAAGGGTTTTTCACAAAAGAAATTAGTATTTTTGTAAATTTGGTCAAAGAACAAAACTTCTTTTAAAAAAAGCATTACATTCATACATTTTTGGTTTTAGTACAGATGGGGGGGAGAATTAAAAGTTAAAAATGGAGATAAGTTTCAGGAGTTTGGGTCTATATTTATGTGAATATTTTTCTCTTTGAAAAGATTTAACAGAATTTCCAGGGTCTTAAATAATCACTAAACACTTGATTGCTTTTAAATAAAATAAATCGAGATTTTACTACATAATATGTCACTGACTGAATCTTACTCAAAATTTCTGAAATGTAAATTCACCAAACCATTAAATTAATTTTATGGAAAATCGCCTTCATAAGCATTATTAGCTTTAATGTCACATAGTATCAATGCGTAATTTCAAAAATCAAGTACAAATAAAGTAATAAAAATTACCTTTATAACATTTTGAAGTACTTTCTCATTCACTACAGCTTTGTGACAAGCTGTTTTTTGGTATAAATCCACCACCACTTCTAAAGATCTCTCTGCAAATGGTACATAATTCAAGGCTACCCATTCTGCCTAGAAAACAATATTTTAATATGAGTAAGCAAACAGAGAATAGATTAAAAATCATAGGTTTTCCAAAGAGTAATAAAACTGTTATAAACCTCAAGTCTTGGTTTTATGTCAGATTTCCACAAAAACATGCAAGTTTTTCCAAAGAATGCATTTAATATAACCCAGGTAAAAATAAAACAATTTTGAAAAAACCCAAAAGTTTTAAAGTTTTCATCATCTGAAGTGGACTTGGGAAGATGTGCTTAATTAGCTAGAATGTCATAACTTTCTGCCTACTAGGTTAGGACAATTTTTAAGGAAATTTAACTCACCGGTGCAAATAGTTGGATCTATTGTGATTCCATTGTGTTGCAGAACAAATAGAATGAGAAAAGTTAATACATATATTAAAAACTATCTTTCAAAAACTATGTAAAATGTTACTGTTGAATGAATAATCAGCATATGCATGCATTTAGAAAGCTGTTTTTCCTAAGTTAAAAAAATGACAATTTATCAATTATTTATGACTCTGAAAGTTCTTCAAAAATCAATCCAACTCAATTTCACACCAGTACAGGAAACACCGGTTAAACAATAATTTTCTTGGGTGCATCCATGGTTGATTCTTCTCTCCTGGTATTTATTTAGGAACTATTAGTTTGGGGGGATTGGGAAATTGTTTTTTGATGGGGGTGAACAGGGTTTTTTTGGGGAAAACAGCTAAGAACCTCAAAAATTTAAGGAAAAGAGTTAAGGAAATCAGCCATTCTGTTAAAAGAAAGAGAAGTCAAAGAGTAATGAAACAGTCTGTACAAATTAATTTTGTATATGCTTTACAATAATAATAGAAACAGGAAGGCCTGTTTAGATGGGGGAAATGGCTTTTGTATGGACAACCAGGATTCATCTTAAATGGAACTCCCTATATTCAAATGTCATTAAATCAAAAAGCATAAATAAGCGTTTTAACAAATTACCTGATTATATTTTGCATTTGCAATGTGCTTTGTTTCCAGCTGTCCATACTGTGGAGGTTTACAAGAAAACTCTACAAATGCCAGTAACTGGTCAAATATTGCTGGATACATTATTTGCATGTTTTCTGGACCTATACAGATGGCCTAAAAAAAAAAAGAGAATTATAATGAAAAACTCTTAGGTCTGTGAAATTTCTAAGTTTTAAATAGTCAGGGGGAAAAATGTAAAGCCCATCACAAAAAAAAAAAAAACCAACAAAACTTACAGTTAATGCTGGGATAAAGACAAAACATTTGACTCTAAACCATCCTTTGGTGATATTTATCACACATTTCTGAGCCTGTTTATGGGGACGATAGTTTCACTGTCAACACAAAGGGGTGTTTGGAAAACTTAAATGTGAGTATTTAATATTACTATCTCAAATAATTATTCCTTCTTGAACTTTTACTTTATCCTTATATTCCTACAGGTACTGGGAGATACACTTTTCCTTTGACTAAAAATGGACACAGTCATTTCAGCTGTTCTTGAAACTTAATAACCAATAAAGTACATGGCCTTTTGAGAGAGAATGTGAATTATTCTTTTCCCAACAAGACAAAAAACTGATCTTTATTCCCAGAAAAATAAGGCACATTCCTAATATTCACAAACCCAACTATATTAACTTACATAAACATACATGTGCATATATACACATGTGAATGAGAACACAGACAGAAATACATATATAAAAAATAACTCATTCCCAAAAGATGTCACCAAAGAATATTCACAAAAACCATTCACAAAAGAATTTCAAAAGAAAAAACGCTTCAAATTACTACTAAGAGAAATGACCCTTATGTTTCATCTCACAGCCTTTGGCAAAGATGACAAAACTAGATGGCAATAGTCAATGCTGGATGGACTTAAATACTCACATCCTTGCAATTATTCTTTTTCTTTGAGAAATCACTTAAGGCTTGTTCAATTTTTTTCCCTCCTGAGATTAGGTTGCTTGAAGTTCTTATTTCTTAAGAGTTCCATTAATCTAAGTATCTTACATTTTTGTAAGTATTCATCTATATCTTTTAAGTTACTGGTTTTGTTTGTCTATAGAGTTGCTCAAAAAGCATCATTTTCTGCCTTTCTGCATTCATTTCATTTTAATCTTTGTATGGGGTCAAAAGTGCCATAAAATGGGGCAGCTAGGTGACACAGTAAATATATAGCACCAGCACTAAAGTGAGGAAGACCTGAGTTCAAATCCGACCCCAGACACTTGATACTTAACTAGCTGTATGACCGTAAGTCATTTATCCCTAATTGCCTGCCTTCCCCCCTCCAAAAAAAAAAGTGCCATAGAATACAGAGTAATCATTATATTCTTTATGATTTCCATATGATCACTGCTCACTTTTCTAAATCTCTATTCAGATCTTTAAGGTATTTCCAATTTATCTTTGTATTAGATGTGGCTAAGTCTAAAAGGGGAACATTAAGTTCCTCAACAACTGTTTCACCACCTATAGCTCAATCTACTTTTCCTTTATTTATTTAGATGTTATACCATTTGCACATATGGTTAGTTTTCATAGCATTCGGCTTCTTCCTCCATTTACAAATATAGCTAGCCTCAGTTCTTGATGAGGTTCAGTGCACGGGGCCCACCTCCACCTGCTCCTACACTCTTTGATGGGGTGATCAGGTGCTGTTTGGCCATGACTTTGATTCCCTTGGTGTATCTATCTAACATTAGTTTACTCAGACTTCATTTAGTGTCCCTCCTCTTAACTGAAACTAGTCAGTAGACTAGGTGGTTTCTGTTCCCCATAAGCTTTCTTGGTCTGGGGCACTGAGTGGTCTTTTGTCTCTCCCTGTTTTTTGGTTATTCTGTTGGAGTATTTCCTCTTCTTTTTCTTCTAAATAGGCTTTCCCAGTCACAGTGCTATGGAGTCTTCTGTTACCCCCTGAGATTTCCCTGGTAAAGGCACAGACATTTCTGTCTCTCTTCCTCTGGTGTTTCTCCTGTTGGTGAGCTGGGTTATCTCTGTCACCTCTAGGAATCTGTATTCTCTAGCGCTACTGAAGTTTTCAGCTCTGATGACCTGATGCTGACTTCTCTAGCAGGACTCCTTTTACAATGTTCACAGCACCTAAATGTGCTTTTGTATAATAAGGGTTAGATGAAGGAACTCAATGATGTTTCTTTTGGGGTTTCTTGGTCATTGTTCAATTTGGTGCTATCATTATTGGAATAAAAGTAGCAATGTTGAGCTTTTGTGTGAACTATCATGCCAACATCTTAAATGGAAAATAAAATTTTTAGTATTGACATTGTTTCCTTACCTAAGGTGCTTTTAAGTACAACTCAACTTCCATGATAGCTTTCTAATCATATGTATTTTTACTGTTCCTTGGTCTGAGAGCATGATTGCCACTAATGATTATTGGATTCACCTGCACCACAAGACTAACCTCTGCATCCTCATGTTAAAACATAACTGTGAGTCTATATGTTTCAGCTATATTTCTTACAAACAACACTGTTAGATTCTGTTTTTTAAACCATTTTACTATCCTCCCTTTCAGGGGCAAGTTCACATAATTCACTTTAATGATTCTGTTTTATTAGGTGTGCTTTTGCTTTCATCAAATCACTACCTCTCTTCTTTTACAAAGAAAAAGAAAGTGGCAAGGGAAAGGAATCAAAATCAACCCTGTAAGCTCTAATTGCAGTGGTCTGATCCCACTCCTTATATTTTCCTCTTTTTACCCCTTCAGATCAAAGCTGTTGCCTCTTACCTTTCATTTCTCACCTTGTAATCCCTCCTCTTCATCTGTCCTCTGTAGGTGGCTTGTTTTGCTTGTGAATATTCCTTCCTAAAGTCTACCCTATCTGAAACGATACCCCCTCACTCCTCTCCTTATCACCGATTATTGACTTTAATGTATTTCTACAATTAACTCTGTGTGTTCAACTTTCTGTCTCCTAAGTTGGATAAAAAGTTCGTGAGACACAAGCTTTCTCTATCCCTACTTGCAGGCTTGTATTTTATTATGACTTTTTTGATTATGAGAACTGGCTAAGTTCCTTGTTCGTTCTCATTTCTTCCCTAGCTTCTCTCTTTGAAAAATTCTTTAAAATGAAACAACACTCTACCTATGCTCCAACTGACAATGGTCCCTTCCCCCCATTATGATCTAAGTACTTTATCATAATTTAGTTTTCAAATTACTTAAATGTAGTTACTTTTTTGGATTTCTCTTGTAACTAGTATTTATATTTCAATTCCGTTTTGGAAACTAAGTTATTCTCAAGTGTAAGCCTTTTTTCTTTTGGTAGACCATATTTCAAGACTTCCTTTCCTTTAGGTAGTTACTGCTACATCTTATATGATATTTAACTGTGGTTCCTTTGATCTCCATATTCCTGGCTGCTCCACAATTTTTGGTTTTTACCTGAAAAGTCCATATTCTGGATGAATTTTCTAGGTATGTGCAACTTGAAATCTTTTTCAAGGGGAGGAAGGGTGATGATGGGTGAATTCTTTTTTCATGTTGCCCTTTGACTAATAGTTAAGAGAAGTTTTGTTTCATAATCCTTTAAATGTGATCTCTAAGTGGTTTGGATTTTTTTGATTTGGTCATAGTTTTCAGGGAATCTAATGATTTTGAAATTTTTCACTGGTCATCTTGTTATCCAGGTCAGCTGTTTTAGATAGCAGAAATCTCACATGTTCTTCCTAGTTTTCAGTCTTTTGATTTGTTTCAATATTTTATGATGTCTCTTTGAATCTGAACTGTTTGCTGCAATTCAATTCAATCAACATTTACGTGCCTACTATGTGCCAGGCACTGGGGATATAAAAAGAGGCGAAATACAGTTCCTGCCCCCAAGTAGTTTACAATCTAATGGGGGAGACAATACGTGAAAAAAAATTTACAAAGCAGGATACATATAGGACAAATAAAAAATAATTAAAAGAGGGAAAGTACTGAAATTAAGAAGGGCTGAGGATGGCTTACTATAGAAGGTGGGATTTCAGCTGGGACTTAAGTCAGGGAGGTCAGTAGTTGCAAAGGAGGAGGGTGAGAGTTCCAGGCATGGGAGAGAGAGTTTTAATGGAGAGGAATCAAGAGAAAAGTATCCAGAGTCAAAAGACAAAATGGAACCGCTGGGAGGCCAGTGTCACTAGAACAAAGAGGAGTTTTGGGGAGTCATATGTAAGAAAACTAGAAAGGTAGGAGGGTGCTAGGTGAGAAAGGGCTTTGAATGCCAAACACAGTTAGAGGGAATATGAAGTCACTGGAGTTTATGAGGGTAAAGGGAGGGCCGGGGGTTGATATAATCAGACCTGCCTTTTAGGAAAAGCACTTTAGCAGTTAAATGGAGAATAAATTAGAGTGGGGAGAGATTTGAGGCAGGCAGCCCCATAGCAGCATGAAGTGATAAGGGGCTATGTTATGTGAGGAGAGAAGGGAGAACATTTGAGAGGTATCGCAAAGGTGAAGTTCTTTAGGGTGTTAAAACACTTGAATTAAGTGGGTAACTTTTTGTTTCAATGTTTATTCTCTTTCCAAGTGTTCTGATTTCATTTTTTATAAATCTCTTTTTCAGGACTTCCTTTATTTCTTCCATTCACTTTTGGATTCCTTATGGCAAATTCATTCTTTTTTTCTGAGGTTTTACCTGTGATTATCTTGGAATGATTTTCTTCTTCTGTGATTTTATTTCAGGACTCTTTTAACCCATAGTATTTCTTCATTGAAGTAGGAGTTTTCCTCTACCTGCTCACATCTAAAGCTTCAATTTTTTAAATTACTTTTTGATTAAGATGTTGAGCCATGAGCCAGGATGTGCCACCTCCTCCTGTGCTACTGGACTGTGGCAACATTTAAATCTTATTTTCTGATGCAGTCTCAGAGTGGGACAGTGTTAGGAGGCAGTACTAGACTCTACCTCATTAGTAAGAATGCTGGTGCACTGACGTCCTTTTTAGGCTCTGCCTTCTTCACAGCTTGGATCTAAGGTCAAAGCCTTGGCATGGCACTGGATGCAGGCTTGTCACTAAGCTCTGTCCACTACTATAGTCTGTAGCTTAAGATTATCTCTGTGAACTTCTCCATCCTGGTTCCACTGGCTTTTTATCTGTTTCCTTATAAAGTTACCAAATATAGGAACATAGCTTCAAATTTCAGCCCTTAGAGTGGGCCAGAGATAGATAATGCTGATTTCAGTAGAGTTTCTTAGTGGATCCTTAAAACTCAGCTCTGGTCTCAGACTAGTTTCTTGTGAAGTCATCTGCCCAGAATCATGTTGCTTTATGCATCAGTCCTAGGTCTCAGCCCCTAGAAGAGCCTCACTAGAATGATGCTAACTTCAGTCCAGTCACAAATGCTGCTCTAGCCATGCTGGCTTGCCCTATTTCCTTGTAAGATCAACTAATGGGAGGCTCCTGGCTTTAAGCTCCTTCGGCAGCTTCATTAAGAGGGCACCGGCTTCAGGCATTTCCTGGGGATCTTAGTCCCCTGGTCACACCGTCCTTGGTCCAGATACCTTGGGCCGATACCTACCCGGAATCCTAGGGCAGACTCTGATTCAGGTTCCATCTCCTTGTGCAATACTTTATGGGAAGGAAGGATTCTGGTATTTTTCTTTGTTCTTCATGGGATTCTTCCTCATCTTTATTAATGTTCATCAGGGGAAGCTGGGGTTAATTAGACATTATTACTTCACCATTTTAAATGGAATTCAGATTAAGTTTGCCATAATTTAGCATCACCTTAAAGATACCAGTTGATGTCCCAAGAACACTAGATTTGGAGACTTAAAGGATCTTGATTCAAATCTAGGTTATGGCACTTAACCATCCATGTGGCCTTGGGCAAATTGTTTTGTTTCTGAGGCTCAGTTTCCTCATCTATAATATGAAAGAGGTGGACCAGATAATTTCTGAGGTCTCTTCTAGGTCTACATCTACAATTCATGATTCTCTAAATTCCTCCTTGCTTCACACATACTCACACAAAGTTAGATGGCTACCTGTTGCTTATATCTGACTAAATTCTATGATTTCGTGGAATAGCAGAAGTTCTCTCTTAAAAGCAGAAGTGGGAAAACATTCCAGGTGATGGGAAGGAGGCATTAGTGAGAAGGAAAATTCCTTTAAGGAAGTTCTGCTTCTGGGAGCCAAGATGGAGGAGTAAGAAGTCAGTCACTCTCAATTGCCCTTACTGACCTCTGAAAGCCTAGAAAATATTGCCCCAGGAAAAACTCTGGAATAGAAAGATGGGCTGCAGCAGTCTTATAGCCCAGAAAGCTAGGGGGATTAAAGGGAAAGGCCCCTGTTTGCCTGCTGCCATCGGCAAGCCCCACCTCAGCAAACTAGGGGGAGAGATTGAGACCCAGAGTGGTAGATCAGGCAAGTGTTAACACCATGTGTCTCAGCACAGGCAGAGGAACTGGTAAACAACAGCTCAGAAAACCACCACTGTTCTCCAGCAGCCAAATCTCCTGTTGCTACAGTACAACTCTAGGAAACCCAACTGCAGAAGATACAGGTCCAGGGTGAAGGACATCCTCCAGCAGCCAAACATTAGAGTGCAAGGCCCAGGTGAGCAGCAGCCAAACATTTGAGTGCGAGGTATCCCCCAGGAGACAGACTCCCCACCACCCCTCCAACAACTCCAGTGCTGCTGACCCCAGCTCTGTACCAGGTAAGCGGCCAGAATCCTACAGCCTCCAGCTGCCAGTACCTGAGGTCCCAGCACACAAAGCAGGTCCTGGGCCCCAGCACAAGAAGCTTGGGTCAGTGCCCCCTGTGCTCCAGAAGGAAAAGTTCAACTCTAAAAGCCAGGAATTAGGTAAACATCATAAGCAAAAAGCAAAAACAGACAATGACCATAGATTCTTTCTACGGGGACAGGGAAGATCAAGGCACAAATTCATAAGAGGACAATACTGTCAATATACCCACATCTAAAACCTTAAAGGATAATATGAATTGGTCTCAAGCCCAAAAAGCCTTCTTGGAAGAGCTCAAGAAGTATTTTAAAAGTTAAAAAAGAGAGGTAGAAGAAAAATTGGGAAAAGAAATGAGAGGTATTACAAGAGAGAGTCAATAGCTTGGAAAAGGAAGGACAAAAACTGACTGTAGAAAGCAAGTCCTTAAAAAGTAAACTGGCCAAATGGAAAAGGAGGCACAAAAACTCACTGAACATAACTCCTTAAAAAGTAAAATGGGTCAAATGTAAAAAGAGGTATAAAATCTAATAGAAGAAAATAATTCGTTAAAAATTAGAATTGGGCAAGTGGAAACTAATGACTCTATGAGATATGAGGAATCAGTCAAACAGAAACAAAAGAATGAAAAAAAATAGAAGAAAACATAAAATACCTCAATGGTAAAACAACTGACCTGGAAAACAGATCCAGGAGAGACAATTTAAAAAGTACTGGTCGACTTGAAAACCATGATGAAAAAAAGAACCTGGACAGCATCTTTCAGGAAATCATTATGGAAGAACTGCCCTGAGGTCCTAGAACCTAAAGGTAAAATAGTCATCAAAAGAATCCATTGATCACCTCCTGAAAGTGATCGCAAATTGAAAATGGAATATTGTAGCTAAATTCCAAAATTATCGGATCAAAGAGAAAACAATTAAATATCATGGAACCAAAAGTAAGGATTATTCAGGACCTTGCAGCTCTACATTAAAAAACTGGAGGGCTTGGAATATGATGTTCCATAAGGCAAAGAAGCTTGGATTAAAACCAAGGATCAATTATCCAGAGAAACTGAGCATAATCTTTCAGGGGAGGAGATGGATATTCAATGAAATCTTAGAGGACTTCCAAACCTTCCTGATGAAAAGACCAGAGCTCAACAGAAAATTTGATCTTCAAATTCAAGAGGCATGAAAAGGTAAACATGAAAGAAAAAAACAATATTATTAATAAGGTCAAACTGTTTACATCCCTACAAGAGAAGATGACACTTGTAACTCTTAAGAACTGTATTGTTATGCCATTTAAAAGGAGTATACATAGACAGAGGGTGTGGGTATAAGTTGACTTTGATGTGATTATAAAACAATGATAAAAAAGCTCATTAAGTGGTGAAAAGGTATTGTACTGGTACAATACTGGTAGAAGAGGAAAGGAGGAGTCAGACAAGGGTAAACTACATCACATGAAAAGGTATAAAAACCTATTACAGTAGAGGGAAAGGGAGGGAGATGAGCATTATTTGAACCTTACTCTCATCAGATTTGGCTCAAAGATGGAATGATATAATTAGGCAGGTATAGTAATCCAACTTAGCCTATAGGAAGTAGGAGAAGGGGAAAGAAAAGGGACTGGGTGAATAGAAGGAAGGGAAGAAGTAGTAAGAGTCAAGGGGAAGAAAAGGGAGGGAGTCAAGTGAAAGGGGGGCAGACTAAGGGAGGCGGTAGTTGAAAGTAAAACTAGTGAGGTGAGAAAGGGAGAGAAAAGCATAAATGGGGGAAAATAGGATGCAGAGAAAGACACAGATAATAATCATAACTGTGAATGTGAATGGGATGAACTGTCCCATAAAACAGAAGCAGAGTGGATTAAGAACCATAATCCTACAATTTGTTGTTTACAAGAAACACATTTGAAGCAGAAGAATACACACAGAGTAAAGTAAAAGGCTGGAGCAAAATACATTATGCTTCAGCTGAAGTAAAAAAAGCAGGGGTAGCAAACCTGATCTCAGACAAAGAAAAAGCAAAAATAAATATAATTAAAAGAGATAGGGAAGGAAACTACACCCTGCTAACAGATGCCATAGATAAAATTTTGTATAACCTCTGACCTAACAATACCATTTCTAGGTCTGTATTCCAAAGAGATCATAAAAAACGGGAAAAGGACCCATATGTACAAAAATATTTATAGCAACTCTTTCTGTGATGGCAAAAAATTAGAAATTGAGGGGATGTCCATCAACTGGGGAATGGCTAAACAAGTGGTGGTATATGAAGTAATGGAATACTGTTGTGCTATAAGAAATGATGAGCAGACAGACTTCAGAAAAACCTGGAAAGACTTACATGAACGGATGCTGAGTGAAGTGACCAGAACCAGGAGAACACTGTGCGATGTGATGACTTAGCTCTTCTCAGCAATGCGAGGATCTAAGACAACTCCAAAAGACGCATGATAGAAAATGCTATCCACATCTGGAGAAAGAACTTTGGAGTCTGAATGCAGATGGAAGCATACTATTTGCTCTCCTTTTCTCTTGTTGTTTTGTTCTGTTTCTTCTTTCTTGTGGTTCCTCTCATTAGTTTTAATTCTTTACATCACGACTAATGTGAAAATATGTTTAACGTGAATGTATATGTAGAGCCTATATCAGACTGCATGCTATCTTGAGGAATGGGGAGGAGAAGGTGGTGGAAAAAATTCAAAACTCAAAATCTTATGGAAATGAATGTTGAAAACTAAAAATAAATAAATATATATATTATATGTGTATGTCCATGTGTGTATGTATGTGTGTATGTGTATATACACACACATACACACACGTGTATGTAGAAAATTCCTTTAAGCCAGAAAGACAAAAGTACTCTATACTAGACAAAGCATATCAACTAGACAGATGGTAATTACATGTAAACCAAGATGATGATTTTAAAATGTATTTTAGAGGCTTATGATAGCTATCACCACTTCTTTAGAAGCAATATGACTGATATATATCATTAAATGCACTGAGGACTTTTTAGGTTTAATACTGTGCTAGATGCTATACAAGTTAGAAAAGAAGTATAAAGACATAGTTGCTGTCCTACAAGCACTTATCTAGCTGGCATGATAAATATTATACACATAAAGCCACTCAACTATTTTGTTATTCAGTCTTTTTAGTCATGTCTAACTCTCTGTGACCCCATTTGGGGTTTTCTTGGCAATGATACTGGAGTAGTTTGCCATTTCCTTCTCCAGCTCATTTGAGAGATGAGGAATTGAGGCAAACAGTTTAAGTGACTTGCCCAGGGGCACACAGCTAGTGAGTGCCTGAGGCTGGAATTGAACTCAAGAACATGAGTCTTCCTGACTCGAGGCCTAGAGCTCTATCCACTGTACTACCTAGCTGTCCCGATGAAGTCATACATGAAAGAATAATAGCATGGTGTTCATTAGAGATCCCCGCAAAAAGCAGTTAAATGCAAATGGAAAAAGGTTTGCAAGCCCTGAGTAAGCACTATGCCTCAAGGACTGGCACAGTCCCCAAATTGAGTTTCTTCTCAGCAACTTAGGCAGCCTTTACTTAACCAAGCTAGATAATATGTAACTAAATAGAACTAGATGATACCATAAAAAGGAGAGGAGGGATGAGAACAATTTAGAGATTCATTAAGAAAACCTTGAACTAAACTTTCCTCTAAAGCAGGAGCTCTTAATTTTTTTGTGTCACAGATTGTGTTGTAAATCTGGTAAGACTTATGGTTCACTTCTCAGAAAGGATTACAAAGGAAATCAACTGTACAATCATAAAAATATATGTATGAAATATAATTATTAAAAAAAATTGTTTTGGAGCGGCTAGGTGGCACAGTGAGTAGAGCACTGGCCCTGGAATAAGGAGGACCTGAGTTCAAATCCGGCCTCAGACACTTAACACTTACTAGCTGTGTGACCTTGGGCAAGTCACTTACCCCCAACTGTCCTCCAAAAACAAAAAAATTTTTTTTTAAATAAAAAAATTTAGTTTTAAGTTCACAGATGCCAGGATAAGAACCCCTTCTCAAAGTTCATTAATCTTTTTGCTGGCAATCTTTCTTTAAAAAAAAAAAAACCATGAAATTGAAATAATGGTTAAGGAATATACACATGCACATTCAATACACATCCATATGTTCACACAGCCTGTATGTATCAGAAGTAGGATTAACAGCCTTTGGAAAATGGGCTTAGTAATCAAATAAGAAAATCATGTAACTGTAACCACATTTCCTTACCCATTTCAATTCTGAGATACTAAAATAAAATACAGAGATAATAAGGTATCTGAAATACTACCAAGTAGATTTATCAACTAAGACCAAAAAATAACAAAAAGATTTTAAGAAAAATAGTTGCTTGGACATTACTCTACAGTCACAATTATTTTTATTACTTATAATCAAATCTCTAAACAAGATCTGAAAAAAATCTGGAATTTCAGAAGCAATAGGGCAGCATCTACATTCCTTTAAAAAACCCCAAAACATTTCAGGCACTGGAGCCAAGACAGCAGAGTAAAAAGCAGGGACTCACCTGAGCTCTCCCCCAATCCCCTCCAAATACTTTAAGATAGTGTCTCTAAACAAAATAGAGCGACAGAACTCACAAAAAGAATGAAACAATTTTCCAGCCCAAGATAACTCAGAAGGTCATCAGGAAAAGTCTATTGCATCAGGATGACAGTGGAGCCCAGTTCAGTGCAGGCTGTGCCAGCACAGACCTGACCCCAACAAACCTGTAGCAAGGCCTGGAGGCAACTGAATCAGTGAAGCAGTGGCAGTTTGCAGATGGTTAGGGGGAACAGACAATTGGTCAGGAGATTTGCAGAGGTCCTTTTGCTGGCACCAAGGTCAGGACTCTATTGCATTGCTTATACCTGGATCCAGATTGTACTCCTGGGTCTCAGTCCCAGGGCAAGGAAGAGCATCAGCACACCAAAACTTCTGGCTGTAGGGAAGCGGGGACCCTGGTCAGTTCCAGGGTGGAAGAGTGCTTGTGGTTGCTCACAGACCAAAGCACAGGGCAGGAAGGGGGTGTTTTAACTCCTCTCCCTAGATCACACCACAACTATCTAGTATAAAATATTTATTAGTTCTATGTCAAATTTTGTTGCTGAAATGGCTTTGTGATTTCCCCACCAGAGTCATTAAAAATATTTTTATTTTAATTATTTTAAAAATGGCATCTAGTTCACGGCATTCCTTCTCTCTTTTTTTTTTTTTTGTTTTGCTTTTTGGATGGCAATTGGGGTTAAGTGACTTGCCCAAAGTCACATGGCTAGTTTTTGTGTTAAGTGTCTGAGGCCGAATTCAGGTCTTCCTGACTCCAGGGCCAGTGCTCTATTCACTGCGCCACCTAGCTGCCCTCATTCCTTCTCTTAATGGAATTTTTTTTTAAATATGAAAAGTATAACTGGAACACTGAACTAATAAACATAGCACAAGGCTCATCACATTGTCCAGGTGCTTAATAAATGCTTGTTGATAGTTAAAAATACATATGGTACCATTTTCATATGCTATTTTTAAAAAAGGAAATTACTGGTTAAAAATATTTTAGTCAATAAATTTTACTTTACAGGAAAGGTAAATAGGCAATTTGTAAATTATATATTTTCAAATGTTTAGATTCAGTATTAAAAGCTTTTCAATAAGATAAATAATAACTCAGGACGCCATAGTGCTTCTTCTCTCTTAAATTAGTAAATATTTTAAGGGTAGATTTTAGAATTCTGTGCACATGAAAATTGATGGTTATACCAAAAACCCAAGGTTTCAAATGAATGCAAAAGTCAAGCAACAAACATTAAGGAAAGTTGGAAGAGGTCAAAGAAACTTGTAAAAAAAAAAAATACCCACTCACCCCCACCATAGCAGTCAATTAACTGTTAGCTGTAGGGCAATCTTATCTGCTTCCCCAAACACTGGTAAGTTCAGGGATGTAAAAATGTTTATTGAGCCTCCAGCTGTTAGTTCTCAGCCATAGGACAAGTTATAGGGAAGAGTCATTTTACCACTATTTAGGTTGGGGAACCATACAGATAGTTTTTTGGGTGCCTCTTAGGTGGTCACAAAATTTCATTCCCCTCCTGTCTCTGAAATGTGATAACTATGACAGACTTCTAGAACTGAATAAAAAGAACGAGATTATTCTAAGAAAGATCGATTTTTCTTAGCTTTAGGTTTCCACAATTACCACTTCATGAATCATGACCTCCTCTTATTTTTTGGAAACTGGTCTCCATATATCATGAGTCTGGATGGACAGCTGTCACTCACGAGTGTGATCAAACTGCTGACTAGCACAAGACATGACCTGTTCCATTCCAACCTGGGTGGGTTAATCCCTCCTTAGGTAGCCTAGTGGCCTTGTGCAAGATCTTGAGGACTCACTATGCTGGGGTCACACTACATATGTACAATAGATTTTTAGCACACTCCAGGACTCCAGACATGCACTAGCTTCAGCTGCTCTACAGCAGGGATTATTGGTGCATGACTACTGCCCGGCCATGATTTTTTAAATTAGATTAAAATAATCACTTCTAAATCTTTTACAGGGGGATGTATTAGTGCAAGCAGCATACTTTGACTATGGAATACTGCAGTCAGAGAACTAGACTCTAGTATCAACTTTGTCTCTAACTAGGAATACAATCTTCAGTGTTAGCTTCCTTATCAGTAAAAAGGAGGAGCTGGAATTACCTAGGTAAGCCCTAAGGTCTCCCTGAGTTCAAATACTTCCAGCTATATCTCAGTGGCTTCCAGTGCTTGATAATAACACACTCACTCCAACATCATAAACTTATTTGGGAGGGGAGGGGAAGGGAGGGAGCACTAATTCTACTCATTTAAAAAAATTTTTTTTCCTTAAATAGTATTTCATGTTTTTCCCAATTACATGTAAAGGTAGTTTTGAACATTCATTTTTGTAAAATTTTGAATTCCAAATTTTTCTCCCTTCGTCCCCTCTCCCCAAGATAGCAAGCAATTCGATATATACATGTACAATCATGTTAAACATATTTCCATATTATTTATACAGTGAAAGAAGAATCAGAACAAAAGGGGAAAACCAAGAGAAAAAAACCACAAAATGAAAGGTAAAAATAGCGTGCTTCAATTTGCATTCAGACTCCACAGTTCTCTCTCTGGATGTAAACAGTATTCTCCATTACAAGTATTTTGGAATTGTCTGGGATCACTGCATTGCTGAGAAGAGAGACATCATGAACTATGAAAGTCTCCTCTCAACTACAATCTTCTATTGTTTACCCTCTTTCATTTCTTCTATCTGAATCAGCTCTTCCTCTTCACCATGACTTCTGCCCAGCAATTCTTCTTTATTCTCCTAAGTCTACTATCACCCTTACCTTGCCTTCCCTTACCTTTCTTATTTAGCCTGAACTCTATTTGTAGCTATATTTCAATGATCATCATTAAATGATGATCAATGAACTATTTCAATCATTACCACATGGGAATCCCTTTTCTGCTTGATGTTCTGCCATTTTTATACTAATTTCCAAGTTTAGGTAATTTTCACCATCTATTTTGTTTTGTTCACACGTCTTTCTGGAATGGAGACTCCCAGAGAGGGGAAGATACCACATTTAACCTATTACAGATTTATGCTATCAGGCTCTCCTGGCTGTTAATTAATTCCTTTACTTCTTAATAATTCCCTGTCTGATTGCCTCTTACACCTACTTAAACTTTCCACCCTGAAACTGTCTTTACTGCCACACATACTCTTAACAGATGACCTTGACTTCTACTTTACTGGAAAAATGGAGACCATCCAGCAGCATACATTCTCTCTTCACCTCAAAATTTCTGCTTACTTCCCTCCTGTCTCTAAGGTAAAGATGGTTCTCCTTTACCACTCCAAGGTGTACTTCACCCCAATTTTCTTCTGTCTCCTTCAAGATCTCACTGTAATGATAATCCTTTCTTTTTCTTAAATCTTGTCTTTCCCTCTATCTATGAATATTCAGGAATTTGAAAATTCTCTTTAAAAATACTTTCTCTTAACTATGCCAAAGGGCTATAAAACTGCATACCCTTTGATCCAGCAATATCATTACTAGGTCTGTATTCCAAAGACAGAAAAAGAAAGGGAAAAAGACCTATTTCTACAAAAATATTTATAGCAGTTCTTTTTGTGGTGCCTAAGAACTGGAAATTGAGGGGATGCCCATCAAGTGGAGAATGGCTGAAAAAGCTGTGGTATATGATTGTAATGGAATATTATTCTGCTATAAGAAATGATGAGATTTCAGAAAAACCCAAACAGACTTACATGAACTGACGCAAAGTTAAGTGAGCGGAACTAGGAGAACATGGTATACAGTAACAGCAATAATGACAGCTGTGAATGACTTAGCTATTCTCAGTGATACAATGATTCAAGACAATCCCAAAGGACTCGTGATGAAAAATGCCCTGTCTCCAGAGAAAGAACTGCTGCCATCTGCATACAGACTGAAGCATTTTATTTTCTACTTTCTTTCTTTTTTTGGTCCAAGTTTTCTTCCACAAAATGACTAACATGAAAGTATGTTCGACATGATCGCAGATGTATGGTCTTTATCAGATTACTTAGCATCTTAGATAGGATAAGGAGGGTGGAACAGATAGAATTTGGAACTTAAAAACTCAGCATGTTAAAAATTATTTTCCCATGTAATTGAGGTAAAAATAAAATATTCTTTTAAAAAAATGCCTTCCCTTGACCTTGCTGGCGCTCCCTCTACACTATTTCACTTGGTGACCTCATTAGCTCTTGTGGATTCAGTTATCATCTCTATGCTGATGATTCTAGTCTCTCATATCCAACTGCCTCTTAGATATTTCAAACTCAATGACCTGTAGACATTCAGAATAAAAAATGTTCAAAATCAAACTTCTCTTTCCCTAAAAACCTCCCATTCTTCCTAACGTTCCTACTGCTGTCAAGGATAGAACCACCCTCCCAATCACCTAGGCTCACAACCTAGGTCACCCTCAACTTCTCACGAAGGCTCACCCTGTATATCTAATCTGTTGTCAAGGACTGTCAATCTTACCTTTGTAACATTTCTCAAATGTGTGTCCTTTTCTCCTCTGGTGTTGCCACCACCCTGGTACAGGTCCTCATCACTTCATGCCTAGACTTCCACCATAGCCTACTAGTTGATCACTCTACCAGAGGTCTCTCTTCACTCCAATCCATCTTCCACTCAGGCATCAAAATTATCTTCTTAAAGAGCAGCTTTGACTATGTTTCCTCCACCCCCAACTTTAGTGGTTACCTATCAGCTCTAGCACCAAATATAGTTATCTTCCTGTTTGGCATTTAAAGTCCTTTATAGAGGTGGCTAGGTGGCACAGTGAATAGACCACTGGCCCTGGATTCAGGAGGACCCGAGTTCAAATCTGACCTCAGACACTTAACAGTAAATAGCTGTGTGACCTTGACCTTGGACAAGTCACTTAACCCCCATCACCCTGCCTTCCCCCCTCCAAAAAAAAAAAAAAAAAGGAATGCTACCTAGAGTAATGAAACAACAACAACAAAAAAATTGAGGGAATAAGAATAGCCAAAGAAGAAATAAAATTAGCATATAAAAATATTTTTAAAAAGTCCTTTATAACCTGGTGTCTCCTTGTCTTTCCAGTCTTTTTATACCTTACACCAGCCCCCTGCTCATCTCTTCAATCTAGTGACAATGGCTTCCTTGTTTTTCCTTGAACAAGACATCTCCTAACCTCGATATTTTTAATAGCTATCCCTCTGGCCTGAATGCTCTTCCTAATATAATCTCTACCTCCCGACTTTCCTGGCTTCCTTCAAGTCCCAGATAAAAATCCCACCTTCAAAAGGAAGTCTTCCCCTATTCCCTTTAACTCTGCTGCCTTTCTTCCGAGGATTATTTGTTATTTGTCCCATATAAACCTTATTTTGTACAGAGTTGCTAGCATGTTGTCTCATCCATCAGATTGTGAGCTTCTTGAGGGCAGGAACTTTCTGTTTTTTGTCTTTGTATTCATAGCACTTATGTATAAAGACCCTAGGCACTAGCACATAGTAGGTAATTACTAAATGATCAATGACTGTTAGTAAACTATATTTAATAGACAAATTTTCACTATTAAACGATAAGCTCTTTAAGAACTATATTCTAATTTTTTTAAGATTCATTTTGAAATTTTCAGTTCCAAATTCTCTCCTTCCTGCAGTCAGTCCTTCTCTCATCTACTGAGAAGGCAAGCAATATAATACCTATTATACATGTGAAGTCACCCAAACATATTTCATATTAGGACTATATCTTACTAATCTTTATATCTTCCCTAAACTCTAGTACAGTAAATTACACATAGGAAATGATCGATAAATTCTTTTTTTAAAAAAATGCTTTTTTGAATGAAGTTTTCTGGTTCAATGAAATAACTGTACTTTGACCAAGGGCATGAGACACTTTGTACTTAGATACCACTGATGGAATGACTTTTTAAAAAACTCAAAAAGATTTTATTAATAATTTGTCAATCGAAATACTTGCCAAACCTTATTTCCCCCTAAATGGCATTCCTTCCTATGTAAAGCTATAGGACCACAACCAAAAATTGTGAGAGCATAAACAAGGTATAGGGACTTAGATAAATTCTTTTCTTAAGCAGACTCAAAAGTACTTTAGGTATCTTAGATAATTATGGACTGAATAATTGGTTCTCAAGAAGTATTTTTAAGGATGACTTTATCCTTAAATTATGTATGATGAGTTTGAAAAACCACAAAATAATCTGCATTACTGTTTAGAAGGCATTTGTTACCTTTTGGAGAACATCTAGAGCTGTAAGCACTGCTTCCTGTAAACTTGTCAAAACTGCTTCAGTGTATGATGGAAGGATGAAAGGAGAGGCATCTGAACTGATAGGCACAGAGACAGCACTGTGTAAGATGATTCCCAACTTTTGAAGATCATCCATGCTGAAGCCAGTTTTTATATGCTGGTAGAGAGCTGGAAATATCTGAATTAAAGCTGTAAGAAAAGGTTGGCTGGGAATAAAAGTTAGTTTATCACAAGTAAGGGGTGGCTTTGTACTTTCTGATCCAATTCTATACCAGGTATTCCATGCAGCCCACCAGAGATTCAAATCTTCAATCTCATCTGTAACTATAGATGGCTCAGATCCAGGGTATCGTGCAAGTCTTTCTCCAATGGAATCTGTTCTCATAAATGGCCTGCTTAGACCAGGAGTAGACATTGGCCCTATAAGGACAGGCACGGGTGCATTAACTGCTGGTGGTGTCTCAGGTTTATCAGAATCTCTCATAGGGGAAACAATCTGCAAAATTTCCTGGAAACTTTTCAGAGCAGCCAAAGAAACTTCATTATTTTTGCTGAGTGCAGCTGACTGGATATGATCGAGAAGGACATCCCAAGCTTTAGGAAAATCCCCTAAAAGGAAAAGGAAAAAAAAATAGTTGGAAGGTAATTAACACATGTAACACATTAATGAAAGAGACACTATTAATTTCTTGTTAAAATTACTTTCAGAAACAAAGTGGATAACCACTGACTAGAGAATGTTGAAACAAGCTGTGGAAATACTGAGAAGCATGGAAAGACATATGAGCGGATGCAAAATCAAAAAAGCAATGTGCATAATGACTACAACAATGCTGAAGGAAAGAAATGCAACAAAATAATCTGAATCTAAACACTACAAACTTATAATGATCAATTCTGGTCCTAAAAAGATATGGCAAGACACCTTTCTCCACTTTGCAGAGAGAAGCCCATGAATGTGGAACATTGTACAGAATACTGAACTGGTTAGTTTTGCAGAACTACTTTAAAAAATTTGTTAGTAGAAGAGATAGCTCTCTAGGAAGGGATAGAAAAAGATGTAAGAAAGGTTTTTTAATTGTAAGGAAAAAAAATTATTAGAAAGTTATACTTAAGTTTTAGCTAAAATTCCACTATATTTTTCATTACCAGTTCTCTACTTTTAATCATTTGCTACCAATATGGAACAAAATGCAAAGAAGCATGAAAAGTACATCAATCTATTTTATCAAGAATACAAGACTTTGACATTAATGTAGGTATTCCATAGACTGGATAACAACCCAACAACTTCATAATCATTTTTCAAGAGTTTCTTTGGCCAAAAATATTATCACCTGTGGCCCACCTGAACTCTGCTAGGTTGGTAGTTAAACAGGAACCATACACACATACATACATCATCACTAAAGGAGTATCTGAAGATTTTCTGATTTGAAAACGCCTACCAGAGATTGTGATATGCTGCTTAGCTTTCAACAACCCAAGTCATCTTGATGCTATGATCAAAGGTGAAACTTACTGAATGATCAGTAGCTTGGCCACAGCATTTAATGAGCAAAAAAGTTTGCGAGATGCTGCAACCCAGACAGCACGAGTGCTGCACAGCTCTGAAGTGCTGAACTGCTGATGCCCGGCCAGAGAACTAAGGATCAGAGGAAGTGGGACAGGTCACTGGGAACACATGAGGGCATATGCGGGGAGTTGTGCAGCACTCAACAAATCCCGAAGTAAAGAGCACAGCATCTAGCTGAAGCCAGTTCTGACCACCCAAAAGTCAGCTGGGGTAGAGATCTAGGCTATTTAGTAAAGCATGTATTTCCCAGTGTAGCAAGAAGCTGGGATGCTCTGAGATCCAGGAAACCACAATCAGAGTGGATAGAGTAAGGAAGTAAGCTGGAAAAAAAGACCCAAAATATCAAAGACTGCAGGAAGAAGAAATCTCAAAGACCCTGAACATAAACAGAGAACTCAACAAGAAAAATCAACAGAGAAATCAACAAAAAAAATCAACAGTAACAACAGAAGGAACTATGGCCTCCAGATCGAGTAAACAAGTTTAGACACCTATGCATGAATTCTGCAAAATAAAAGAAAATGATCCAATACTTAATGAGACAGAGGACTCTGTAGAACATGAGAAGAATGTGGAACCACAACACACTGCTCCTAAGTGGTTTAAAAGAGAATGGAAATTAAGAGAGAAGAATTTATATCCTGTATCATAAAAATGAGCAGAATAGAAAAACTTGAATCTGCAATGGCAAGCCTCACCAATAGACTGAGAGTGCAAATACCCAGAAGTGAAGGACATATATAAAAAAAGCAAAAAAGAACATTCAAAGAAAATAAACTCACTACATAAGAAAAGATACACATCTCAAAGATAAGATGAAACAGTCTGAGGATCACAGGACTCCCAGAAAAACACAAAAGGACTAAAAACCTTAATACCATAATAAAGGAAATCATTGAAGAGAACTGTCTACAACTTCTAAACACTGAAAATGAAATTCCAATCCAAAGAAATCAGATTATCTCCAGGAAAAAAAAAAATCTACCATCAGATTGTGAGCACCTTGGATTACTTTTTGCCAGTCCAAGTAAGCTTGTATCCACAGTACTTTGTATAGTACCCAGCACAAAGCTAGCATTTAAATACTAACTGACTACTTCAAATGACTGTTGCAAGGATCAAATGAAATAATATTTATAACCCACTCTGCAAACGAAAGTGCTACATAAGTGCTAGCTATTATAACTGGTTATGTGCAAGCCAAAAGTAGTAATATTTGTTTCCTACTGCAGGTACACAAGGAGTTCTTCTCTATACATACGGGGAAGTTTGAGTAGCTACTTCTGAAAAGAGCTGTTTTGGGCTGATGGATTTGGTTTTCTTGCTTCATTCACCTTGTGAAGCATCTGCCAATGGCCAGATATGAGTAAGGGTGCTGTCTGTTGCTACAGAATACAGCAAAGCTTAAAATGTAATCAAAACCATGGATGTCACTGGTCCTTTGTTCTTAATTAGTGAACTAAGGGGTCACTGTATATAAAATTCTTCCAAATTGACAGTAAAATAAAACAAAACCATAAAATTATATCTTTCATAGCATATAAAAATTCTTGTAAGATAGTAAAAGAATAAAAACTCATTTAAAAGGAGTTTGAAACCTAAAAGTCATCTTCCTCCTTATTCTGTTAAAATCAATCAAAAAAATTATTTATTAAACACGGTCTCTTAGGCCAAGGAGCTTATATTTTACTAGGGCAGAAAGGGGTTATTAATTTGGGCTGTATATTAACTTGTTTTAAAAAATATATTTTGATAACAATATTTCAATATAATCGGTTACCTTTTTAATTCTAAGAATTTTTTTTTATTTAAAAGCATTATTCTAAGAAGAAATCCATAGATTTCACCAGACTACCACGCTGTTTCATAACACAAAAACGGTTAAGTACCACTACACTATAAGGATAATATGATTACAGATAAATACACTACACATACCAAATAATACACAATGATAGGGAAGAACATAAGAACAAATGAGGGAATAAGGAGAGAGCTCTGGAAGGAGGTGATACTTAAGCTATGTTTTCATCAATCTAGGGACTCTAAAAAGTAGAAATAAGAAGAGCCTAATGAGCATGACAGACATATGGGACAGGCTCTAAAGAAACAAAGATCCTGAACACAAAATGCTGTTTATGAGGCACACAACAACTTGGAGTGCAGCATGCATGAGGGGGAACATGTATTCAACCTGGAAATATAAGGAGACATGACAGAAAGGGACCAGTCCTTGGTGATTCTACCCCACAATACATTCCATCATCTTTCCAAGAGCACAGTTACTATCCTAGTTCAGGGCCTCATCAACTAATGCCTGGATTATTGAAATAATCTCCTAAATAGACTCCCAGGCTCCAGTCTCTACCTTTTCCAATTCACGATTGCCAAACTGGTATTCTTTTTTTGCTTTTTGGAGGGGTGAAGGGAGGGCAATTGGGGTTAAGTGATTTGCCCAAGGTCACACAGCTAGTAAGTGTTAAGTGTCTGAGGCCAGATCTGAACACAGGTCCTCCTGACTCCAGGGCCGGTGCTCTATTCACTGTGCCACCTAGCTGCCCCACCAAACTGGTATTCTTAAGGTAAAGGTCTAACCATGTCACTTTTTGGGCAAGAAACTCCTATTGCTTCATTCTGTCTCCAGGGGGGTTAATACAAACTGTTACTTGGCTTTTGAAGCTCTTTACATTTTGGCTCTAATCTATTTTTCTTTCTTTCTTTTTTGCTATGTGTACAGAACAGTCCATTTTTCAGATGAGTTTCTGTCCCTACCTCCATTTTCAGAATTCATGCTGCTGACATCTGGACCAAGTCAGGAAGTAGAAGATCCATGAGTAAACCAGCTACTTAATTTTTACATGAGAAAAGAATGGGGTGTACTACTTGGAATGGAACAGGCTGAAATAGTCTATCTTCTTCTGTCACTGCTCCATTTTTCAATTTTAATTTATGGTCTGTTACTGCCACACGCTGGTACTTTGTTCCTTCTGTGGCAAGGCCTTTGTGGAGAGTGGATCTGGCATCTTTTACCCCTGCCTGTTGCTCAAAATGCTGATCTCGTCTCTTCTGTAATTATGGAATTCATGATAGCTTTAGCTTTTACTATTGAGACTCTGCTCATAATGGTCACTGGAAGCTGAGAGGGTTATGGCAGGAAAGGATAAAACTAGCCTCTCCTTACTCAGCTTCAGAAAGCTGTGGTACTTTTAAGTTGGAATAAGCAGCATTTTCCATAAAATGACCACATATCAGAAGGAGGCTGGAGTCCTTCAGGACATCATCATTGCCGAATAGATGAAGTTGCATTAGGATATTGGATTGGCAGTAATATTTTGCAAAGAAAACACTAGCAGGCATATCTTTTCATATCTCTGGAAGATATGAAAAAGTATGATCCAGGTGTTTATCTGGAGAGATCCAGAACCATGATTTCCATGGTAAAAGTCTAGGGAAGTTATGTATATACAATACAAAAAAATGAACATTTTGCAGTTGATATTGAACTAGGAAAGAATATTAAAGAGATCCCATAAAAAGAACCTACTAACTGATAGGACTCTGTTGACTCCCAAGGCAAGGTTGGGGGAGGTGGTAGAGAGGGAATTATCCACAGCCTCAGGATCCAGCACAGACATGAGAACTGAGACTCACTGGATGCCAAGAAACAACCAGACCATGGCATAATGGAATAAAAATGCTCCAATCTGCTTTTTCAGGCTTATTTCAGATTTCTCTATGGTCTAACCAAACTGGCTTTCTTGATGTTCCTCATATATGACATTTCTTCTCCCATTTCTATTCCTTTGCATGAGGCTGTACATCCCTGCATAAAATGCCCCCCCATCCACCTTATAGAATCGCAGTTTCCTTTAAAACTCAGTTCAAGTACCACCTTTTAAGGACTTATTTGTTCAAAAATATTTATAGCAGCTCTTTTTTTGTGTGGGTAAGAATTGGAAATTATAGGGTGGCCAGGTAGCACAGCGAGCAAGAGCACCGGCCCCAGTGTTGGGATGACCCGGGGATCGAATCCAGGCTCAGATACTTAGCACCCACCCAGAAATAACTGGCCGTGTAACCTTGAGCAAGTTACTTAACCCCAATTGCTTTAAAAAAAAAAAAGAATTGGAAATTGAGAAGATGTTCATCAACTGGGGAATGGCCAAACAAGTTGTGGTTTATGATTGTGATGGAATATTATTGTGCTATAAGAAAGGATAAACAGGATGATTTCAGAAAAACCTGGACTTACATGAAACGATGCAAAGTGAAGTGAGCAGAACCAGGAGAACACTGTACACAGCAACAGCAAAATTATATGATGAAGAACTGTGAATAACTTAGCTATTCTGAGCTATACAATGATCTAAGATAATTCCAAAAGACTCATGATGAAACTATCTGCCTCCAGAGAAAGAACTGATGCTGTCTCAATACAGACAGAAGCATTATTATTTTTCAACTTCTTTGTATTTTTTTTTTAAAGCAATTGGGGTAAAGTAACTTGCTCAAGGTTACACGGCCAGGTGTTTCTGTGTAGCTGCTAAGTGTCTGAGCCTGGGATTTGATCCCCAGGTCATCCCAACAGTGGAGCCGGTGCTCTTACTTGCTGTGCTACCTGGCTGCCCCCTTCTTTGTATTTTTTAAAAATTTGAGTCTTTTTGTACAAAATGAATGATATGGAAACGTTTTACATGATTACACATGTATAACCTATATCATATTGTTTACTATCTTAGGGAGTGGTAGAGGAGGAAGGAAAGGATAGAATTCGGTACTCAAACTTTAAAAAAAAGTTAAAAATTGTTTTAACTTGTAATTGGGAGAAAAATAAAATATTATTATTATTTTTAAAGCAATTGGGGTTAAGTAACTTGGTCAAGGTTACACGGTCAGTTATTTCTGGATGTGGTGCTGAGTATCTGAGCCCGGATTGGATCCCCAAGTCATCCTGACTCTGGGGCCGGTGCTCTTACTTACTGAGCCACTTGGCCGCTCCTAAAATAACATATTATTAAAAAAAATAAGCACCATCTCCTTAAGTACCAGAAGTACAAGAAACCTGTCGTGACTCCCCAGTTGTTAGTGTCTGTAATGGGAATGGGAATTTGTTGAAGATCTTGCCTGTCCCTTAGTAGGCCTAGGTGGGGAATGTGAAGACCTCCCTTGCTTTGAAAGTAAACTCTGCCCCCTGATAGGCTGAATGTAATCACATGGAGCCTGTGATGGAGGGCATTAGCTGAAGGGTGGAGCAGAGCCCACAGGAAGCTTCCCTGCTGTGAAGATAAACTCTGCCCCCTGATAGGCTGAATGAGGTCACACAGAGCTTGTGGTGGGAGTTTACTGAAGGGAAGCAGAGCCCACAAGAGACTGGGAATCAGAACTAGAGATTCGGTGGGAGAGAGAGGTGCTGAGGCAAGGAGAGAGAGAGAAGTTTGTGAGTAAATATGGATCTTGTATTGGTTTGTGGGAAGGCTGAAGGATGCTGTGGCTCTCAGCGTCATTATGGCTTCTGAATATCTTTGGTACTATGATGGAATCAGCTTACTGGTTTGGGGACTGGGTTTTCTGGTGTCTAAATAAATGCTTCAGTTCTGTTCTCTATGTGTAGAGTTTGGTATATTTTGCAATCGAACGTCATGATATTTATAGTCACAGTGTTTATCATGATCATAGGCACTGTAAATATTGCATTAGTGCTATGGTGTCCTCCCCATGAAATTATTCTGCATATATTTTGCATTTAATTTTCTACATACATATTATATCCCCCCCAAATAATGTAAGTTCCTTAAGGGAAGGGAATGTTTCTTCATTGTCTTGGCATCTCTAGTGCTTTGCACTCATTAATTGCTAAATAAGAGCCAAACACTCACAATTTCATATAAAGCATTAATTTACTAAATAATATAACAACTTGTTTTTGTATTATGAAATGTCATAGAAAAGGTTTTCTGAACTTAATACATTATTATGCATAACATTTTCAAAACATAAATGTTATGATTAAATATTCTTAAAATAATGTCCCATGTGATTCTAACTTTAAAAGTTAAGCAAAAAGTTATATAATTTGGTATAATGTATTTGTCACTAAATGTAATCAATAGTTCTCAAATTTTAGAATAACATACCTAGAGGTTGCAATAAGTATCTTCTTGTATTGAAGATTCTTGCAACTCCAGCCAATGTTAATACCCATGTCTCAGCCCACTGCTTCTCTGCTGTGTCTCTTGAATGATGAATGAGTATGTTGCCACCGCCTGACTCAATCTTCTCTTTGTCAGCTGTGGTAGAAGCTTCTCGAACACGGTCCAGTAGATGAAAGAGAACCTACATTGTATATAAATGACATGTTATATATCAATTATAAATGATGGCAAAGGTAACTGAGGAAGTGCCACAGAAAAGGCATCATTCTATCTGTGGCCAAAAGTACAAATAAATAAATATAATAGCTTACTTTGTAACCTTTCCTCAAAATAATCCTGAGAGGTAGTCTATTTCCATATTTCTGGTCTTTGACACACTCATACTTTGGGAAAAAATAACCTTGAGGTAATTTCTCATTCCAGGTAAGAGGAAATCGGTATAATTCCATAATGTGAATTTCGCCAAAGAGACCTCCTCTCATGGAACTGAAGCTAGAGATTTCTAGCCTATGGGCCAAAACTTGATATCAGCTTAATTTTTTCTAACTTATGGGATAAATAGAAAATGGTAGCTCTCAAAACATGATGACTTTAAAAATATTTAACTTATGTATTCTAAAAGTCTAGCAAAAAAAAATAGTTATGTCATGAAAACAAACTATTTTAATCTGTATGAATATTTAATAAGTATGAAAATGTTATATGGTCCACTTGCCAAATCAGGAAGTTAATAAACTGAAAAGGAATTAAAGAGAATTATAAGAACTACTCCCTTCCCTCTAGATGCTGCCTTTAGAATTTTCATTGTCCCCTCTCTCTCTGTCCCTTCCACATAACAGTGCCTAAAGAGCTGGACCTTCAAATCCTACATTCTCATGCTGCTCCAGCCTTCTCCAGTGAGAGAGAGGAGACTTGGACAAGAGGGTATTCCCTTGTGCTGCTTCTTCCCTCAATGCCTCTCCTTTACCAATAGCATTTATTAAGAGCAATAATTTCGGCCTTAACTATTTAATATTGATTCTTCTAGGAGATAGAGGGTTGGGAGACAGAAAATAGTTATTCCTTAAGTTCAAAATCAACATTTTGAACATATCCTTCTATGGAAACATTGTTAGGGTGATTAAATTTTTTAGAAGGATAATTCAAAAGTATTAGCTGTTAAGTGCATTTCTGTGTGCTATCGAAAGATATTACAAAATGTTTATATGGGAAAATGTGTTATTAAGTTAAAATGTTTTAAAAAATAATCTGTTAATGAGTACATGCGTGCATGTGTGTGTGTGTTTTCATTTGCTGCATTAATTGGGTTCAGTTCAACAATTCAATAAAAACTTAACATCTACTATAAGAAAGGCAACATCCCAGGTTCAAGAATATAAATACAAAATGAAAAACAGAGTAGTGCAGTGTAGAGAAGACTGAAATCAGAAGTACAGAACAAGAGTTCAAATTCTGGGCTTGCTCCTTTCTTCCATGAAACTCTGGATATATACTGGGCTCAAATGAGGGGGTCGGACTAGATGATTTCTTACAGCATAAGATCTATGAACTTACGAATAGTCCTTGCCCTTAAGGAACTCATATTCTGGGGATGGGGGAGAGGGAGAATACTATTTTGTTTTTTGTTTCCTAATTTTTTTAATGGACAAGTATTTTATATCTCCTTGAAAAAGTAAAAAATTTTTACTTTTTCCCTGTCTTTCAGTTCCTTGTTTCTTTTAACTTATGTGGCTGAAATTTTTTTCTGGTCTGTCAGCAGCTTGTAATTTAAAAAATTCACCATCACTCTATTATCAGCGATAATTACTTTTCTTTTATAATATCCCCTGGTATTTTCCAGTTTGTGGGATCAGGAGAAAATGGGACAAATAATCAAAAAGGAGGAAGGAGAAGATATGAAATCATAAAAACATTATGGTTTGATGTTTTAATATGTTCTTTGTGTATGAGATAAAAATATTTTCAAATTATTAGGGTACTATTTTTTTTTTTCATTTGAAAGGGGAATGGGGAAATTCCATTATCTTAAAATACCTTAAATCGGTAACACAAAAAGTCCTCTCCCATAGGAACTCCAGACCCCCAGCTCTTTTAGAATACCTTCCATATAACAGTGTGCCATGTTGAGTGCTGCAATAAGGTTCCATGTGCCCCAATGGTAGAAAAGAGAGTCTGCCCTGCACTTTTCCTGACGGCAGGCCGTGGATCCACACAGAGTTCACCAAGTTTGGCATAAAGACACAGCCACAAACAGTCAAATGGAGGTGCTGGATGGAAGGGACGGTTTAAAACTACTCCTTTCTCCTCTGCTTGCTTCTGCTGTGCTGCCTCTTCTCTGTTCAATTCTTTTTCAATAGTTTCACCTCTTTGGAAAAAATAATCTGAAATGTTCCACTATGAAATAAAGTGGAAAAAAATAACATTAGTTTATAAATATAATAACTCAAGTTTTTAGTATATAGTTAGGCTGTTTTGAAATTAATAAAACTCTTTCAGAAATATTTATCTTAAATAGGGCATGAGAATGAAGCCAACCCATAGAACATGCTAATTAAATACTGATAAAACATGTAGGCTGTGAGAAAAACTATTTTAATATTCAGAGATAATTGATTTCCAATTCAATAGATCTTTGTACTTTAAACTTACCTATGATTTCTGGCATATGATTTTACATAGAGAAGACCAATTACTTAAAGATTTATGTTGGATCAGAATGGCAAATGGTCAATGAGGTGGGTTCAAAACTGAACAAAAGATTTTACTAGATAGAATTTGGGAAACTAAGCTAACTGAAGACACACAAAAGGCAATCTGCTTGCTACCACTATTTTACTAGTGATATCATAAGGTTATGAAACAGGGAATATCACTATCCTGAAAAACGGATAAGTATTTAAATACACAAAAATTAATGGAAATGTGGATTGTGAAATTAAGTAGGATATAGCTTTTTAATAATATTGATTATACAATAAATGGAATCAAAGCTAAAAGAAAAAAATGGAAAAAAAACCTATGTATATAACAAGTAAAAGACACAAACCAATTATGTAGTAAAAATATGAAACAATAGGCAGACAACTGCAAGAGAGAAGGATGCTAGGGCAAGAATGATGCATTTAGAATGAAATGACATTGACTTAAATGTTGGTTCTGCTGTCTGTGTGAACTCAGGCAAATCACTTAACTTCTAGAAGTCTCAGTTTCTTCATCTATAAATAAGGAATTAGATTAATCTTCTGACCCTATACCTAATGCAGTTTTTATGAAAGATTTATCATAAGTAACTTCTCAATTATGATATTAATATAAGGAAAGCAGCAAGAGACTTACCAGTAAGCCTATTGATGTTAAGCTAATATTAAGCTCTTGATTATGAAGTCCAAAGCTACCAGCAACATCTACAACTATCTGTAGGCAGGTGCAAGGCATTGTTGGTAAAAAATCTGTCACAACCAACTGAAGACATTGGAATGCCGTTCTTATTAAAGATTCTCTGGGAATGAGAAGTTAAGAAATATGGATTTGTAGGTACAAGCTGGCACATTTCACAACTATAACATTATTGATCACAACTAATTTCACAACTAAAGAAATGTGGTATCATGAAAATGCCTCTATTTTAAAATAAGACAAATTATAGTGAAACCATTCTTACCCCATACATTTTCCTCCCAAAAATTTCCTAAACAATATTCAAGATGTTACAAATAAGTGTAATAACGCTTCAACATTTTTTGCATGTCCAGTACTCAGTTGAACCCAAAATATTCAGATAAAAGATAATTTAATTTGCTTTTGTTTAAAAAAAGAAGGGACTTTAAGAAAATGTTAGGATTCTTTATGAGTGCTTTTAATCAATGAGAAAGACAACATGCTATTACCATATTGTTCTCAGTAATCTCCATCAATTATCTAAACTGCTTACAATTTCACAAGAAAAGCATACCACAGATCACTAAGAAATAAGGTGCTAATCTTCTTAAGGTAATACCACAATACATTTGTTAAAACCTTCACTGCAATATGAAACCCTACACCAGCTCAAGTTGAAGGAAGTTACAAAATTCCCAAATACATAAAACAGGTGGCATTTTTGAGAGGAGAGAGTGAAGGACACAAGTTATGAAGGAAGAAAAAGAAAACCTGTTAATGACAACAAAGGACAGATGAAATCATTAACTTGCAAAATGTTCTTAGTAAATTCTTCTTGTAATTTCTTAATGATGCTATATGTGCATAGATTGCTGACTCACCTTATGCATAGGACAGTTTTGGGGTCATATCTCTAAACTCTATCATAACCTAAACTACCATAACTGGCTGAGTTCATCACCAAGTAAGCTTATTATAATACATTGTTTCATAATTTTCAGACTACTTCACTTAACAATGTCCAATGAATAACCAGATAGAATCAAGGGCACAAGCAGAGGTATTATTGTTGGCAAAGTGAGGAGTCTGGTCACTCACCCTCATGACAGCAAAGAGGAAGCTGACAAATGAATGATATTGCAGTGATCTGAAAAATGCAATTAAGGAAGAGAGGAGACTCACAATGGATGGTGTCAATTGCTTTCAGTGGGAGCATGAAAGTGAGGTTCTCTATTTTAGAGGCAGTGGAGATGTAGTTGTGTGTGCATGTGCACACATGACAGAGAGAGATCAGTACAGGGATTAGCATGCAAAGTGAGGGCCAGTTGAGACTGAATAATAGATCTGTATTGGACTTAGCATGCTGCACAAAGTGGCAGAAAAGAAGGAACGAGGTCAGGTAAGATTTAGAAAGGTATGAACAGCAACTAGACAATGGGACAAGGCATTTAAGGGCCAAAAATATTGTAAAACTGGACTAGTTAACTCTTAAAGATGAAGACTTTAAAAGGAAGATAGTAAAGCCATAGGAGTGGAGTGCACAGAGCAACAGGGCACTGTGGTAAGGAAATGGAACACTGAAAGATTACAGGCAGATATTAAGTGGGGATATTCCAGACCTAGCTCTGACTTGCTCAAACAAAGTGATCATTCAATCTTCAGGGTAAGCACTTACACCTCAGAAATAAACAGACATTACAATTCAGGGTATGATTGTTTTGTTGCTTGCCTAGAATTAAGAAAGAGAAGAAGGAAATGTAATACAGTTTAAATTTAAAAGTGTGACTTTTTTTTCCTTATGAGAATCGGCTGTTTATTATTTACTAGCACACTATCCTATATAGTAGAGCTATGGACAATACATGTGGAACATTTGTATGTGATAAGATCGAGGGTATGACAATGCCTATACGTGGCTGAGCTGGAGTGAAAGTCATCGGTGTTGAGCACCACTCCAATGAATGGGGAAAATATTCTTCAGACCAGCCTTGTAAACATTCCCAACACAACCAATATGGATGGGAAAAGAGATCATGGAGATATGAGACAGAAAGAGGGAAAGGTCCAGTACTCAGTCAATCCCTCCTTCACCAAATTTTTGGAAAATTTCATTTTTTTTGACCTGAGAATTGGCTACTGGGGAGCTAGACCCTCTAATCAGTTTCATATACAAATTCTACAGATTGGGAATATGATTAAATTCATTAAGCACCTACTATGTGCAAGTCACTATGAAGGCACAGGGAACACAAAGAAAAAATGGAAAGTAGTTCCTATCTTTAAGGAGATTATTATTCTACTGGGAATTATTACTGGTGACTTTTGTAAAATGTTCATTTAGACAAAATTCCATCATAACATAATTTGGATGTCCTGTGGAACATGTTTATCAAATTGTATTATAGGTAAAATTAATTAACAAATAAGTGCTAATTAAAAAAAGCAGCATGAAGATTAATACAGGGTGAAAGAAGTAAAGACCCATTTTCCCCCTCAAACAAAGGGAAGATAAGGAAGTCCATTTAGTGACAGGA
Organism: Petaurus breviceps papuanus; assembly: GCF_028583685.1. Classification (NCBI taxonomy): domain Eukaryota; kingdom Metazoa; phylum Chordata; class Mammalia; order Diprotodontia; family Petauridae; genus Petaurus; species Petaurus breviceps. The sequence continues at coordinate 8,514,822 of NW_027185715.1, read as the reverse complement.
GAGAACAGGACTTGGGAAATACCTGATTTAAGCAAAGTTCCAGATTCTACCTTCCCTTATCCACATAAAAATGACCAATATAAATATACACTATGAAAAAAAATCCTGGCCCTGACATCAAAAATCTACCTGAAAAAAAAAGGAAAAAAAGAAAAAAAAAATCTACCTAAATCAAGTATAAAATAAATTTGAAAAATGGAACACCAAGTTTTAGTAATTAAAGACACCACTGCTAAATATAAAATAAAATAGTAAAGTGCTAGTTTAATAAAATCAGACTTTTAAAATGCTTCTTGCAATAAAAAATGCTCCACTGACAGTAAGACTAAATGAGAGACTTAAAATTTTATTTTGACAGAATCAAGGCAGGGAACCACACTCATGCTCAATTTAGTAAACAAGTAATGCATTTGAAAAGTAACACTATTAGTATATTTAAACCTATATAAACTTTTTGATGTTTACTTGTAGTACTTACCCTTGATCATTTCTGATTGCTCCCATAACCCCAAGCACTAACGGCCATCCGGGCCCAAGACTGTCTCCCTGACTCTGCAGAATCTGTAATACACATTCCAACTGCTTGAGTCTTATATCAGGGTGGATAATATTGGATAACTCCTTCAAGGGGTTCAATAAAAGCAACTGTAACCTCTAAAAGAAAAAAAAATTAGTAAAAGAAACCAAAGGGGTATTTTAAAAAAATATGAAAATTTTAAAAAAGACTACATGGTAAATGGCTATTTAAAAAAAAAAGAAAAACTCCACACATGTATAACAATAGATTCCCTTCATCCAGAATGTCTGGATGACAGAGCATTCTGGCCAATAATCTAGAGAAAACTACCATATATAGGCCACTAATTAAGTAATGCCTTAATCTCCCCTTTGCACTTACATTTGTATTATGGTAATTTTTGTGTTACAACTATCTATGGGTCTCTAGAATGTAGCTTATATAAATGTGCATAAAAAAAAGCTCAAGAAAGATAAACTTTTTTTAAAACCCACTACAAAACTATATCAAAATAAATAATATAAAACAAATCCTTTATAACTCAGATACACTTTTAATATCTTACAGTTTTAGGGCCATTAATATGAACATCAATTTATATCTAAAATATATTTTAAAATCTCTATCTATAAACATTAAAAGCTTAGACTGATTTCATTCTGACCCTGTTACTAGATGATGCTTTGTTGAATAAAACTCTAATATTAAAGAGTCATTTGTTTCTTTCCAAAAGAATAAGAAAGCAGGAAAAAATGGTTATTTAAATAGTTATTTAAGATTTTCTACTTCATAGGATCAGAAATTTTAACCTGGAAAGTACCTATGGAGGTTAACTGTGCATTAGACTCAAAGTAAGCAAGACTTCAAATACCTCTTAAATGACACTGGGCAATACATAGATAAACAGACAGATACAGAGATCTATGTAATATTGTGGATGGGGGAAAATAGTCTATTCTCAAAATAACTTTCTTATATTTTTTTTTGTGGGGTGTGTGTACACACACAAACACACACACTATATATATATAGATATAGATAGATATATATACACACACACATACATGCATAAATGAAATGCTATATTCTAGAAACTAATTTAAAGAAATAAATTGCATATTACCACATTTTTAAAAGATCTTATTACTGGAAAAGGGTGACTAAACTGGGCAACAATAACTACTAAACTCTTTGACTGTTTTCTTATTTCTCTAAAATTTTTAAGACAAAAAAATCTTACACACATATTGTTTAATGAAATTAGAAGAAAACAGGCAAGCTTTTACAAATGATATTTTACAGTAGATGATAGCTCTACTATGTTTCCTAGACAGAGTATTCAGGAGCAGGATTTCATATCTTGAATTCTGCCCATTTTCTGATTTGATAAAATAGTTATAACAGGAACAAGGTCACCCTTTACTTCACATTTGTCTCCCCAAATTACCTGATTTTGTGAAAGTGGAGGATCATGGTTAAATGTTAATCCTGCTTTAATAAGTGAAGTTAAGGCTTCTGCTCCCCATTCTCTCATTCGAGAGTTCGGATGCTGACAAACCTGAAGATACAATACATTAAAATTCAAACATTCATCTGCTAAACTGTTGACAAAAACAATATACATTTAAAATCAAAAGTTAATGAAAAAATAGTTTTACAAATGCTGGCAAGTTATATTTTAAAAACAATATTACAATGATCTTAAATGAGGGAGAAAAAGAAAATTAAGCAAAAATTCTGACTAGAATAAGCTTATTAATAGTAAATTAAAAAAAAATACATGTACCTATAGGAAAACTTACCTTCTGTATAAGAGGACAAGAGGAAGCAATAGAAAAAAAGAGAAAGGAGGAAAAAAGATGAAAACTAAGACAAAAATTGCTGGAAAAAATAGAGGATTACATCAGAGAAAATTAATATGAAATTGGATTAAGCTACCAAACTTACATAAGAAAAAATGTATTCTTCACAACAGGCTTTCAGTAAATTCTGCAAAAATTTACACTAAAAATATCCAGTAAATTCTGTCTCCAGTCATCCTTTTTAACAATATCTTCCTTTGACAAATGTATGCAAAAATTGAGTAATAAGGATTTCTTGTGATAAAAGTAATTAAAAAAAAGCGATTCTAATTACTAATGGAATTAACATTTAAAGGCAATTTATGTACAATGTTCTTGCTTTGAAAGCCATTTCAGAGAGAATACTTTCATATACTTAGATATAAAAGGGTTCACAGTTTCTTATGAGAGATTTCCTCATTTTACAGAGAAGGAAACAGGTTGAGAGAAGCTAAGGGACTTGCCCAAGCTCACAGAGCTAGTAAATGTTTCAGGTCTTCTGACTCCAAGTTCAACATTCTATCCATTCATTGAACCATATAACTACTTTGCTTATAGCAACAAGAACCCAAGGCAGGAATAAAAAAACAAAACAAATGTTAACATCATGTATTCAAGATGGGTATTCTTGCATATAACGAGCAGCTAGGTGGCACAGTGGATAGAACGCTAGCTAGGCCTGGAGTCAGAAAGATCTGAGTTCAAATCCAGAAGCCTCAGACACTTGACTGGCTGTGTGACTGAGCAAGTCACTTAACGCTATCTGCCTCAGTTTCCCATCTGTAAATGAGCTGAAGAAGGAAATGACAAACCAGTCCAGAATCTCTGCCAAGAAAACCCCAAACAAAGAGTTGGACACGACAGAAAAAAATTACTAAGCAACAAAAATATTCTTACATGTTATATAACAGTTGAAGCAATAGATTTCTTTATTTTACTGAGAGGAAAAAGAGTCACTCAAAATTCTTTATCAAAAAACAGAACAGTGTATCTTAGAAAAACAGGTTACCTCAAGAAGATGGCCGGTTAAAGGTCTCCACAAAATTTCTATTCTGTGCATGTTGACAAGTCCAGTTTCTAGCAATTTGGCAACTGCAAAAAGAGATGGTTCCTAGATAGAAAAAATAGGCTACATTTTGATACTGCAAAGAAAATCTTTAGTACTTAGAACTACCATTAACATCAAACTACACAAGATAAAAGAGGTTACCAAACAACTTAACAGTGAAATCCAATAAACATTTATTAAAGCACCCGATATGAGCCAGGAACTGTGCTCATACATTGTATACAGTTAAGAAATAAAAAACAACTCTCGGTTATCTGGAGAATACCAGTCTTCTGGCATCTTTGAACAATGAGAAGGCAATGAACCTCAAAGTAGGTTAAGAGGGGTAGGAGGGAGGAACAGGTGTGTCAAGAATCATCTTTCAGTAACGAAGTAGCCAAGGCAGGGAGAAGTATCCCTCCCAACAGGTTGTGATTGGTCATTTCTCAAACCAGAACAAAAGCAGGGCTGTGAATGACTGTGGCTGCTGAAGTATGTTTTCCTCCTTTTCATTTCATAAAAAGCCAAAAAATACATGAAGAAAAGCAACAGAAATCTGAAATGGAAGGGCAGGGAGAAGAGGGAAGAGAATGACAGAGATCACAAGGTAAAGCAGGACACAGTGAATAGCAACCACACTGACAGCAGAGAAAGTACAACAGCTCTATAAATCTTGGAAAGAGGCAAGAAAAGGCTATGTGACTCCAGAGGTGCCTAAGGACAGCCAGTATTCACCAGAGCAGAGCATCACTGTATTCTGAGTCAGAAGAAACTATAGAGAGCATACCCATTAATTTGACAAACAAGGTAACCTAAGTCCTCAGGTAAATGACTTACCATCAATCTCGAAGATACTAAGGCTGAGTCAGGATTTAAAGCTAAGCCTCTGCTTCCAAAGCAAGCGGCACTTGACAAGCTGGCCACAATAGGTAATAATTACCATTATTTCATAACACAACTGCCCCATCTTTTCCGGTGCCTTCCTTCTCTTATACCCATTCCTGCTCCTTCCTTCAGTACTCTCCCAGGCCATCAACCCTGGTCTAACTTCGCTTTCATCCCTTCCCCATCTCAAACATTGAGGCGACTGGTTCATCTCTGCATCATCACAGAAGCCCCTTAATGCTCCCTACCTCCTTCAATGTTTACATCTGACCAAACCCCAACCCACTATGAATCCCACTATCTGCCACCTTAGTAAGGTGGCCCAGGGAACAGAGTGCTAGGCCTAGGGTCGGGAAGATCTGAGTTCAAATTGGACCTCAGACAGTACTAGCTGAGTGATCCTGGGCAAGTTACTTAACCTCTGCCTCAGTTTCTTCAACTGTAAAAAATGGGAATAACAGTACCTACCTCACAGTGTGCTTTTGAGGACCAAATGAGATAATATTTGTAAAGCCCAGTGCCAGGAACATAACTGGCACTTAATAATGCTTGTTTCCTTCTGTACTCACATGCTGCTAAATCTCAGCTGGGAATTCAACACAGTCAAGCAATCCTTTCATAACCTTCTTGATCCCTTCTCCCACTAACTAGAGACTATTCCAAACCTTCTCTCTTCAAGCCCCTGACCAAAACCCCTCTCCTCATTTTCTCTCAGATAAGGACCAAACCTCATTCTTTACTGAGAAAATATAACAACAACCTAGCATTTATATAGAATTTTAAGGTTTTCAAAGCACATGACAAATATTCTTTTATTTTATCCTCACACCCTGGAGAAGTAGGTGCTATTATGATCTCCATTTTATAGATGAGGAACATGAGGCAGACAGAGGTTAAGTGACTTGCCCAGGGTCACTCAGCTAGTCTGAGGCAGGTCTGAACTCATATCTTCCTGACTCCAGGTGCAGCACTCTGTCCACTGTAACATCTACCTGCCCAATTAAAGAAGAAACCATCTGCTGTGAGCTCCCTTTTCCCTCTTTCTCTACATCTCAGCACCTCATGCTATCAACCCTCATCCTTCTCCTTTACTCCAGCACCTGATGATAGGGAACTTTTTTCTTTGCCAAGTCTAACCCCTCTGCGAGTATGTTTTATCTCATGACCCCCCAAAACTTGCTCCCACAATTATCTTCCCCCTTTAATCTTCCATCTTCCTGCCTATCAAACAGTTACTTTCTTCAAATACCTTCCCCCAAAACTTCCCTGGGATGAAAAAATCCTCACGTGATCCCATCATCCACCACAGCCAGCATCCTACATTCCTCTTCCTTAGAAAGCTGCCTATTCTCATTGCCTCTAGCTCCTCCTCACTCATTTCTGGACCCTTTGCACCTGGATTCATCACTTCATCACTCAAATGAAACTTATCCCTCTGAAGGCCTTTTCTCAATCTTCACCCTTAACCTCTCTGGGTTTTTATGAGAGTGCTCTCTTCTTGGTTTTCCTCCTTCTTCTCTGACTATGACGTCTCAGTCCCTTTGTCGTTGGATCTTCAGTATTATGGCCCTTTACTAAGGTCTTCCCGCGGCTGTTCTGGTCCTCCCTAATCTCTATCTATACTGTCTCAGTAACCTCAGCAGCTCCCATCTTTATGCAGATCAGTTTCAAATCTAGTAGAGTCCCAGTCTTTCTCCTAAGCTCTAGTCACACTTCAGCAACTACCTACTGACTATTCAACTGAATGCCCTGTAAGTCATCTGAAACTCAAACATGTCCAAAATGTAATTCATTCTCTTCCCCTCAAACCACTTCTCTCTCCCATCCCCAAATTTCCCTATTTTTCCCAAGAGCACTACTATCCTTCAGGTACACCAGGTTTCCAACACAGGCACTGTCCTTGACTCCTCACTCTCCTTTGCCCCTCAGATTACATGTCTAATAAGTCAGCAAACAATGTCATTTCTATCACAATTCTCACGTTCATCTCTTTCTCTCTACTCACATCACCAAACACCAATTACCACTCTAGCTCAGAATGTCATCATGGTTCACCTGAATTACTACAGTAGCTTCTAAATGGTTCTCTTGCTTTTCCAATCCATCTTACACATCACTGACAAAATGATTTTAATAAAGTTCACGACTGACCATAACACACCACCAACTCAAACTCCAATGGTGCTCTTACTAGGATCAAATAGAAATTCTTCTGTTTAGGTTTTAAAGCCCTTCACAACTTAGCTCCAATCTACCTCTCATCCTTTTAAAACATTAATCCCCTTTAAGGATTCTACAATTCGTTCAAATTGACCTTCTGGCTGGTCCTCTAATATGACCTACAGCTTCCATGCCTGGTACTTGACTGTTCTCTGGGTCTGAAATGCACTGAATAGTATTTCCTCCTCAATTTCTTAGCATTCCTTTTTCACTCAAAACACTCCTCAAGTCCCCCAAAACAATATTATGACTACAACAATATAAAGGGGAAGAACAAGCAAAAAATAATAGACATGAAGGCTGCAAAATTACAAAGAACAAATATGGCCCCAAAGAAGAGATTTAAGAAGACAGCTCTCTCCTTTACAGGGGTGGGAGGTAATGAATGGTACATTGAACGTTTCCAGATTTGTTCTATGTATCAATAAGTTTTACTGATTTTTTTCCTTAAAAAAAAATTTTTTTTTGGTTATATGGGATGGCTAGAGAGAGGGGGGTGGGTAGTAAAGCAATATAAAACCAAAAATTACTGAAGAAAATTATTTTTAAAAAAATTTGCTCAAGCTATACCTTTTGTTTTGTCTTTTGGAGGAGGAAGGCAAGGCAATTGGATTTAAATGACTTAACCAAGGTCACACAGCTAGTTAAGTGTCAAGTGTCTGAAGCCAGACTCAGGTCCTCCTGACTCCAGGGCAGATGCTCTATTCACTACACCACTTAACTGCCCCTCAAGTTATGCCTTTTAAATGAAGCTTTTCCCAATTCCCACTGGTCCTACTGCCACCCACTCCCTATAAAGAAATTTACCTTGCATTTATTTTATATATTTGTTTATATTTCAGCTCCCCCTTGATTAACTCAAGTGATTCGAAGAAAGGGAAAGTTTCTTTCTTGTGTTTATATATTCAGAACTTAACACTATTTCTGGCACAGGGTAGATACTCAATAAATATTTATCTCATTTGAGCTTTACAACAATCCTGAGATATACAATAGGTATTCTTGTACAATTTGTAGATGATTAAGCTGATAATCAGAGGTGAAATTAATTACCAGTGATCTGAGAGTTAGCTAGTGTCAAAAGTACAAAAATCAAATTCTGACTGTAAGTCAAACATACTATATTTACTACAACGTGGCCTCTTTGATATAGAAATCATGTACCACAGTTGACCAAAAGATTAATTTTAATCCTGCCCCCTAAAAATTGTGTCATGAAGGAGTTCCACTGTATTTTATTGAGCAATATGTAATATTTAAGATATAAAGGCAAAATGTTGTACCTTATTATTTCCATAGGCCATATCCATTGCTTCTAGAGATAAGGAGCAAAGGGCATTTATTAAATGATGCAATGATACATCATCAAGATACCTAAAAAAAATTTTAAAAACATTAAGACATTTTGATCTATAAAATGTAGCTGAAGTTAACTCTTCTTGAAAAAAATTATTTCTTACTGTGAGCTTTCAAACAATCTTGAAAGTATGTTTGAAATGACAGGTAAATCAGTCATAACTGCTGTAGTTAGAACCTAAGAGAAACATAAAATTAGATGTGACACAGAAAAGTTCTGGGCAGTTATTCAATCAAGAATAATGATGATTCATGCTTACTGTACTGGGTCCTTCTACAGCTCTGCCAGGTTTTAAGGCACCCCCACTACCAGGTTTCAGCCCCAGAATCCACACAAGATGCTGAAATGGAGGGAGAAAAGGACATTTAAAATTAATGCAAGTAAAAATAAAAAATTTTAAATGATAGCAATACGCAAAGTTTATTAGTGGCACCACTACTGACATCATCAAATGTGTACCCCAAAGACTAAGTGATGATACTATCATTACCTTCATTAGAATGAGGCAATTAAGGGGCAGCTAAGTGGCACAGTAAATAGAGCACCAGCCCTGGAGTCAGGAGGACCTGAGTTCAAATCTGGCCTCAAACACTTAACACTTACCAGCCGTATGACCTTGGGGAAGTCACTTGACCCCAACTGTCCTGCCCTCCCCCTCCAAAAAGTTAAAAAAAAAAAAACGAGGCAATTATGAGTGACATTCTAGCACACTACACCATGCATACCTCTCTCCACTCATTTTCTACTCTGGTATCTTTCTGTTCATGCATGAGAAAGAAAGTCCAGGGTGAACACTGGATCTATGAATCCTGCCTGGTCCTGAGGGTAGTCCTAACTACTACACATAAAACCAGATTTTGATGCCATACCTGCAGAGTCGCCAAGACAAGTTGCCATGATGTCCCCAGAACAGCTCCATGGCAGTGTGCCAAGTTAAGTAAAGTCCTCATACACTGGATATTTTTTGAGGTCAGCTAAAAATAAAACGAGGAAATGTTATATATTTTTTAATTTAGTGGCAGAAAAAAGTAGCAGTATTCATATAAAAAAATAAACAAGTGATTTGGACAACAACTTTAAATACTATGCAAAACTATATTAAACTCTAATTCCTCAAATCGCAAACTATACTCATTCAAGAAATGAGATTATATATGTAAACTGTATAATTCATCATCTCCTTGTATTAATTACTTAGGCTAAAAAAGGTAAAATTTCAATACATGTCCAGACAAAATTCAGAAGATTTCCTTGTTAATGTGTTAGCCAAGAATAAGTAAGGGCATCTCTTTTACCATTACTGTCCCCTGAGGCTGGACTGCTAGAGGCTGACCAACTGCTACAACTTGTTGATGAGACTCACTTGATGGGCTGATCATCTGAACATTCTGTCCCTGAATGGAATATGCTAGGGAACAAAGGAAAGATGTAATAATTAAAATATATTAAATGTTTATCTAAAATTCAGTTTTTTAAAATATCAAATTATAAGCATAATCACATTTATTACTGTACAATGTAGTTATCTTGCTACATATAATATTAATTCTACATCTGTATTTTCTGGAGTAAGGAAATTATTTACATTTTAAAGACATGTAAAAAAGTTATTAAATCATAAGGAGAAAAAAAAGTTTCCTATACCACTGAAAATGCTGATAGATATTTTCATGTAGAAAATAAAGTTAAAAGATGAACTTTTCCAGTGATGGAGAACCAAGCAGTTAATATTTTTAGTCAGAAAATTATCACACTGAAATATACATATATCATGTTAGAATGGCAGATGGGTATATGTAAAATGAAAATATTTTCAGATACGCCTGTTTTATTTAAATTAATGTGATAATGAAATGGTATCACTGTTTAGTTTCTGATACAAATAGATGAACAAAATGGAAAACTAAATTTCAAGTCTTACATTTGCTAGAAAATGTAGCTGCAGTTGTCGTGTTCAATACTGTAAGAGCATAATGTGGAGGCAAGGAGCCTTTGCAAATGGCAGTAATAAAAGCATCTCTTGAAGTTACAAGGCCTAGTCTCCCACAGAGAGCAGCCATTGTCAGCTCAGCTTTTAAAATATTTTCAGTGGCAGCTTCATCTGTGCTGGAGAGAGAATAAGCTATTTAGGACTTTGGGTAAAAAAGACAGCAATACATAGCCCCCCAAAAATTCTGAGAAAAAAAAAATCAGTATACAAAATATTTTAAAAACCCAAATAATTGGAAAGCATATTTAATTTGTTCTTACAGCTCTTGGTAAAATGAATTTATTATTATAGTATTTCATAAATACAAGTAAAAGTTTAAGCAATACATAGGTCATACATAAATATAAAATTAAACTTTTAAGCGATTAACAAATATTTAGGATATCAAATACTTTTCCAAAGAGGCAATTTTATAGCCTTTAAAAAATAAATATATTAATTAAAGTTAAGTTGATGGTATGTGCTTCAATAATCTTGCAATCTCATTAAAAAGCTAATTCTGAGGTAGAACTAGGTTTTTTGTTATTAATATTTTGCTTTCTATTAAGCAAGTAAAAAAAAAAAGCAAGGCAATCATTACTTTTTTGTATAAAGGCAATAGTTCTAAAATGAAAGCAAAGAAGTACAAAGATTGACTACCTGGCATCAAGAAGAAGTGACAATGCAGCAAGAAGGCCACACCAGCAGGCATTCACCATTTCTTCCCACACAGCTCTGCTAACTTAAAGGAAAAAAGATCTCACAGTACTTATTGATACTGAAAATGTTCAATGTTTCACCAACAATTCAATTTTGAAAAAAATTTCATTCTTTGAAAATACTGCTGAGTTACCTTTAAAAACTGACAGTCACACAGTTAATTTCAAATTTAAAATTTAAAAAACCTGTCTTTTAAAACACTTGGCTACAAAAAAGGCTTTTCCCTAACTACATGACCGATCTCATTTTACACTTTAGAAAAGTATGACATTTTATACCTGTTTCCTTATCCATCTGGTCAGATCCTGATTGAAAATCTTGCTGTTCTGATGACTGTGCTGGTGAAGAAGCTGTTTCGGAGGTAGTCTGACTCTCTGTTTCCACCTGTCCCAACTCTCCTTCAATCATAGTAGTGATGCCACGTACAAGGTCTAGCAAACAGTGAAAGGCCACAGACATAGCGTACCCTTCAGGAATAGTTGGAGGCTCTACTTTATCCAGCATCTCAAGGCTGAAATTATCAAGAAATCACAGCATTAATGAGGCAACAGTAAAGATTAAAGTAACAAAAAAACCCAAAACACCCCTGATATTTAAAGGAATGCTTTAAGGTTTACAAAAAAGCACTGACATGAGTCACCTTATTTAATAATTCTCAAAGAGAGCATTACAGGTAACTTGTAGAACACAGAATAGTAGTTTTAAAGTTGAAAGGAACCTTAGAAATCATCTAGCTCAACCCTCTTATTTCAGAAATAAGGATACTGAGGCCAAAACAGGTTAAATAATTGCCTGAGGTCACATAAGAAGGAAACCAAAGAGCCAGGACATAAACCTACACTTATGGAAACAAAACTGTGACACTTTATACTACACTGCAGCTATCTCTAAAAGCGAAAACTAAATTAATTTTTCTTAATGACAAACTAAATCATATTTGTACAAATGGGAATACTAAAGTTTAGTTTCCAATTTCCTCAATAATCTGTCATCCTCTCAGCAAGAAAAAAAGAAAAGGCCAACTGCTACATTTGTGACTGGTAACAAATCTGTAGAAAAAATGATAACTTTCTAATATTTTCAAGTATGGAAAGTGCCCTATCAAGATTATAAAATGTTTTGGCAATGGCGTAGGTGCTTCAATCATGAAAACATACAAAATGAACACACTCATCCAAAGTGGAAGGGCAACTAGGAGACAACTTCCCAGATCCTAGCTGCCCCAAGGTGAGGGTGGCTCCCTATCACCTCCAAGATAAAATATAAAATCCTGTTTGGTACTTAAAGCCTTCCCAACCTGGCCCCTTCCTATTTTTCCAGGCTGGAAAGATGAGTAACTAACTAGGAATACAGTGGAAACAGCACTGGGCCTGGAATCAGGAAGACTTAAATCCAGCCTCAGACACTTACTAGCTTATGTGACCCTGAGCAAGTCACTTAAACCTTTCTCTGCTTCAATTTCCTCATCTATAAAATGGAGATAATAATAGCACCCACCTCACAGGATTGTCATCAGGATAAAATGAGATATTTATAAAGTACTAGATGGCACATAGTGGGTACTTAATTCTACTTCTCACTCCCCTCCAAGTACTCTGTGATACAATGACAGTAGGCTACTTGCTGTTCCTCATATACTCTATCTGCCGACTCCATACATTTATACTGGCTGTCCCCTGCTGTGCTTGGAATGCTCTCCCCCATCCCTTCATCTCTCAGAATTCCTGATTTCCTTCAAAACTTAGTTCAAAACCCACCTTCTATAAGTAGACACTGTGGTATGTAGACACTCACACATACACGACAACCTTCCATTTTATTAATCTTACATGTACATAATTATTTGGACATAATCTCCCCCATTACAGAGACAGCTTCAGGAACTATATTTTTACCTTCTCTGTGTCCCTACAATTGAGCACATAACTCTTTGAACCACCAGGAAAAAAAGTCCAGAGACAAAGACACATGAATTTAAGTATATTCCTACAGGGTGTCATGAGGCCACAGTTATTTATGTCACAACAGTTTTTTTTCCCTATATCCAAAGCCAGTATTCACTCTAGTGCTCATTTAAGAACTCACTGAAATGGTAGACCTTATAAAATATACTTATGTGGTATCCTTTCAAAAGAAGCAGTGAAAAAAGTTTTAACTGCACACAAGTTGGAAGAAAGACACTCAACTGGAAGGTGGAATTATGGTCATACTTTCAGATTATTATGGTCAACACTTTCAGATACAATAAAGAAGGCATAGAGGAACATCATAATTATCAATCTGCAGAAGATCTGAGCTAGGAAAAATGTACTGTACAAGAGAGCCAGGAACCAAAAGCTAGAAGGAACCATGAAGATCCATCAAGCTAGAAGGAGCTGAAACTAATAAGATGAAATTTAAGAGAGATAAATACCACATTTGGCCTCAAAAAATCAATTGTAAATGTAGGATGTGTGACTAGACAACAGGTGAAACAAAAAAAAAAAATCTACAAACCCTGAGAACAGATAGTGACAGAAAAGGGCTGGGTGGTCACTGTACCACATGTTTTTTTTTTTTTCTTAATTGTTTTACTCTATCCCAAGTAAGGGTTAATACAGGAAGTAAGGGCTGGGTGAAAATGACTGTGACATAAAGGAGTTCAAAAATGACTGGACTGATTCAGTAGGTAGAAGGTTGTCTGAAGTCTTCAAGTAGATGCTGGACAATGACTTGCTGGAGATATCGCAGAAGGGATTCCTACTCAGGTTAATGAAGAACAAATCGATGATCTTTAAGGTCCTTTTAATAACTTTGCAACTGTGATTTTTCTATAACAAAACAATCAATTATGATGATAATGACCCATTATTTTTTAAAAATAATTTACTTAAGATGTATTTATATAAAGATGTACTAAATGATCCAGTTGGTTTTAACCAGGTATTTTTCCCCTTTGACACAAAGAAAGGCTTACATATTGGGCTGGGGAAGAGTGATGAAAAATGAGTGATATTAAAAAGACATCAATAAAAATCCATACATATGGGTATGTGAATTTATGTTGTAATGGGAATGTAAATTTTAAAAATCTTCCCTGCCCCTAGGCTAAAGTGCACCTGGAGCCTAGGGTGGGAGGCTTGTTTTTCAGTAGATACTTCTTGACTGGCCAGTGAGTCAATAAGGTTGTTACATTCTCTGAGCCAGGAGAAGGCTATGTAAGCCCTGATGTGTAGCTTTGTTTTGGGGCTCACTTTGAGAAGTGTTCTGTGATTTGATCATATGAGACTCTGGGAAGCCGTTGGTTGTTGAGAGCTCCCCCCGGCTTTGAAAAACCCAGATGTTGATTTGGTATGGATGTAATGGTTGGACAGTTTGGAAATCTGTCTACTTGATCTAGATCGTTTCTGTCTTGATAATTCTGTCTGTATATTCTGAAGTTCGGGGTGCTGACCTTTTTCCCCTGGACTAGGTAAACGATACATATTTGATTGATTAAAGTAAGCTTGTTAACTCATTTTGAGTTGCTTTCCTTTAACAAAGCAGATCTAAGAACCTGTGGTGGCAGCAACCCTGGGGTCGCTGGGGTGCTTGCTACTACATATGTATGTGTCATATACACATTCACTTGTTTTTTAAAATTCCAAGGTAAACTTTGAAAAAGAATATGCATAATTTCGATTCTCTTCTCTGACAGAACACCTGAGGAAAAGACACTGAGTCAGTTACTCAACATCTCTGTCTCACTTTTCCTAATTATAAAACGAGGAGGAGGTTGAACTAGACTGTGTTAATGGGTCCTTACAGTTCTAAAGGTCTTTAACTCATCTTTGACTTTTCCTTCCATTAGATACAGATGAGAGAAAACTAGCAACCTGTGAAACTACAAATATTCAAGTAACAAGATATTAAGTGATCTCCCCTTCTAGTATGTATGTCTAAGGATGGCACAGAATTCTCATTCTGGTATTTTAACCTTCTGTCCCCCTGTCATGGAACTGAAGTCCAGGATAGCTCCCTCAAAGGGAAATGAAGCAGTGCATGGTCTGTACAAGTATATGGCACGAGAGCAGCACTAAAGAGATTATCATCAGAGATTTAAAATCAGAAAAGAAGGTAAACTAGTCACACACAGGGAGCAAGTGAGGACAAGCCACATGCTCCACTGGCACTGACACAAGATCAAGAGAATAAGAGGAAGGTTCCTCATACAAAGCCTGGACTCGTTCTCAAAAGTTTATGTTAAGCTTGGGCTGGTTACAATCTGTACTAAATGAGCGAGCACCACCTTGAGGGAGAGACAGATCCACAAAAGTATGGCTTTAGTCCTCTTTCATAAATAAATATATGGGGCAACAGAATGAGAACCAATACAGCACTGAGCACGTGTGCATCAGGAATACCAAGTAGGATCAAAACCACTAAGAAATCTCTAGTGTAACAAGAGGGTCACTAAAACCAGCCAATACGGAGACGGTGCAAATGAACTGAAGCCATTAGACAAAAACAGCGATAACCTGAAAAAATAACAGTGAGAGAAGAGACCGCACTGCCTCTCTCATGTCTTGCCCTGGAACACTGTTAAAAGTATATAAACAACATAAGGAATATGAGAAAAAGTGAGCCCCAAACCCAGGCCTCAGAATCAATCAAAAATGTCACAGCTAAGCTGTGAACAGAAGAACATAACAATACTCTGTCCTGAACAGTAGTTATCTATACTAACGGGGAAAGAAGATACATTGAAAAGCATTTCATGATGAAATACCATCCCCAGATTGTTTTGTCGACAAAACAAATACTGGCACTACTTACTAGGTTGCTTTGGCACTCCCCTGCACGGTGATGGTGAGGATAGGTATCCAGGTCCCTCTGTATTCAAAAGCAGGCAGCACAGTAACACCTCCACCCATTCCCAACATTCCTGAGTTTGTGGGTGCCGAGGCTGGGCCACCAGAATTATTATTTCCTATGAAATAAAGAAGATTATTAACTTTACCTTCAATCCTCTTCTTATTTACAAGTAAAGCTCAAAACCCAAAAGCACAGCCACTTCTTTGTTATAAGCTCCTCTAGTGGTAAAGCCCTTCATAACCTGTTCCCAACATACCTTTTCTAAATTATACATTCCTCCCTTTCTTGCTGTCCTCATTCAGAGCACTTCCTATCCCATCTATATGATTTTGTCCATACTCCTTCTTCCCCTCTGCCTCTTAGAGTCCCCTTGCTTCCAAAGCATCAATGTGAAGCTTTTCCTGAATTCCCTCCCATTACTGCCCTCCCCCACTTTCACAATGGATTTATTTATCTTGTCTATATTCTAGTTTAGGTACATGTGTATCTCCTCTGACAGAACAAAAGCTCCTTAAGGAGAGGGATTGTTTCACTTTTCTTTCTGTATTACCAGTCACAGAGCAGGCACTTAATAAACTAAATTCTGGTTGACTGACTAATTGTGTAGTAGTCCATATGCAGGGAACATAGCTTTTTTAAGGTAAAGAACAAAACTGAGAAGATTTCTGCCTACAAGGTTAAGAAAGTTTAAATAAATTAGTGTGAAAAAACTGAAAAGTAAAAAAAAAATGCAAAAGAGCTTTTACCAGCTTGATTTGTTGTAGTAGATGGAGTCCCTGTCGTTGGGACAAGAAACAATGACTGGATGAAGGATCCCAAAGCATTCACAATGTCTCGGAAAACCTTAGTAGAATGTTGTTTCATGTCATAAGATTGACAAAAGGACCTGCAAAATACTTTAAAATGTTTCTAAACAACAATATATGGTCACAAATCATACTAGTTACAAACCAGTCAAGATGTTAAACACTCAAGTTCCTTATTTTGTCAATCAAAAATAAAAATAACATCTTATTCATCTGAGAACACTTCAGAGAGTCCATCATTCTAAAGGAATTTGGCATCACTTGCTCAGTCTTAAATGAAAAATCACCTTCCCCTACCACCGAAAAAGCCTTCTCTCTGCTTCTCTAAATCCACAGATATAAAGCCTAATTTTGTTTGAAAAAATCCTTAATAATTTGGAATAATTATTTTACTTGCTGACAACTGAAAGTTCTGTCTGTGCCTCTGGGGTCCTACCTTAACAGCTGGGGCTGCACACAGAGCCTGTGAATAGATTCCACTGCAACTGCTCTCAGCCACTGGGGCTTATCTGCATCCAGAAACTTCACTAGGAGTGAAAGAAATATCTCACATTCGGTTACCTAAAAGAAGAAACGATGAGAATATACAACAATGCCAGAATCTAACCACATTTTAAAATATATTCTATGACTAATTCAAGTTGACAAGGGGGTGTGGTCCACTGAAGACTGTGTTTAGAAATACTATGTGAAGGTTGTTTTAATAAATATCTCATTTATTTCATATAAGAAATTCAGTGACCATTTACTTTCTACAAATGTTAATATGGATCCAGAAGACCATTTAATACAGTTAACATTACAAAAAAATCATTAGGTTTAAACTTACAAAGGACTGAAAAGAGTAACATAGAATGTTAAGATTTAGAGTCAAGGTATGTAAAAAGAGGTTTATTAGGTATCACTCACTTCCTACACAGCCCTTTCCTGCATTCCCCCCACCCCCGACTGTTGTAATGTTCTTCTCCCTCTTAAAATCACTTGGAATACATTTTGCTCTTACTCTTCTATGTAAATATTGTGTCCTCTCTGAAGAATGTAAGCTCTTTGAGGGAAGGGATTAATTTTTTTCTTTGGAAGCCTAGCGCTTCCAAATCCATGGTAGGTGCTTAATAGAAGTGTGTTGAATTAGATATATTACAATCTGACATATGCAAAATGTGCAATACTGGAATCAAACACCTTAATGAGTCAATGTGTTCTTATTTTAATTAATGCAAGGGGAGCTCTAAATTAGGAAGCTATAGGTCAAAGTTATATTTTGGAATTCATCTTGTTAAAAGGTGCAGCAGAAGGAGTACTTGCTCTGGAGTCGGTGGACTTTGGTGTTAAATCCCACTTCTGATGCTCACTGCTGTGTGATCTTGGGCAGAATGACTGCCCTCTCTGAGCCTCAGAGTCCTCCTCTGTAAAGTAAGGAGGCTGCAGTGGCTGCTCTCTGAGGTCCATTTTAACTCTAGACCTATGATCCCATGATTTGGATGGTCACAAAGACTGAAAGAACCCTTACTGTTTCTACAACAGGACAAAAAACAACAGCAAAACATTTGATTTTCAACTAAATCTACCACTAAAAGTGGTACTAAAAAATGAAATGTTGAAGTAAACAGTGAACAGATCTGACTTTCTGACAATGATTTTAATTATAATAATAAAATTGTCAACCCTTAGGAAAAAGATGGAATTTATTCATTTAAAAATTTGAAAAAAAAATTCATATAGACTAAGATAACTCAAACCAGAAGTTATTGGAATACCAAAAGAATCAAGACCTTGCCATTAAAACAAAATGTGGCAAATCAACATATCCTTATATAGTAACATAGTATGAAAAAAATCTATCACAAAAATAAAATAAACTTACAAAGGACTGAAAAGAGTAACATAGAATGTTAAGATTTAGAATCAATCAATATTGAAAAGGCAGTGATATATACAGAGGAAAGAACACTGGATTGAGAGTCAGAAGAGCTAGGTTCAAATGCTGGTTCTGCTACTCTGTGCCTATAAGACCATAAGAAGTCACTAATCTCTCTGGGCCTCATCTGTTAAATTAAGGGGGTTGATGACATGGCCTCTAAGGGCCCCTCTAGTGCTAATTCTATGCTCCTAAGATCTTATTCCTAAGTAATTTAATATCACTGTACATAACATACACAAACTTATGAATGAGATAATAAAATATCATAGGAAAATAGGATTTGATTTTAGAAGGCACCTAAAAATCACCTGGTCCAACTTTGATTCTATTTACTGATGGAGAAACTAAGGATCGGTATTAGTTGTTACTTGGTCAAAGTCACACAGCCAATTAACAGAGCCAGGATTCAAAATTAAATCTTCCTCTTATTTCAGATTTAAAGCTTGTTCCACATTTACATTCTATATGTACTTACTGCAATTTCCTCCCCAATCAATCCTCAAAGTTGGGAGAGTGACTCTGCACCATGGACCCTATCTACACATAATCTTTCACCATGCCCTGACCATGGTCTTGTTTCTGAGCTAATTTGGACAGAAAATACTGCAAATGATAAAAAGCCAGAAGACACTAACTCCACAAGTGATAGAGAGGAGGTGGGGCAGCTGGTAGAGATCCTACATGCCACTGGGAAAAAAAATCAGCCTTCGTGCCAACCGTGTACACATGTGACATGGCATATTCTGCCAACTTCTATTGTGTATCATATCAGGATCATCAATTTTCAAAACACAAGAATACAATAAATACATGACACCTGACCCTCTCTTAAAAACTGAAAAATGGAACTACTCACATACCGCTACTCTAAATATTCTAGGGACATTATGCCTTGGATATAGAATTTATTATAATTTAAAACATTGTTTCCATTCCATTTTGTATGCATTTACCACAAATGACACATTCTGATCTTTTCAAAAAGTATATGACAGTTCTAAGTTAAAAATTATACTCATTATATATATAATAAATTTTGGCTATATATTACAGGATTTGTCCCAAAGCACATAATTTAAATGTCTAAAAATGGCTTCAATAATCTTTTAATAGTCTTTTAATCAAGAATATCACAACATATACTATAACTGTTTTTTTTTCTTTTTCTTTAATCACTGGAAGACTGTTCACCAGGTAAATTTTTCACAGAAACTCATGAAACTGCCTACAGAAAGTTGGGTGTGCATGCGGTTAAAATGAAAAGTTGTCTAACAGCTGTGATGAGTCAGAGCAGGGTGCCCACACCAAAGAGATCTCACTCAATCTTTTGACATAGTAAGTGATTTAACTTGTTATGAGAGGCAATGAATTTATGAAAAGGAAATGTAGAGGAATGGACTTTAGTTCTAGTCCTAGATTTCACAATGAACTGTATGATTTGAGATAAATCACAAACTCTTAGCTCCAATCTATTCAACTATAAGATTTTATATAGGTGAAAGAAGAAAAGTTATTAGTGTTTATTATTTTTCAAGTAGACCCAGGGACAACTAACACAGACATCAGTGACACTGCCAATCTTGTGGTTCCTTCAGTAAACATCATATTTCTTCACACAATAGAAATACTGTATAAACACAGACAAAATTAAGATGTGGATAACCTACTTAAAAGTTGACTGATTTAAAAGCTAATGTCCCAATGGATCAATTTCTAAAAATGAGCCATCCCATACGCCCATACATGAAAACTTAACAAGCAGTACTTACCAAGAGACTATAAAACTGTTTAATCAGAACTGAAACTACTCGCAGCAGACGCATACAAATGGGAAAATATGGTTTTTCAACTGGTGCAGGGGAAGATGAAGTACAGGAACCTTGTCTGAACTTGATATTTGGGGAGAAGAGCTTTATCACAAGCGGACATACCCTTTCTTTAAGAAGGAAACTAAATTCCTGGTGCTGTTGAAGAAAAAACTTCAATTAATACTTAACAATTCTAAAGTAAAATCTTACTTTTTAGTCAGTAAAGCATTTTAAGGAACATTAGAAACTCATATTTAATCTCTATAGCCTTTCACAATAATCATTAGACATTCTTCAGAGTTGTTTTTGCCTTAAAGATCACATGCACTAAAAGACAAGCAAAAATAAATTTGTACTAATGAAAGCATTAAAAAGACAAGTGAAACAACCTGGTTATAGTAAGTATATCTAATAAGGCAATTTTATTCCATTCTGCAAATCTGTATGTAAATGCACACACACAGAAGATTTAATGATTGATTTGTGGGATTAAGGCTATGGTTCAGATATACCTAATTACTTAAGAACAAATTACTCTAAAAATAAAGTGATATGAGCATGGATGGTCATGTATACAGTACTTGACTGTTGATTGGCCACTCACAAAGACCCTCCTCCTCAATACAACTCTTTGCCTGTCCTAGTCTAAAAAAATTTCCAGTTTATTGATGGTTTAAGGTCCATTCCTCTAAGTTAGTCATTCAAACAAGTCATTTAGCTTAAGTTGTAAATTTTATTCTGTTCCAATCACTACACTATTTAGACAGTGTTTTATTTTTTCATTTATTAGAGGCAGGTAGGTGGTACAAAGGATAAAGTACTGGACCAAGAGTCATGAAGTCCTGAGATCAAACCCAACCTCAAACACTTATTTATGTGACCCAAGGCAAGTCACAAAATCCCTCTCACTCAGTTTCCTCTTCTGTAAATTGAGAATAACAATAGATCCTACATCCCAAGATTGATATAAAGATAAAATGAGATAGTATTTTATTTGTTAGGTGCTTTGTAAATCTAAAAAGTGCTATATAAATACTAATTATAATTATTTTTCATCCTATAATCATGCATAATTTTTTTTTTATTTTTTTAAAAGAACAAAAGGGATACTGAGTGAAATCAGGTCAAATTCCAAAATATATCACAAATAATTAGTCTTTCGGCATTCTAGAGGCAGTTAGGTGGTGCGACAGACAGAGTGCTGGACCTAGAATCAAGATGACCTAAATTCAAATCCAACCTCAGATACTTAGTGTGACCTTGGGCTTAACCTCTGTTTGCTTCAGTTTTCTCGATGGTAAAAGATAGTACCTATCTCCCAGGGTTGTAGTGAAGATCGAACAAGAGAAAATTTGTAAAGTGCTGGCACAATGCCTGGCACACAGTAGTTACTCTATAAATTAAATATATTGTGGAATGAAAATTAGCAGAAATTGCAGTATCTTCTAATTCTTCTTCTTTTAAAATCAGGAGTCAAATAAAAAAGTCAAATTAAGCATCAGAAATTTGTGAAAGTTATTGTAGTACTTAGCAGTTTGAAGAAATGCAACTTTTGTTTGACAAAGTGTGCACCAAGGTGTCCGTCAGAACATTTTTAATACCTTTTTAAAAAATATTATGTGGATGAGTAGGACCAATTTTTGTCTCAATTCCATTTAACAAGAGTTTATTAAGGATTTACTACACAAAAGGCACTATGCTAAACATTAGGGATACAATGACAAAAATTAAACAATCCCTGAACTCAAATAGCTGATTCAAAGAATACAGATAAATAAGGACTGTTATATTACTTTCATACATTAGTAATGATTTACCTGTTCCAGAAAGGGAAAAGGAAAGATACAGAATGTATACAAGTAAGTAAATATAAGACAGTTTGAGGAGGGGAAAAGCACTACCTAGAGAAAAAATGAGAAAAGGCTCTCTGGAAGAGGTGACAGCTGAGTTGAGCCTGGAGGAGAAGGCAGACTCTACGAAGCAGAGGCGACAGAGGGGCACACTGCACTGCAGGCAGGGGGAGAGGTTCACGAGCTCGCCGGAGTCAGACTCACAGAACTGACAACTCCCGAGGGGCAGGGAGCGTAGCTGGCTTCTCTTTGTATCTCCAGTCCTTCGTTAGCTGCTGACACATGGCTGCTACGTGGCACATGTTTACTGACTGACGGCCTGAATGGAGGTCAGCTTTAGTGAGCTCAGGGAACAGCAAGTAGGCCAGCTGGGTGAACCACTAATGCATAGAACACCATCAAATAGGCCTGTTAGAGCGGCTGGGAGGCGCAGTGAGTAAAGCGCCGGCCCCGGAGTCAGGAGGACCCGAGTTCAGTTCCGGCCTCAGACACTTAACAAACACAGACACAAAAAAACCAGCCGTGTAACCTTGGGCAAGTTACTTAACCCCAATTGCCCTCCAACAGGCAAAAATAAAAATGTAGTTGGGAGATAGAATGTGGAGGTCATTAAATGCCAGGCTGAGGAGTTTATATTTTATCTTAGGAGCCAGAAGAACGCACTAAAGCTTCATGAGCAGAGGTGGTGTGGCAGAGGGGTGACAGCGAAAGAAGACCAAGAGCCAAATGCCATCTCTGCCCCTTACAGCCTATGCAATTCATTTCTGCTCTGAGCTTCCCCACCAGTAAGTGAATATTAGCACACCCTGAATCCATACTTCCCAGGACTGTTATAAGGCTCAATGAGCTAGCACATGCACAGCAATACATAAACTGTCAACTGTAATAATAACAATGCCTGTTAGTATTTGCTGGGTTCAAGTCACAGCTCTACTGCATTGGTCTCTTTTTATGGTCCCCCAAAACAAAGCATGTTTTCTAATCCTATACATTCAGAGATACTATCTCCTATTCCTGAAATGTACTCCACCCTCTCTGCTGAATGAAATTCTGCTAGTACTTCAAAACATACAAATCTTGGGCCTCAAACTAGAATGCATGTTCCCTGAGGGAAAGTCTTATCTCTCTATTTTCCTACTTGGAGCCTAGCACTGTTGGCACTTAGTAAATGTTAAATGAGTAAATGATTTTTAAAAACATAAAGAGATTAAAGATTATCTCTAAGGAGTCACCCACTACAACAAATCTATGATTTTATTACACTAATGCTTCCATTCTAAGTTTCTAATGTTTGTATCTTGCTCTGTGTGTGTGTATGTGTGTGTGTAAGGAGGAGTGGAGGTGGGGATTAGAACTGTTTTATGAAAAGATAATTACCCCCCCAATTTTTTTTAAAGGAAAAAAAAAAGAAAATGACCAAACTAAGATAATTAAAGTCTGTAAAAGTACAATTTTTTTTTTTGTTTAGTCGTTCTCCAATTGACAGGCATTCCCACAATTTCCAGTTCTTTGCCACCACAAAGAGAGTTGCAACAAATATTTTAAAACATACAGGTTCTTCCAGGAGAAATGTGTACACAATTACAGACACAACGTATATTTGATGACCAACTTTGATAGACTGGACTCTTCTCAGCAATGCAGTGATATAAGTCAATTCCAAAAAACACATGATGGAGAGAAAAATGTGCATCCAGAGAAAGAACTAGAAAGAACTAAGTTTATATCCAGGTGGAAGCAAAATACCTGATCTTTTTCGTTCTCTTATTTGGTTTTATGTCCTCTTTACCATTTTTCATTCCAGCTGGTACAATCCATCCTTATAACCTGACCAATGTATAATGTGAAAGTATTTACAGCTCCTATACTTGACTATAAGCCGCCATGGGGTGGGGGGGAGGGAGGGGGGCAAAATGTGAAATTCAAGGAATTGTGGAATTGAATCCTGTAAACTAAAAGGAAACAAACAAATTAATAAAAAAAAAAGGGGGGGGGAACATACAGGTTCTTTTCCATTTTCCTTAATCCTCTTGGGAAACAGACCTAATAGTGGTATGCCTGGGTCAAAGAGTACAGGCAGCTTAATAACACTTTGGGCATAATTCCACATCTCTCTCCAAAATGGTTGGATCAGCTCACAGATCCACTCACAAAGAATTAAGGTCCCAATTTTTCTACATCCCCTCCAACATTTGTCACTTTCTCTTATGATTTCTGCTAATCTGATAGGTGTTAACATGATATCTCAAGGTTGTTTGAACTTACATTGCTCTAATTAATAACGATTTAGAGCATTTTTCATATGACTATAACTTGTTTTCATTTCTTCACTGGAAAACTGACTTTATATTCTTTGACCATTTATCAACTGGGGAATGACTCGCATTCTTATAGATTTGACAAAGTTCTTTACATATTTGAGATATGAGACCTTTATCTGAGGAAATGTCTAAAAAATTTCCCCCTACTTCCTCCCCAGTTTTCTGTTTTCTTTCAGATCTTGGATACATTTGTTTTATTTGTACAAATTCTTTTTAATTTAATGTAATCAAAATTATCCATCTTACATCTCACAACACTATCTTGTTTGTTCATAAATTGTCCACTTATCCATAAGTCTCATAGGTAATATGTTCCATGGTATTCAAACTTTCTTGTAATATCTCCCTTTATATCTAGGTCATATATCCATTTTGATCTTGGTAAATGGTATAAGATGCTGGTCTATGCCCAATTTCTGCCAGACTGCTTTCAAGCTTTCCTAACAATTTTTACCAAACGATAAATTTTTATCCCCAAAACTTAAATCTAATTTACACTTGTCAAACAAACTTGTTTATGATGAACATTACTCTACTCTAAGAAATAATGAGCTCAATGATTTTAGAAAAGCATGGAGAGACCTCCAAGAAATAGTGAAATCAGCAGAACCAAGAGAACACTGTATACATTAACAGTAGCATTGTTTTAAGAACAACTTTGAGCAACCAAGTCATTCTATTATAAATACCCAGATTAACCTCAAAGATCCTATAAAGGAAGAGGCTGTTTGAATTAAGAAAGGAATATAATTGCTGTGGTGTAGAAAATGATGAGCTGGTTGATTTAGAAAAACACACAAAGACTTGGGACTTATAAAGGAAGATGCTATCTACCTTCAGAGTAACAGATTATAGGAGGAAATAAGCATAGTACAACTTTACATATATGTGTATGAGTGTATATGGGTATAAATGTCTATGTTTATGTAAGTATGTATGTGTGTGTGTGTGTGTGTGTGTGTGTGTGTGTGTATCTCCACACTTAAATGTAGTCTTCTTTTGTGGGGGTGGGAAGGAGATAAGGTAAAAAGTTCACAGTAGAGAACAAAAGAAAACCAACAAGGAAGCAAAGAAAAGGTAGGCAACTTTGAAAACAATGTGTTAGTATTTTTATATAGGTTTTCTTAAAATGGAAATTTATTGTTTTATACTGAATCCTCTTTTATGATCTACTGTGAACACAGCAATTTTTTTTCTTTTCTTATTTTGTATCTAAGTGTAAAATTTTTAAAAAAGAAGTGTAGTGCTCATGGCATAAAGAAATTTTATTCCATAATTTTAGTAAATTAATCTTATAGTAAATTAAGTCTAATTAGTAAATTAGATTTAATTAAGATTACCAATTAGTAAAGTAAATTAGTCTAATAAATATTTTAATTTTTTAATAAAGAATGGAAACAAGTAAGAGTTACTTCACTGCTTAAGTAAATTTGAAATGGCTTACTTGTAAAAAGACTTGTGGAAAATCATTCAAGACTGACTCTAGTAGTTCAAGGCCGAAAGTTCGAGTCATTTCCGTCATTCCTACTAGCCAATATGGAGCATCAGCATTAACCAACTGACAAAGATCCTGAGAAAACAAATGCAACAAAAATGAGTGGGATAAAAATTTCAGGTCACATACATTTAATCAAAGTTTTTTTTAAAAATTCCCTTTTGTGTGAACCACATTTTCTTGCTAAGAGATAAAAGTAAAATCCTATCTTTAAAAATAAATAATACTTTCTAAAAAGCATAACTTAATGAGTATGTACATTACAGAGAAGAATTTGACAAACCCCCCGAATTTTAAGATTCATGTAATGATTGCCAATATATAATTATTATTCATAAGTATCTAGCTAGTTTACCATTCTTTCCAGTTAACACAAATCAAAGGAAGTCTTCGATGCAAGTACATCCTGTGTTACACTTAAAAGGAATAACAACAGACTTGGCAGTGGGGGGAGGGGAAAAGCCAAATAGTCTCAGGGCCAGAGTTCTGGACTTGCTGTAAAGAAGACGCAGGCTCAAGTAGTGACTGTGACACTTAGGAGAACTCTAAGCAGAGGGAAGCACCTCAACAAATGAGTCCCAGTTTCCTCATAAATAGAATGGGGTCAGTACTTACCTCAGAATGTTACTGTGAAATAACAATGAGATGACAAATATAAGGTATATTCTAAATTCAAAACAGCCACATAAATGCTACTCATTTTTATTTGAGAAAGAAACTCTGGATGAAATGTAACTCTACCTCTATCTTTGTCACCTTGGCCTCATTTCCCTAAACTGCAAAATATAGATAATAACACCTTCATTAACTTCACAGGGTTGTTGTGAGGCTCAAATGAGTTAAGTCACTTAATGCATTCTACAAACAAAATGCTATGTAAAGTTAAGTTATTATCATTATTATTCTCGAAGATGTAAATAAAATATCAAATGATATTTAAAATGTCCCAAAACAATTCACACTAAATAGCTTGTGATCAATAAAATCTCTATTCTTTTTCTTATATTTAAGTTTGTCTATTTGCAAAGTTAATCTAAGCTAGATATATTGACGGACCAATTTAATAAGCAGCCAACTGAATGTCTAAGACTGAATAATAAACATGTGTATGCAAGTGAATTTTAGAAAAGGCAGCAGAAGCTAGAACACCAGGGAAAGTTTCCTGCAGAAGGTGCGATTTGACCTGAGTCTTGAAGTAAATTAGGGAAATTAAAAGTCAAGAGTGAGAGTACCAGAACATTCCAGATATGGAAGACATCTAGGACAAAAGTTTCTTCATCTGTAAAGTGGAGTGTTTAGTATTGAGTAGATGTACCTTGCAAGGTTATAAGAAAGACATTCAATAAATATAAAATACTATGTTAGTGTTACTACTCTCTAGTCTTTGAAACTCAAATATCACTTAATAGATATAAACTGCTAAATTATATTTCCACTGTAAATAGAAAAATTCCTCTTTGATCCATTTTTAAAAACACTTTTTCTAATAATAAAAATGAAATTAGGCTTAAAGTTATAAAGACCATTAAGAAAAAAACAAAGGGCAGCTAGGTGGTGCAGTGAGTAGAGCACCAGCCCTGGAGTCAGGAGGACCTGAGTTCGGATCTGCCTCAGACACTTAACACCCACACAAAAAAATTAGCCGTGTGACCTTGGGCAAGTTACTTAACACCAATTGTCCTCCAAAAAAAAAAAAAAAGAAAAAGAACAAAGTTATAAAAGCAATTTCTATCATCCAAATACCTGGAAGAGCATGTATGCATCTTTTGCACAGGGCTTCAGGGTGCTCACAGAACGCCTATTACTGTTTCCCTGAACCAGTACTGGCTGCTCCACAACATCTGAAATCAAAACAGGATGTGTTATATGTGAATTCACAACTAGAGAGCAAATTATATGCGCTTGGATTGATGCAATGGAGCCTGACCAAGAAATATTTCCATATAGGATATCTTCTTAATTATTTTCATTGTAATTTCAGAGAGAAATTCCTCTTAAAAACAAAAAAGACAACATGGACTTGTTTGCAATAGAATTTGCTTTTAAGAATCCTAACAAAGAAGATTCTACTTTTATCACTAAATGGCAGGTTCCAACAGTCCTAACAAGTTTAAAGACTCAAATAGCCATTCTACTTGGTTTCTGAATGTTAATTTAAATAAAGTAGAAATATATTAAATTTACTACACAATTCCCATTTCTGTGAGCATTCCTGCCAATTCCCATGGAGTTAATGATTCATTAGTTACTCAAGTGACATTTCTGATATGGGCCCATTGCTTAAGATTATATTAGAAGGTCTCGAAAGGTGTATAGATTAAGATTCCCTGCAGGAGAACTGTTCTATTTTATAAAAATAAAAAAGACATATAAATCAGAGTTAACTTGGTTTTTTTCTGAACATAACCCAAATAACTATACAGGATATGCTAATTAGGATTAAATCTTGAAAAAAAAATAAACATTTCCATCTGATAGAACTTTATATTCTTTTCAGGAAAGATAGTACAAATCAAATATGCCAAATTTAATAGAAATATTGCTTTAATAAAACAATCAAAAAGGTCAGAAACAGAATCTAAACCCAAATAGATATGTTTAGCTACAAGTTTTCTTCAGGAAAAGTGAAGCTCATTTCTCTGAAAAAGTAGCATTATCATTAGTCACCAATATACTCCCCCCAAAAAAAGAACACAAAGAGGAAAATGCATAAAAAACAGAAAGCAAATGAGAGTTAAGACAAACTCTACAAAGGAAAAGATTTTACTTAGTCCAACATTTATTAACTGTAAAAATCAGAAAAAAAAATACTAATGATCTTAGTAATGAATAATCTTTTGAACCAATCTATTCTATAGAAAAAAAATTGATGTCACTTAGTAACAAATTTATCTCACATAATCAAGATGAAGGGATATATATAATTCAATCTACAGAAAAACACACATGTTTTTAAAAAATATTCTGTTGTTAACATATCCCAAAAAACAAAGTATCGATAACTGATGGGAAACCATACTAATAAGACTTTAAACACAAAAGAAAGGAAATCACTCAAATTTACCTTTATGTCGTTCATCCTCAGCAACCATCCTCTCAAATACAACAGTAACAACTTGTCGTACAGTAGCAGCAGCTGTATTATTTGTTATATTATCTTTTGTAAAGTGCAGACGAAAACAAAGAACTATTGCCTGAAAAAGCAATTTTTAGCTAATGAAAATAAAATTTAACACAAACCATTTTCTTTTTTTTATTTGAAGTAACAGAAAATTAAATAATTTCCACTTTTTTGCAAGTAGACATTTAGCAAACTATTGTAACACAAGTCTAGAAGAACAAAGATTAATACCTTTATTACAGAGTGAGAGGGATATTCTCTATGAATGTGTGTGTGTGAGCACATGCACGCATGCATGTGGGAATAAAATAATATTTAGAAGGACACAATGCTCCACAAGCATACTTTTCCATAAAAATGTGAATAATTAACTCAGTAACATGGAATGTTCTGGAGAACTAAATTGTTCCAACTGGCTGGGGCAGAGAAAAGAGAAGGGAGGGAAGACATCTGACTAATGCTGAGAGAAAGAATATAACTTATACTTGGGTGAAGGAGAAGGGAATACATGACACTTTTGAAAGGGGGCAGTGTGCCTTCCAGGGGCTAAAGAAAAACCAGAAACAAGAGAAAAGGCTCTCCTATTCCCAGCATTCCTTAGACCAGGGTTTCTTAAACTTTTTCCTCTCTGCAGCTTTCATTGGTTTTGCATGTCCTAAGGGCACACACAGTACAAAATGCTTGTGCTTTGTGCTCAGAAGCAAGGCTACAGTAAAATTGCCTGTACCAGTGAGGCCAGAAAAACCCTGGATTCATTGTGCGAACTTTATTTTTAATTAAGTTTAGAGCAAGAGATTTGGCACTCCTACTCTTTTAACATAGAAGATCTCTTCCAAACAACTATGTATTCATTTTGTAGCATATGCTCACAAATCTTCACCATTAGAATGTAAGATCCTTGAGGGCAGGGATCATTTCGATTTTGTCCTTATGTCCCCAACACGTAGCACAATGCCTGATATGTAATATACATTTAATGAATGCTGACTGATTTATGATATAGTAGGCTATTTTCAAGGTTGGCTTTAAGTTAGTCTTGTGATTTCAAGAACTTCGCCCCTGCCCAGCCACAAAAAGATTTTCCTTACCTGATATATGAAACTCCACTCAGATTCAAAACTATGAGGGAACTCAGAAATCAGAGTCCAACCCTGAGGTTAAGTTACTTTAAACAATGTCACACAAGGAGTTGCCAAAGCTTTTCATTCCACAATTAGTAATAAAAGAAACTGCTATCATTAAAACTAATTTACTTGTACTAAAACAAGTATTTGTCTATCATATAACAGATTACAGATCCCTCCTAATCTAAGTAGTGGAACGGTAATAAGGGAGTAAGAGCCAGGAAGGCGATAGCCCCTGGGAAAGGAAAGGGTTTCAAAAGACTAAGATGAGAGGAACATAAAGGACAGCGCCACATCTGTAAAATGAAGAAGATGGTCCTTCTAGCTCTACATCAATTATCTAATATCAGGAACAACTAGTAATTCCTGTCTGGCTAGAATAAGAGCATGTGAAAGGAAGCAGTATGAAATATAAACAGAAAATTAAACTGGAACTCAACTGTGGAAGAACATAATGAAAGATGAAATAACTTCAATTTATCCCAAATAGACTTAAAAGGGACCACTGTAGGATTCTGGAGAAGATGATGACAAAGATTTGGAAGTAATTTGTATAAAATTGGTGAATGAAGCCATGAGGAGTGCTGAGATAACCAAGGCAAGCAGAGACAGAGAAACAGGAGAAAAGGCCTGACAGAGCTTTAAGATACACATAATTGAGGAGCCGAAGGAGGGAAATTAACCAGTGGAGATCAAGGAGAAATGGTCAGAGAGGTAAAAAGAGAACTAGGAAAAAAATAGTTAAATTCAAATAAAAAAATTTAAGATCATAACAAGCTATTCTTTTGTTTTATAGTTTTAAGATGAGAAGAGGTTTAAGAAAAACTAAAACGCCCTTTCATAATAGCAGTGCTAAAAGGGCAAAACTGATATCTACTTCACAAGCTGTGTAACATTAGGCTTTAACAGCATGTGATAACCTTAAGAAAAAACAACAGACCAATAGTTAGTGTACATCTAGGTACTGGGAGAGGTATTATAATAGAGTTCTACTATAGATAAGAAGATGCAGAAAATGGGTTCTCCCCAAAACATAAAACACTGATTTAAAAAGTTCAAAGTAAAATCCTTTACTAGAACATCCTTGTTTTCCTAACAAAAACCACATTATCACATATATTTGTTTCCTAACAAAAACCACATATAACAACAGTAGTTGTTGGCTTCATTTTGGTAAGCAACATCTCTACATGCTAACTATAATTCATGCTATTCTGAGTTCAAATCTCTCTTCTTACACTTACTAGCTATATGACCATGGGCAAGTCATCTAAACTCTCAGCCTCAGAATTCCCAACTGCAAATTAGAGATGATAATGATACCTGTAGCAGATGCAGAAAAGTAGACCTCACAAGGTTAGTGTGTGAATTAATAATAGTAATTTGTACATTTTAAACTACTTTGTTAAATACCAGCTATAATTACTAAAAAAATTTAACGAAAAAGTAATTTTTAGGAAAAAGGCATAATATTGCAGAGCTTATTATTTAAAATTATGTTAAGATAAAACATAACCTACGTCTTAGGTCTGGCAGTTGCCCTAAGTTCATTTAATGGTAAAACTCAAGGCAAAAAAGGTTGTGGACACCTGGGTCTATTCTTTGATCACTAGCCAAAACAATGTCCACACTAAAGCTGCATTTAATTTCAATAAATGCAGCTCTTTCTTCTGATATTGGTTTGAATTAAATGAACTGTGTCGCAGAAACAATTCAGTGGGGCAAAAAAGAGTTCCTACCTTAGAGAGGGCTTCATCATGAACTACAGTATTGGTTGTTAAAAGAACAAGAACTGTTTGAAGTAGCTTTAGTTCTTCAAGGCTATTTTCCATCAGCTGCCAAAGCATGTTAATGATATTCCCTGCTGCAGTCTGTAAAATAGTATATTATGTCAATTTTTATCAATGAAATAAGACACATCTGTTTAATACATACGCAAAAAATACTGATGATATGACCTATAGACTGGAAAAGATTTTAAACCATCATTTCTTCTATTGTTGACTGGTTTTTCATCTTGGTTATTTTGTTTAGATCATTTCAGCATTTTTCCTTAATATGTGTCAATATTTTAGGAATCTATGAAATCTTGGGTATGGGCATGCCCTCCACCAAAACAAAGAGCATGAGTTACTATGATTAATTAAAAAAATGTTCATCAATGTTTGCTACATTGTTGTGCTACACATAAGCTATACCAAAAGGGTCTATACATATATGAACTGAATTAGATGTTCAGAAAGAAGTATTTGAGTCTACAGAATTTGTTGCATTTCAACAGCTTAGCTGGTATCCTTCAGAGCAAAGAATGAAGTAAGATATGCTCATGGAAGTCTGTAAGGCAGGCATTGAATACATTTGAATTATATGAGGTTTCACACAGGAAAAATATTGTTATGTAGTTCTAAAAACATAACAGCAAATAACTGCATATTTTCTATAAATTCATCAAGTCCTTTCCTTACATTTAAACAAACTACTGAACTTGGGTATACCTACATTATTCACAGATCTTTTCAAAATAATTAACTTTAGGAAATAACAATGTGTGTGATAAAACTAAATATTTGATCTTTGATTATAAAAATTCTAATCTATTTTACAGGACCTTGATATTTAAGATCTTAAATATTTAAGATATTTAAGAGCAGAGAATGATGTAATATTTAACAAATACAAAACAATATGTGTACCTTATACATGTCACATATATTTAATACAGAGAAACCAATCATATATACTACATTTGATTCAATAAATTCTTGTTTCCTTGACAGTATTTTATAATATAGCAAATTTCCCTGAATTTAAATTTCTTCATTAAGTTAGTATCCCAAACTAAAAATCAAGCATGTGTTCTTTCCCACTTTACAAAAATCCACTTTATCCTATGCTAAAGAAAAATGTGCAGATATTGTGCCTCTTTTACCTCAGAAACAACTTCATGTGACATCAGCCTCTGGATGGCTGCCAGACATAGCTGAGTGATCTTTGGTTCCTTGGTTCCACATCCCATCAGGAAAGGCTGAACAACCTCTGAGCTATTTTCTTTTAAGGCTTTAGAAGACATATAAAGTAAATTAGTAAATAATTCATAACTCTGAACAGATTTACTCAATGATTAGTAGCAGTGATATCTCTAATTAAAATAATTTCTTAAAAATAAAATGGCAAATAAAGATTTATTTGTAAATAAAAAATATTTACAACTCATAAAAGTGCTAAGAATATTATACTTGAAATCGGGAGGCCTAAATTTAAATTCTCAGTTCTGCCATGTGACCCTGTCAATGTCAATGTCGATCTAACTTCTTTCTGACTCAGTTTCCTCACTGAATGGACTGGATGAAAGGAACTCTAAGGTCTAACACTAAAATGCTCTGATTTCATGAAAATTAAAAACCTGTGGTAGTAAGTGCAATAGAATTTGAGAGAAAGAGTGGAGTATTCAACTGATTATTTACATTTAATGCCTACCTTACTTCCATCCCTTCTAAAATGTCATGCCCTACCTTCCTTTTGAGGAGCACTCTATTTCCTATTCTTCTTATTGCAGAAAGGAAACCATAAATAAATTTATAATTTTAGGACATAAAATATAAGATTGAAATAGAAGTTAAAAAAAAAGGAATACACTCCTGAGACTTCATCATCATCATCATCATCAAATTAGTGAAATATTGCATACCTCTCCGGCCATAATACTAATATCACGCTTACAGAGCATACTCTCACTTAAGGACTAAATACACATTACATATCATGAAACACAAAGAAGCATCTAAAATTCAAACAAAATAACCTTTAAAGAGCAATTGGGAGTGAGAGAGAATACATGTCCTGTAACCAATACATTTATAACCCACATATTTAGAAATAATCTAAGTAAAAAGCAATTTAATCTGGATGGGACTTGGGCCAGTCAGGAAAGGAAGAGAAATATAAAACATTTCACTTATCTGCTTTAAAAATTACAAACCAGGAACTTAAAGCTTTATTTTAAAAATAATCAATATACTTCATAATAATTAACATATTTCAAAAATAATCAACAATATATTTCAGTCCTATTTCATGGCCATTTGAGGGGGATGGATATGAAAATAAAGTAGGGGTAGACAAACAAACATAGAAAGACAGAAACATAAAGGGAAAAACAGAAAACACAAAATTTGGAGTCAAAGAACTTGAGTTCAAATGCTGGTTCTGCTATTTACATCTGCAGAATTCTGAACAAGTCTCAACCTCTTTGGAATTCAGTTTCCAGATTCGTGAGAATGGAGTGAGTCAGATGCCTTATTAGGCATCCTCCAGCTCTAAATCTTATAAAACAAAACTTAATTTTATAAAGTGAATCATATTTGAAATATTCATCAAATGAATTTATCTGAATCTCCCTTTAAAGGTGATCTATAATAAAAAACTTTTTTGTTAAGCAAAAAGCCCTCTTTCAGAAGAATTGCAAACTATTAATCATGTGAAAGATTGTTCCAGATCAATAAAAGAGTAATATAGCCCAAGACTTTATACCATAATATACCTTAATAAGCTCAAAATCGATTCATGAACTAAATACGAAAGATCACAGAGATAAGAACAAAGACAGACATGATTTCACCGATACAGGGAATTTTCTAAGAAGGAAACTCTCACCTATACCTTTTCTGTAACTTGCAGTTTCAGAGAGCTGCCTAGGACACTGAGAGATTAAATGGCTTAATTTTAAGTTCTACTACTGCCACTACTCCATGCTCTCTAATATATTAAAGATTATTTCATGCAAATCAAAAAAGAACAGTATCATGTACACACTTCTCAGCTGTGGCTAGAGAAACATCCTTGGCCATAGCAGCACTGTGATTACATAAAACTGAAAAGCTTCTGCACCAACTTAATGCGATAAGGATGAGAAAGGAATCTACGGAATAGCAAACATCTGTGTCAAATATTTCTGTTAGGGAACTGAAATCCAAGATATATGGACAACAGAAAGACTAAAAACAAAAGCTATTCCTTCCCTAAGAGGTCAAAGAACATAAGCCAATAACTCCCAAAAAGAAGAATATTAAACTATTAACAATCATCTTAAAGACTGCTTCAAATCACTAATATGAGAAATGCAAATAAAATCCTTGGTTTTCAACCTCACAATAAAAAAGCTGATAAAAGACTATAACATTCTGTGTTGAAGAGACTGGAAAAAGTCAGGAACATTAATGTGTTGTTGGAGCTATGAACTGGTCTAAATATTCAATAAAATATTTTGTAATTACGAAAAGAAAGTAACTAAAATATCCCTACCCTTTGACCCAGGGAGCCCACTGCTAGGAGGCCAATGACAAAAAGAAAAGATCCAGTTATAACCAAATATTCATCACAGGACTTTTTGTGGGAGCAAAGAAGTGGAAACCAACAGATATCTACTGAATGGGGAATGTAATTATTATTGGGCCATCAGAAATAAAGAGGATAAGTCCAGAGAAGTATGGAAAGATGTATATGAATGGATACAAAAGGAAATGAGCAGTACCAAGAAATCTATACTTAAAAATCATCATCACCCCCCTCCTCATCCCCATCTCCTTTTATTCTCATAATCATCCTGAGAGACAAGTGCTATATCATCCCCATTTTAAAGATGGGGAAACTGAAATCAGGCAGAGGGTGACATGCACAATATCATACAGTTAGTGAATATTTAGGGCTGGATTTAAATGCAGGTCTTCCTGACGCCAGCACTATCCACAGCACCACCTAGCTAGCTACACACAGAGTCTCTCCCTCTTTCTCTCTCTTTCATATACACACAATATAAAATGAAACAACAAAACAATCCAAATGGTGGGCTGCGAAATGATAGTGCCCTAAAGAAAGTCTAAAGGGGGCGGCTAGGTGGCGCAGGGAATAGAGCACCGGCCCTGGAGTCAGGAGGACTTGGGTTCAGATCCAGCCTCAAACACTTAACACAAAAACTAGCCGTGTGACCTTAGGCAAGTCACTTAACCCCAACTGCCCTCCAAAAAAAAAAAAAACAGAACAAAAAAAAATCTAAGAAAATACATCCCTTGGCTTTAAAGTCATAAAAGACTATGGGTATGGAAAACTGAATAAAATGTCAGATCTTTTCCATTATGTTGGTTAGTTATGCTGAACTTCTTTTCCCCTCTTTTTTATTCTTTGTTTTAAGGATGACTCTCTGGGAAGGGCAGAGGTATGGGATACATTAGGAAATGTAAGTGATATAAAAACAAAGATTTTAATAAGAATTTATTTTAAAAATAAAATGTCCATAACCCTTTGACCCAGAGATCTCACTACTAGGTATATATCCCAAGTCAAAGATAGAAAGTGCCAACACATGCCAAAAAATTCACAGCAGCATTTTTTTGTTACAGTAAAGAAGCAGAAACAAGAAACCCATCGACTGGGGAAATGACCAAGCAAATGGCAGTACATAAATGTAATGGAATATTATTGGGCAATAGAAACAGTAACACAGTGAAAGATTTTTATGAACAAATGCAAAGTAAAGATAAGCAGGAAAACAATTTACACAATGACTGCAACAAAGTAACCTGAAAGAACAACCACCACCAAACACATTATGTGACTACAATAAGAAAAGCTTAGTAGAAGAAAGGAAAAAATGTACTCCCCCTTCCTTCTTTGCGGAAGATGGTGTACCACTGAAGTGGAACACGGGGTATGCCGTCAGACTAGGCGGATATATTCATCAGTTTTGCTAAACTGCTCTTTACCATTCCTTTTATTATTTGTTACAAGAAATGATTCTTTGGGGAGAGATGAAAGTAAGAATATATTTGGAAAAAAACAATGATGTAAAAACAAAGATAAGAAATATTAAAAAGAAAAAGCAATCTTCAATTATCACTTCAATATGTTTAAAATTTTTCATGTTTTTTTAAACAAAGGCACAACTATAATTCTAAACCTTACTTAAGATACTGATTTTAACTAATTTTAACAGCAAAAATGTAATATAGTGAAACACATTACATAAATAATGTACTGTATTTAAAATAAGGTACTTAAATTTTATCTAATATATGTTTTTCATAATAATCATATGGGACTTCAATAATCTATCAGTTAAAGAATCACGAACAAAAGATAGGAGACATGAGAGTTGCTTTTAACAGTTTTCAAAAAAGAAAACAGTAAATGGAACAGCCTATATTATCTATAAAGAATTCACAAAGCACCTAATTATGTTTAAAAAAACTGACTGTAAACCATCCACAACAGGAAAAAACAAGACCTAACTCTGCCACTAACATTTATATGAACCTACATAAGAAAGCTTCTTTGAGTTTTAGCGCCTCATATCCCAAATGTGAAGGGGCTGAACTTTATAATCTATGTTCTCTTCCCAATCTAGCATTCTATGAGTCTATATACATTCCATAGTGTTTACTGGCAAACTCTTAACTAATCTAGGAGATGGGAAACATCATAAAGGAACACTTTTCCAAAGCTAAGTTAGGTTGGAGCTTTGCCCTATTTTCCAAGTTCCTTTGTCTCAGGATCACAATCCACATTAAAAGATTTTCCATGTTAATGCTTCAATGCAAAGCTGAAACAAATTTGTAAGTGTGTAATGAAAGAGGTTACTGGAAGGCCAGTTAAACACCACAATTTGTTTTACAATGTTTATTTTATAATTATCATGACCTTTCTGATGATAATAGCTACCACTCATATAGCACTTTACGGATTGTAATGTGCTTTACACATTATGTCATTTCAATCTCACAACCCTGAAAGGTAGGTGCTATCAATTACCTTCATTTTACAGATGAGAAAACTGAAACACAGAGAGGTTAAGTGGCTTGACCAGGGTCACATAGCTAGTAAGTATCTGAGGCAGAATTCCAATTCAGGTCTTCCTGACTCCAAATCCTGAACTTTATGAAGTGTGCCAGGTAGTTAACCTTACTTACAATGTGTATACAATATTTCTGCCTCTTATAATCTTCCAGTTTTCCAACAGTGGAAGCTACCCTCCTTTTAGGAAATGCAAATTAACTGCCCTTGCCTGTCAGAAAATATAAACACGCATATGCAGTCATTAATAATTACAGCCTTTCTCCCACAGTAAGGATCTGGGTTTCAGTCTCTCCCCACAGAATGAGTTTTCATTCAAATTCAGAATCCCAAGGAAAAAAATTTGTAAGGCCTCTCAAAAGAGGTCACCCTCCTGGCAATGGTCAGGCCTGCAAAGACAGATGCCAATTAGTAAATGGCTACTATTAACATTTCTTATGTAATTTTAATTGCTTCTTGCTTTCTTTTGCTTTGACATCTGAAGTAGAGAAGAAAATTGTTTCCTGCCTTTCCAATTTTAATTCACAGGTAAATGTCTACTTGGATCTCAACAGTTCCATACTACCTGGGATTATAGGTAAAATCCTCCCCATCTCTACCTTGGGTAACCTTGAGTAAAACTGGGAAACAGTACAATTTCATATCCTACTCTTCAAAGCAATTACTGTGCTCAAAGATCCCAAAGCATAGATCTAGAAGTAGTAGAGAACAATCTGCACCCCCCAAATCACCATCTCCCCTGCCCAATCCCAGCCCCCACTAAGGAGAATCCCTAACGTATCAGAAATAGACTTTTTCTGTAGAGAAAAGGAAAAAACAAAAATTGGGAAGCCATTTTTATAGCTGCCACATCAGAACCACAATTTGGAAAGAGATTTGGAGCACCTGTGGTAGACAGATAGCATCATATTCCTGCCTCCTACCAGTTGCAAAGAACATCCTCTTTTGGAAAGAAACCTTTCTGAGGGAGCTTCCTCTTTCTTCCTCCCCTTGGGCAGACCCTGAATAACTGTATTTTCACTAATTCTGAGAGGCCTTTAAGACCAAATGTAGGAATTCACAGAGGGCTCTGAACTGCAACGAGATGCCCTAATTTAGAGGTTCAAAAGTATGATTCTCAATCTTTTCATCCTATGATATCATCCTCCTCTTCTTCCAATAGTCAGCTCCCAGGACTCCCTTTGTACCATGAGAGAGAATTTCCAACAAATTGAAATGCCACTGTCTTTCCTTATTTTACCCATTTAAAAAATAAAGTTCTCTCCTGTCACTTACATTTTATAGGATTCGGAACTTTAAAGGACCTTAAAGATAACTAATTTGACTTTCCAGTGCCAAGATGGCAAAATGAAGAAGGAATTCTGTGAAGTCCTCCCAAATTCTCCTCTAAATAACTAGAAAACCACTTACTGGAGCGGGAGGGGAATGAGGTCCAAGAGTAGCAATAGCAGTCAGCCTCATAGTGGGGTGCCTGCAGCAAGGCTCCAGGAAGTCTGGAGCAATCCATCAGTGAGGCCCTACTCTCCAACAAACCAAAAACCCCCTAGGCAAGGAAGCAGTCTGACCAAGGCAGTAAGGCTCCAGCCAAGGGATCCCACACCCAGCACAAGTCACCAGCTATCTGACCCCATTGCAGACCAGTAGTGAAGCCCCAAACCAAGGCTGTCCAACAATGATACCCTTGCCCCTGAAGCCTTCCAGCAGAGACTCTGTTACCATAGAAATTCAATAGCAAGACCCCCACCCCTGGGGCAGGCCAGAAGCTAAACCCCACACCTAGGGAAGGCCAAGACAGAGGCCTCATCACCCAGTAAAAGCCAGAAGGAAAGCCTACCCTCCACTGAAAGCAGACAGCCAAGACCTGAAGCCCAGTGAAACTGAGTAAGACCCTGAGCCCCAGCACAAAAAGCCTGGGGCAGTAGAGGACCAGGGCTCACTCATATAAAAACAGCAAGTCACAAAAAAGGCAGAAAAATGAGCAAAACCAAAAAAAAAAAAAAAAAAAAAGAAGAACCTGACTATAAAAAGTTACTACAGTGACAGGGAAGATCAAGGCATAAACTTAGAAGAGAACAACAGTGCCAAATTGGCTCATGTGAAGTCTCAAAGAAAAATGGGGGAAATGGACATTTAATAAAATAGAGGACTTTGAAACATTTTTAATTAAAAGACAGGAGTTAGGGGCAGCTGGGTGGCGCAGTGAATACAGCACTGGCCCTAGAGTTAGGAGGACCTGAGTTCAGATCTGGCCTCAGACACTTAACACTGACTAGCCGTGTGACCTT
The DNA here is from genome assembly GCF_028583685.1 of Petaurus breviceps papuanus. NCBI lineage: Eukaryota > Metazoa > Chordata > Mammalia > Diprotodontia > Petauridae > Petaurus > Petaurus breviceps. The sequence continues at coordinate 8,474,856 of NW_027185715.1, read as the reverse complement.
GGGCAAGTCACTTAACCCCAGATTTCCCCCCTCCAAAAAGCAAAAAAAAAAAAAAAAAAGACAGGAATTAGAAAAAAATTGGACCTCTAAATTCAAGACTCTTGGGAAACATAAAAAGGCAAAAAAGAAACAAAAGAAAAACTAAGAAATTCAATAAGCTTTAACTGTTTCTTTCTAGATGCCAAGACAATGAAATCATGATCAATACTAAATATACATGCATCAAATGGTATAGCATCTAAATTTCTAAAGGAGAAATTGAATGAGTTACAGGAGGAACTAGATAATACAACTATACTAGAAGGGGGCCTCAATTTCCCCCTCTCAGAACTAGATAAATCTAACTAAAAAATAAACAAGAAAGAAGGAATTGAATAAAATTCTGGAAAAGTTAGATATGCTAGATCTCTGGAGAAAAATGAATGGGTATAAAAAGCAGTACATGGCACCTAAACAAAAACTGACCATGTATTATTAAAGTACATAAAAATGCCACAAATAAATGCAGAAAAGCAGAAATAGGAAACGCATCCTTTTCATGTTATACTGCAATAAAAATTATACTCAATAATGGACATTAGGAAGATTAAAAACGAATTGGAAATTAAATAATCTAATTCTAAAAAAGTGGTTCAAAGAGCAAATCATACAATCAGTAATTTCATTAAAGAAAATGACAACAGTGAGTTAATATACCAAAATTTATGGGATGTGGCCAAAACTTATGGGAAAATTTAGATCTCTAATGGCTTATATCAGTAAAATAGAGAAAAAGCAGATCAATGAATAGGGCACACAACTAAAAAGAACAAAAAACTAATTTAAAATCCCCAGTTAAAAACCAAATTGCAAATACTGAAAATCAAAAGACAGATTAATGAAATTGAAAGTAAGAAAACCATTGAACTAATAAATAAAACTAGAAGTTGGTTTTATGAAAAACCAATAAAATATATAAACCACTGGCTAATTTGATTTCAAAAAGAAAAGAAGAAAACCAAATTACTTGTATCAAAAATGAAATGGGGTGAATTCACCACCAAAGAAGAGGAAATTCAGACAATTGTTAGGAGCTATTTTACCCAATTATTTGCCAATAAACTTGGCAATCTAAATGAAATACATGAATATCTAGAAAAATGTAAATTACCTAGATTAACAGAAGAAGAGGGGGTGGAGTCAAGATGGTAGAGAAGAAACAGAACTTCCTTGGGGCTCCCGCTCCCACCTCCTCCAACTCATGTAAAAAATGACTCTAAAAAACCTTTGGAGCTATAGAACCCACAAAATGACAGAGAGAAGCTAACCTCCCTCTGAAGACAGTCCAGCAGGCCTGCAGGAATCAGCCAGCGCAGCATGTTGGGAGCTGAGCCCAGCAAGGTGGAGGTTTTAGTCTCAGGGTGGCTACAACAAGCTGCTGGCTGGAGGGACTTCAGATCACCAGTAGCTGTGCAGTTTCAAGGATTATCAAACCATAGAGTCTAAGGACAAAGCGAGAGTTCAGTGCAGTGTGGACTTTGGGAGCTGGGAGTTCAGGAGTGCAGTCCGGCCTTTGACCCCTGGGGCAAGAAGTAGCTGAGGTGTGGTGGACTTGCAGCCACTGCCATTTAGCTGCTTCACAGCTGCAGGCCTGCAGATTGTAGGGGGACAAAGCCACCAATCTGAAGGGTAACTGCTCTTGCTTTAACCTGCTTGAATCTGGACTACAGTCTAGGGTGGAAGTCCTGGGGTACATGATCAGTTTGCCAGAGAGTGTGGAGGCTTCAAAGAAGGCAGCCAACTAATAGCTCCAGCAGCTGTAAAAACCCCAGCATTTAGGACAAAGCTCCCCACTCTGGTAGCAGAATTCTACTGTGGCAAAAAGCTCAAAAGTCAAGTAATTGTGGCAACATGAGCAAGCAAGGGAAGCAAGGCAAGCACAGTGGTCTGACTTTGGATTTCCTTTTTGGTGAAAAAAAGGATTGTGGCATGGTACAGAAGGAAGACAGCAAGGTCAGAACTCCTGCACCAGAAGCTTCCAAGAAAAGAATAAACTGCTTACAGGACATGGAGGAGCTTAAGAAGGATTTTGAAAACCAAATAAGAGAAATGGAAGAAAAATTGGGAAGACAAATGAGAATTATGCAAGAAAATTATAAAATGAGAGTCAACAACCTGACTGAAGAAAATAACACCTTAAAAAATAGACTAATTCAAACGGCAAAAGAGATTCAAAAAGCCAATGAGGAGAAGAATGCCTTAAAAAGCCAAATTTGATAGATGGAAAAAGAATCTCAAAAGCTCACTGAAGAGAATCATTGCTTCAGAATTAGATTAGAGCGAATGGAAGCCAGTGACTTTATGAAAAATCAAAATACGATTAAAAAGATCCAAACAAATGAAAAAATAGAAGGCAATGTGAAATATCTCGTTGGGAAAACCAATGACCTGGAAAATAGGTCCAGAAGAGATAACTTAAAAATTATAGGACTACCTGAAAGCCATGATCAAAAAAAGAACCTAGAAATCATCCTTCAAGAAATTCTCAAGGAAAACTGCTCTGATGTTTTAGAACAAGAGGGCAAAATTGAGGTTTAAAGAATCTACCAATCACCTCCTGAAAAAGATCCCAAAAAGAAAACTCCCGTAAGGCCGGTGAGGTCCGGAGCTAACAGGAGTGCACGTGGTTGCCTGGGGAGGGCACATGAGGGGCGGCCACAGGACACCATGAGTGCTGCGATGCACCACGGGAAGGGATGCTGGCGTCCCGTCACGGGGTCTCCAAAAGTGTTGAGTTGGCATCACGGGATGAGGCCATAGTGTTTCATCACGGGATGGTCACGTGGTGAGGTGTGGCTTGGCTTTCCTCCTCCTCTTCAGGGCGGCGCATGATTGGTTCGCTGTGGCCTGGACTAGAAAGGGGAGGGGCGGCTAGCAAAAGGACATATAAGGGACGACATGGAGGGAGGAGAGTCAGTCGGGAGTAGTTCGGGATAGAAGATGTAACCTGAAGTCCTCAATAAAGAAACGTGTACCTTCCTTGGTTTCTGTGGAGTCATTCTCTAGCCATAGCTGGAGCCAGAGACATCCGAAGCCTGTTGAGGTGAGTATATCTACCCACACAACATAGCAGAATGCTACAAACTCCTAGGAATATTATAGCCAGGTTCCAGAGTTCCCAGATCAAGGAGAAAATATTACAAGTAGCCAGGAAGGAACAATTTGAATACTGTGGAAACACAATCAGGATAACACAGGATCTGGCAGCTTCTACACTGAGGGATCAAAGTGCTTGGAATATGATATTCAGAAGGTCAAAAGGAGCTGGGATTAAAACAAAGGATCACCTCCCCAGCAAAACTGAGTATCATGTTTCAGGGGAAAATATGGTCATTCATTGGAATAGAGGACTTTCAAGCATTCTTGATGAAAAAACCAGAGTTGAAAAGAAAATTTGACATTCAGATACAAGGAGCAAGAGAAGCATGAGAAGGTAAACAGGGAAAAGAAATCATAAGGAACTTATCCAAGTTGAACTATTTACATTCTTACATGGAAAAATGATAATTGTAACTTAAGAAACATTTCTCAGTATGAGAATAGTTGAAGGGAATAGAAATGTGTATTTATATATGTGTGTGTGTGTGTATATACATATATAGGAGGGTATATGAATACATATGTGAGTATGTGTATATATGTGTACAGTTGCACATAGACAGAGGGCAAAGGACCAACTGAATAGGAAGGGATGATATTTGAAAGGTGAAATTAAGAGGTAAGAGAGGAATATAATGAGAGGAGATGGGGAGAGATAGAATGGGGTAAATTATCTCATATAGAAGAGGCAAGGCAAAACTGTTACAATGAAGGGGAAGAACAGGAAGGCAAAAGGGAATGAGTCAACCTTATCCTCAATGAATTTGGCTTAGGAAGGGAATGACATACACACTAAATAGAGTATCTAACCCTACAGGAGAGTAGGGGGGAAGGGGATGAGGGGGGGATGATGGAAGGGAGGGCAGGCTGGGGGAAGGAGAGAAGTTGGAAGCACCCACTTTTGAAAAGGGACAGGATCAAAGTAGACAACAGAACAAGTGGGGGGTGGGATAGGAGGGAGGGAAATATAGTCAGTCTTTCACAACATATCCACTACGGAAATATTTTGTATAGCTACACATGTACAACCTATATTGAATTGCTTATCTTCCCAGTAAGGGTGGGTGACAAGGGAGGTAGGGAAAGAATATGGAATTTAAAGGTTTAAAATCAAATGTTTAAAAAATATATATAATAATAATTATTATTTTACATGTAACTGGGAAATGAGATATACAGGCACTGGGGCATAGAGATCCATCTTGCCCTACTGGAAAGTTGGAGGAGGAATGGGGGAAGATATGAGAGACAGCAGATTGGGGGAGGAGATATTTAGTGGGATCCCTGTTTTGGGGTGGTGGGTAGGGGAAAAATGGGGAGAAAATTTGTAACTCAAAATCTTGTGGAAATAAATGATTTAAACTAAAAAATAAAAAGAAATTGGGGGAAAAAAACAGAAGAAATTGAATACACAAATAACAAAATCTTAGAATAAGAAATTGAACAAGTCATCAATGAACTAATTTCGTAAGAAAAAATGCCCAGGACCAGATGGATTCACAAATGAAATCTACCAACATTTAAAGAATAATTAATCCCAATACTATATAAATTATTTGGAGAAACAGGCAAAAAGGAGTCCTACGCCAAATTCCTTTTAGGACACAAATATTGGGCTGTAACTAAACTAGGAAGAGCCAAAACAGAGAAAGAAAATTATAGGGGCAGCTAGGTGATACAGTGAATAGAGCACTGGGTCTGGAGTGAGGAGGGTGCAAATTCAAATCTGGCTTCAGACACTTGACACACTAGCTGTTTGACCTTGATCAAGTCACTTAACCCTAATCGCCTTGCCTCCCCCCTCCAAAAGAAAAAAAAAGAAAATTGTAGACCAATTTCCTTAATGACTATGCAAAAATTTTACATAAAATACTAGCAAAGAGATTACCGCAATATACCACAAGGACCATACACTATGATCAGGTGGGATTTATAATAGGAATGCATTGACTACATCAATAAGAAACCTAACAGAAAATATATGATTATCTCAACAGATGCAGAAAAAGCCTTTTACAAAAGGTCTTTTACAGCACCCATTCCTATAAAAAACACTAGAGAGCATAGGAATAAATGGAGCTTTCCTTAAAATAATAAGTAATATTTATCTAAAACCATCAACAAGCATTATCTGTCATGGGGATAAGCTAGAAGTCTTCACAATACAACGAGGAGTAAAGCAAGGATGCCCATTATCATTTCTACTATTTAATATTGTACTAGAAATGTGAGCTATATCAATAAGAGAAGAAAAAGAAATTGAAGGAATAAGAATAGGCAATAAGGAAACAAAACCAGCATTCTCGGCAGATGCTATGGCATCATACTATTTATTCAGTGCCATACCAATCAAACTATCAATAAATTATTTTATAGAGCTAGAAAAAAATCATAACAAAATTCAAGTGGAAGAACAAATGATCAAGAATATAAGGAATTATTGAAAAAAAATGGGAAAAAAGGTGGTCTAGCTGTACCAGATCTCAAACTGTATTATAAAGCAGTAATTATCAAAATAGTCTGGTACTAGGTAAGAAACAGAGTGGTGAATCAATAGAATAGATTAGGTACAAATTAAATTATAGTAAATGACCATAGTAATCTAGTATATGATAAACCCAAAGATCCAAGCTTTTGGAACAAAAACTCATTATTTGACAAAAAACTGCTGGGAAAACTGGAAAATAGTATGTCAGAAACTAGGTACATACCAACATATCCCATACCACATACCAAGATAAGGTCAAAATGCGTACATGATTTACACGTAAAGGGTGATAATGTAAGCAAAGTAAGAGAGGATGAAATACTTTACCTGTGAGATTTATGGATAAGGGAAGAATTTAGGATAAAACAAGATATGGAGAGCATTATAAAATGTAATTCTGACTACATAAAATTAAAAAGATTTTGTACAAACAAAACCAATGCAACCAAAATTATAAGGAAAGCAGAAAAATGGGGAAAATTTTTTTAAAGTATCTCTGATAAAGGCCTCATTTCTCAAAGAAATAGTCTATGGGGTAGCTAGGTGGATAGAGAGAATAGAGCACTGAAGTCAGGAGGACCTGAGTTCAAATTCGGCCTCAGGGACTTTACACACTTACTAGCCATGTGACTTTGGGCAAGTCACTTAACCCTAACTGCCCTCCAAAAAAAAGATTTTTTTTAAGTGTCTAATTTATAAAAATACAAGTCATTTCCCCAGTTCATAAATAGTCAAAGGATATGAACAGGCAGTTTTCAGACAAAGAAATCAATGCTATGTACAGTTGTATGAAAAAAAATGTTCTAAATCACTATTGATTAGAGAAATGCAAATTAAAACAACTCTAAGGTACCACCTTATACCTATCAGATTGGTTAATATAACAAAAAAGGAAAATGTTGGATGTTGGAGGGGATGTGGGAAAACTGGGACACTAATACACTGTTGGTGGAGTTGTGAACTGATCTAATCATTCTGGAGAACAATGTGGAACTATGTCCAAATATACCTTTGGATCCAGCAATATTACTGCTAGGTCTATATCCCAGAGATGTCCAAAAAAAAAAAAAAAAAAGGAAAAGGGCCAATTTGTATTTATAGCAGCTCTTTTTGTGGTGGCTAAGAACTGGAAATTGAAGGGATGCCCATCATTTGGGGACTGGCTAAACAGGCTATAGTAAATGAGTACAATGGAATATTACTATGTTATAAGAAATGACAAAAAGTATAATTTCAGAAAAACCTGGAAAGACTTAGATGAACTGATGCATAGTGAAGTGAACAGAACCAGGAGAATGTTGTACACAGTATCAACAATACTGTTTGATGAAGAGCTGTGAATGACTTAGCTACTCTCAGCAATACAATGATCCAAGACAATCCCAAAGTGTTATTGATGAAGCATACTTTATGCCTCCATAGAAAGATCTGACTGTTTGAATACAGACTGAAACATGCTATTTTTCACTTTCTTTTCTTTTTGTCTTTTATTCAAATCTTCTTGGACTAAATAATATGAAAATGTTTTACATAATTGCACATATATAACCTATATCTGACTGCTTACTGTCGTAGAGTGGGGAGGATAAAATTTGGAACTCAAAACTTTAAAAATGTTAAAACATTTTTAAAAAAGACCAACTAATCTTCACTATGTATTACTTATTGCATAAACATTAGCTACAGGGCAACTATTATATTCAAAAATTAATTTATAATCTAATAGAAAATACCACCTGTGTGACCTTGAGTGAGTCCACTACTCTTGCACCTCATATTCCTCTCAGTAAAATGAGTGGGTAGGACTCTAAGGCTTCTGCCCTACTTAGTATCCTATGAAAAGTGCACAGTTCCTCTCAACCATAAGCTTAACATTTCACGACAGGCAAAGAAGCAGATACAAATGAAGCTTGCAGATAATGTCACACATATAAAGGAAGAAAGAAGCAGTAGTTCAGTTGATGAGATCACAAACCAGAATAGCAAAAACTTAAATAGCACTATGACTGGTCAATGAGTCTAGAGAATTCATGTCCTAGAGGCTAGAAAGTACACAGGAAGGGATGTCAAAGCAAGTGAACATATATAGTAAGGACAGAATAAAAGCGGCAGCAAGACAAGGAAGGTCATGAAACAAGGAAAGTAATGAGAAGGCAAGGAAAAAAGGTGAAGAGGAGTGCAAGGGACGCCAAAATACTACCACAAACTTCACCTAACCCTCACTTAAACAACAAATTTAGTTATATAATATACTACATTTCCTAATCATGCCAGTTAGTTGAGATTATGAATATTTACATAATAATATAATGGCTAACATTTATATAGTGCTTACTCGGAGTCAGGCGGTATGCTAAGCGCTTCACCATTATTATCTCATCTGATCCTCATAACTCTGGGAGGTAGGTGCTATTATTATCCCTGTTTGGCAGATGAGGAAACTGAGGCAGACAGGAGATGGAGTTACTTGCCCAGGGACACATAGCTAGAAGTGTCTGAGCCTGGATTTGAATTCAGGTCCTCCCATCTCTAGGCAGCACTCTACCCACTGTACCACCTAGCGCCTAGGTGGGTATGACAAGGTTTCATCAGGAGTCATATATAGGATCCTCTAAAGTCCTACTTCAGGGGTAGGGAACCTGTGGCCTTGAGGTCACATGTGGCCTTCTAGGTCCTTGGGTGTGGCCTTCTGACTGAGTTCAAGTTTTGAAGAACAAATCTTTTTATTAAGGGGATTTGTTTTGTGAAGTGTGGATTTAGTCAAAGGGCAAACCTGAGGAGCTAGAGGGCCATGAGGGCCACAATGGACCTCAAGCTGCAGGTTCCCCACCCCTACTTCCTTATCTAAGGTGATTAGGCAGAGAAATTAGCTCAGAAGATTCCTACCAAACTGGAAAGGCTTTGAGTGATGGGCTGAGTTTACATGCAGTAGGAAGATCTTCTTAGTTAAATGCAGAAAGGATTATCATCTGATTAGCCACAGAGTGATAAATTTTTTCGACCAAAGCAAATTACAAAGACTTAAGTTGCATAAGAGCTGCAACTTTCACTACTGGAAGGAATCCCCACATCAAATAAATCATAGACCTTTGAATATTAAAATATTATGACCACCTGAAGTAGAAGAATATTCCAATTTTAGATACTACGCATAATTATGAAATGCTGGTCTAGTAACACTGTTGTTAACTGTAACCCAGGGCACTACAAGCTTCAAAGAACTGCTTCCTGTGGTATCCAGGCATCAGGAAATTCTAACCCAATGCAAGAAAATGCAATGGGCTTTAGTCACAAGAAAATCTACTATGTAATGATGGGGTATAGGTTCTGGGAAACCCTTGAATCTTCCCACTTGAACTAGCATTTTCCAGAGGCCAAAAGACTTCCATTATTAATGAGTGAATCTCTGTTACCCTTAATCTAACCTCTCCAGGTAGCCTACGAGCTACTTCCCTGTAAGGGTTATGGGATTTAAAGATCTTCCATGCCCCATTGGACTTGCTGACGTAGCAGGAAGGGGCGGAGCAAGAGGAAGCGGAAGCCAAACTAGAGTTCCTGCGGTGGCTAGTGGTGGTGGCGACAGCGGCGGCAGCAGCAGCAGAGGCAGTGCGAAGCCCTTTTTGAGTTAGCCAGAATTTCTGCTAAGGACTCCTGCTGAGGACTGCCAGGGGCCGGAGCTGCTGGGAGCGCGCTTCCCGGACGCTGGGTGGTTGCTGTGAATGGGGAGAGGAGGACCTTTGCCTGAGGTAGCCTGTTCTGTTTTAAAGGCTTGAAAATGTGGGTGCTTTCTACTTTATCTACCTGTGCCAATGTCATAACTACTCTGATGGCTTTCACTTTCTGGTTTTGGGAATCAGTCTTTTGGTATCTTAATAAATTTTCTAGTTTATTCCCCCATATGGCAAGCATGATGTATTTTGTGATGGATAATTATATCAGCATATGTGTAATCTCCATAGGCATTGTGAATATGGCATTGCCGATACACTCCCACCCTAACAAAGTATCTAAAACCAAATCTGTTACCCTTAAACTATACTACCCCTCCACTGTCTATTACCTCCAGGTTGCTTCCTGCTGTTTCCCATCCCTGACCCCATCAAAATCCCATTCTCTTGGTTTTGGAGTCTGACCTCAGTTCCATCAAGATCTTCCTTAGACTCCTCCTCAAGACCCTCCCCCAAGCCTTCCTCTAGACCACCCTTAGATCCTTCCCACAGTCTCTCTGTATATGAGATTCATCTGGCCTCCATGAAGTGGCTCAGATTCAATCTAGCTCAGACTGAGTCTGAGTCAGACTGTTCTGGTCCGCTTGTCAATACAAGTGTCACAAATGCTTAGGCTCCTTATGAGGATAACCAACATGGTGAATCTTTAATAAACTTTGCTTTCTTTGGCTGAGAGAAGACTTGAGTTTAATTCATTTGGCAGGCCCCGGTATGTCAGTATTTTGGGGACCCCAGCACCCCTCAACCCCAAACCTCAACATGTACCAGGCACTGTGGGCAGTTTTGTTATTGTTCAGTCATTTTCAGTCAGTCCTGTCTGACACTTCATGACCCCATTTGGTGTTTTCTTGGCAAGAATGTTGGAGTAGTTTGCCATTCCCTTCTCCAGCTCATTTTACAGATGAGGAAACCAAGGTAAGGTTACATAGCTATTAAGTATCTGAGGCCAGATTTGAACTCAGGAAGAAGAGTCTTCCTGACTCCAGGCCTGGTACTCTTATCTACCAAGTCACCTAACTGCCCCACTGTGGGCAGTACTGGAATACAAAAACAAAAACCAAGTTGTCCTACGAACTTATATTCTAACATTATTGCACACCTACAAAAACATACACAAAACATAAACAAACATACACTGGAGGTGATCCAACCCTTCAGTTTTACAGATCAGAAAACTGAGGACCAAAGAGGTTAGTCACCTGCTAACATTATAAGACAGCATAGTCAAGACTGAACTCAAGTTCTCTGACAAGAAATCATCCATGACCTGGATAAGAAATCCATGTTTTCCCTAACCCTGAAGCTTTCAAAAATAACACAATGCACTTTCAAATATGTAATCATACAAGTTCACAGAGTTGTGCTGGGGAGCCTATGTTTATGCTAATTAAGATTGTTATTAATCTTTTTGTATCATTTTCAGTGAAACATTTTACTTTAATTTTGGTTTCTTGTCTCAGTTTCCTCAAGTCTAAAATAAGATTGAAGCTAGATGGCTTCCAACAATTCCTTCCATCTTTAAACCCATGATGACACTGATGGCGTGGGAAGGGATTGGGTGGACAGCTAGGGAGAGAAAGTGTGCATGAGAGCATGCACACAGTGTAATAGTTAGAGAGTTGGTCTCAAAGATGGAAGACCTGGGTTCAAGTCCCTACATCCTGACTATGTAACCGCTGGCAAGTCATTCTAATTTATCATTTCTCCAGGCAACACTCAGAAGCTTGGCACTGGAGGTGTTTCCTCACTAGGAGTTCCCTACGTCAATGAAATCACATATCCAAACATTATCCCAATAACAGGAAGCACACAAAGAATTAGTAAGTTTCATGGTTTCTGTTCTCAAAGAGTTTGCAATTCAACTAAACATCCAACTGACAATAACAAACACGGATAAAATTTAATTGTTCTCAAAGTAGATGCTAATCACGTTGATAATGGTTATAAACAAATCATGATACATAAACATATGGAAATACTGTTGCACTGTAAGAGGCAACAAACATGAAGAATTGGAAAAAATATGGAAAGTCTTATAAGAACTGACTAAAGGCAAACAGAACAAAAAAATACATATGTGACTCAACAACATAAACAGAACAAGAACGACAAAAAAGAAAGTGGATACTGTATAATTATAATGACCAAGTTTGGAGTTTCTTGGAGAAAAAATTTTTTTAAATAGCCACAGAGATCTGATGTCACACAAAGATACTCTGAGTTTAAGTCATCTTTTTAAAGTCAAATTCCTGTCACAGAAAAATCATTCTCAAAAATATACCTTAATTTACAGAGAACATGGATATGCTGGTGAGATGCTACCAGTAAAGGCTCAATTGGAGGGATATCAATAAAAGACATTGCAGAAGATAAAGGAATTTAGCTAGTCATAATTCACAATCTAGTACATCCATCTTATATGATGCTTGGTGTCAGTAATAAGGTCATAAGAATTTAGCCTGGAATGCCAGTTCTCAAGACAATATTTCTTGAAAAATGATTACTGATGGGTTTAAAATTCAAATAAAAAATGTATTAAGCATCTACTATGCTTTGTGCATTGTAAAAGGTACTGGGGATACATATAAAATCAAAGTAACAATCTGATGTCAAGTAGTTCAAAGCCCATTGGGGCAACAGGAATGATGAGATGGTCATGAAAATGAAAATGTGCTTTTGCTGCTACTTATTGGATTTCCCAGATTTGCAATGCTGGAATTACTTGCCACAGCATTCTCATTTATGTCAATATTCAAGAAAATAACAGGGCTGAGTGAAACAGATGGTTAAGAGGCAAATATTTTTTTCAAATATGAATATTATGTAAATTGTCAGCAATAGGTTAGAAAAGCACTAAGTAGAATTTTGTTCCCAATGGAATTTGGAGGGCTTAACAACTCACAGAATCCCAGATAGAATAGAGGCTTCTGATGGTAGGGAGGGAAAAGTTTGGCAAACTCTCTCTCTCCTCTAAACTAATACTATTCACAACTTATTTTGACCATATTCATCTATTACCTTATAACATCTTTTGTACTATATCAAAGTACTGATTTGTTCTTTAGTCCTTCCTGTGTGTATGACACTTATTCTTAAGAGCAAATAACAAATATCCCTTTTTGAAATCCAACCCCCCTTTCCTGCCCAAACAGAGCCAAGGACAGGGGTTTTGCAAATAAATAGATATAGATGTTCAATAAGTACTGGCTAAGTGAAGTATCCTACTGCCCTTTGTAAAGTATTAAAAAAAATTTATTAAAATTATACTGACATTAAAATATACTAAATAAGTCAAACAAAAAATTGAATTTTGTAATGAGAAAATGATTTGTATATATTTATCACTAAAATTATCACAATTTCATTTATCACTATCATTTAAATGATCACAATTGTCAAAAACATCTCAATACTATGCTTTTTATGACAGTGCAACTAAGTCATTCAAAATTCTTCTTCCATCTCCTAAACCAAATTGTGATTACAACAACAAAATTTATAGGTAAATGTAGGGTCGAAAAATTTGGCCTCATATGTAAAATATGCTTAAACTATTATTTCTCTGTAATATTATAATTCCAAATAGAAAAAGAAATTTTTCTCAGTTCTGAATCTTATGTATTTGTCACCGCTGACATTACCTGGCATAGCATTCCCACTTATGTCAGCATTCATGAGAGCAATGAAAACAAAGAAAAAATAAAGGAGACATTAAAGGAAAATGTCTAAAGGGAGAGAGGTATAAATCAAAGAATCCTTCAGTTCCAAAAGAAACTAGGCTGAATGCTACTATTTCCTAGGTTACAAGAGGAGTCACTTTAAGCACAAAAACGGTTTGGTCTTTCTGGACAGTAAAAAACCCTATAATTATGAATATTTGGGGGAGGACTGGAAAGAAAAAGATATATGTGTTAAAAAAAAATCTGTCAACTAAATACCAATTAAAGAAAAGTTTGTTCCATCTTTACTGAAATAAAACCATTTACATTTAAAATGTGCAGTCCTGTAGGATATAAACAATGACAGGAGAAAGGGAAAACATTATTATATTCAAATTTAACTATGGACAGTCCCTTGATCTTACCTTTTTCTCCCCTTTCCCTCCCACCAATACTGTCATAAGAATCCTAGCAAACATAATTAGCTATTAGGAAACTGTGAAGGTTCAGAATTGAATGAAAGAAGGAAGTTGTGAAGCAGTCCGCAGCCCCCAGCCCCCACAACTCTTTGTTCCCAGGGGTTGGTTTCTAAGAAATGTCCATGCTTCTTTTACACTACCTAAAATGTTTCCTTCATTCTACTATACAGTCAGAAATTTGAGATTTATGTGACTTACTTAGTCATCTTAGAAAAGTAGGATCATCAATCACTCACATCTTACAAGCCTAAACAATTCCACTGAGTACATGGGTTATAGTGAGGGAGAGGGGGGAGATGGGAACCAGACAAGTATTTTCAAAGCATATAGTGCTTTGGAGGTAGTTAAGATACTGTAATAGGGACCTCAGGGCAGGATGAGGGCAGTGAGAGGAAAAAAAAATAAAAAGATTATTAGAAATAGGGAGAAAGTGAAAATGAGACAAGAGAGGTACCAAAGATAAACTTTATTCCAAAATTTTGTCTAAGACCAAGAAAACAGAAAGAAACCATTTCTTCCCTTCTTCCCCCATCTCTGCACCAATATAGTCCACCATTATGTTCCTAGCATTCATGTACAATTGGTACCATAGTATTCTTCTGACTAGCCTAGGAATGTATTCATCATTTATAATGTGCTTTAAATTCCAACCAAATAACTTATAAATGAATTTGTGGAACACAATTCACTTGTAATGTGATGACTGTATATATTTTCTATTATTATGTACAGCAAGTCATTGGGAAAATCTTTCCTGAAATTTTGAGGAAAGGGGCAGTATAACTGATCCTATTTTGAAAAGAAGATTTTGCCTTTACACTTAGATTTTCTTATCATTCACCACTGTATTTTTAATGCAAACAATTTACCTGTCAAAATTTCAGTGCTTCGTGCAGCTATCGTTTTAACTTTGATTATTCCTGATTCAGCGGCCTGTAAGAATAAATAAAAACAATTAGACCTTAAACTGTTATACTCTTTTCTTTGCAAAAAACAAACAAAAAAATTCAACCATCAAACACAATGGAAAACTGTCACTATCACCTTACTTAATTCTCAGAATTTTGTTACCCATCAAGTCCTAGATTTCAAGAACAAGGTAGATACAAAAGAAAGATAATTCACATTAAACGTATTAAAATATGATTACACAAATTTGATTATCCATGTTATGGCTTACCCACTGCCATTATTTAAACCTATTTTAAATTCCTTTTTCTACTCAGTATGTTTCTAGATTATCTAATTCCTCCTTTTATGGGCTCTTATTAGCATGACAAACATCAGAGCAAGGAAAAAATGAAGAAGAAAATAAATTATTGCCCTCTCCACTCAGCAAATAATTCCAACATACTGGAACATCAAATAACTTCTGAACTGGATTATCTGTGATACAATCCCTCCTTCTCAAGCTGGATGATGATGGTAAATTGCTGTTACCTCTTACTGGATGCATGTGCATGTATATATGTACATTAAATCTGTGCATGCCTATATACAGAGAATACTTTTTTTTCTTTATATCTATCCATTTCTGAAATGTTTAGAGACAGAATAAGAGTCAAAAGAAAGAAGAATTCATGTCTAATAGGCCTTGTTAAAGCAAGTTTTTTATGCTTCATGTTGGTTGTAAATCAACACATAAAATATACTGGGATAATACGTAACTTTTATTAAATATTCCAATTGTTTATTGGTACATATACTAATGGCCACATGGAAGCCCTAAAACCTGAGGTCCATGTATTTATATGCATGGTTTTTAAAAAATGTAACGAAAAGGTATCACCACTAGGGAGCGTTCCAGATGATACTTTTTTCCTCTCACTGGAACTGCTCAAGGTCTATTTGGTCTATTTCACTGGACTTTTGCCAGAGGCCCCTTCTGGTAAATTAATGTAAAACGATACTAAGATAAAATAAGGCAGTATGTTTAACCTGAGGCAAAAGTATAGCTCTTCCTCCCATCCTTTCATGTGGTTCACTTTTTCTTCTAAGTTGGAGAAGTTTATATATGACAGAAAGTTCTTAACAAAATCATTAAATATCACTTGAGAGCCTAAATGAAAATTGAGTTCCCTAACCTATTTCTAACTAATTGAGTTCCAATTAACCATTCATTTTCTCTATTTCCCCCTTGGCTAGGCACAGACCCAGCATAGAGACAATACATTGACAGTAAGAGAACAGCACTAGCAAAAAAAAAAATCAACAAACTAATAGGTATTTATTAAGTGTCTACTAACTTCCAGGTACTATGCTAAAGTGCTGGAGATTGAAAGAAAGCTATAAAACACCCTTGTTTAGGAACCCAAGAAACTCACAAATTAATGGGGGAAACAACATGCAAAGAACTATGTACAAACAAGATTTATACAAGAGGGAAGAGGAGACAGTTACAGAGGAAAGGCTCTGGTATTATTAAAGAGGACCAGGAAATGCTCCTTAAAGAAGACTGGATTTTTGCTAGGACCTGAAATAAACCAGGAGGTAGAGGTGAAGAGAGAGTTCCAGGCACTGGGGACAGTCAATGAAAATACAGAGGGGAGAAATGGTATGTCTTGTGCTAGGAACAAGGAGACCAGTGTCTATTGATTACAGAGCAAATAGAAGAGAGTGAGGTATAAACAAACTGCAAACGGTAGAAAGGGTCCACATTATTAAGGACTTTAAAAGTAAGACGATAATCAGAAGACACTGGAATTTACTGAAGTTGTTCTTTAAGAAGATCAATTTGACAACTGAAGAAGATGGACCAGAGTCCGGCAAGACATGAGGCAGAAACAAACTAAATAAGAAAGAATAGATGCAGAAACATAGGACTAAGAACTGACTGGTTGAAGATTGGAAAAAGAATATAACAAGGATGTATCATATCACCTTGCTGAACTTATATGCAGAATATATCATGCAAAATACCAGGCTGAATGAATCAAAAGCTGAAATTCAGGTCGTCAGGAGAAATATCAACAATCTCAGATATGCAGACAATACCACTCTGATGGCAGAAAGTAAAGATAAGGGCAAAAGATGAAAGCATAAAAGCCAGTTTGAAGCTGAACATCAAAAAAACCAAGATTTTGGCAGTTGGTCCAATCACGTCCTTGAAAAAAAGAGGGAGAGGGGGCGGCTAGGTGGCACAGTGAGTAAAGCCCCGGCCCCGGAGTCAGGAGGACGCGACTTTGGTTCCGGCCTCAGACACTTAACAACCACACAAAAAAACCAGCCGTGTAACCTTGGGCAAGTTACTTAGCCCCAGTTGCCCTCCAAAAAAAAAGAAAAAAAAGAGGGAGAAAGAAATGGAAGCAGTGTCAGATTTTAGATTCTTGGACTCATCACTACAGATGGTGACTGAAGCCTTGAAATTATGAGACACTTGTTCCTTAGAAGGAAAGTTACAGCAAATCTGGACAGCAGATAAAAAGCAGAGACAATACCTTGCCAACAAAGGTCCATATAGTCAAAGCCATGGTTTTTCCAGTGTCAATGTATGGCAATGAGAGCTGTGAACTATAAGGAAAGTTCAGTACCACAGAATCAACATTTTTGAACTGTGGTGCTGGAAAAGACTTCTGAGAGTCCCTTGGAAAGCAAGGAGGTATAAACAGTCAATACTTAAATTAATTCAGACTGCTCTTTGTAAGGACAAATACTGAAGCTGAAACGTAAACACTTCAGCTACATAATAGGACAGGACTCATTGGAAAAGTTCATGCTTTTGGGAAAGATTGAAGGCAAAAGGAAAAGAGGAGGGGTGTCAGAGGATAAGATGGATAGATAATGTCATGGAAACAATGAACACGAACTTGGACAGACTTAGGGAGATAGCGGAGGATAAAAGGGCCTGGCCAGTGAATAGAGCACTGGCCCTGGGGTCAGGAGGACCTGAGTTCAAACCCGGCCTCAGACACTTAACACAAAAACTAGCTGTGTGACCTTGGGCAAGTTACTTAACCCCAATTGCCCTTCAAAAAGAAAAAAAAGAGGATAAAAGGGCCTGGCATGCTATGGTTCAGGGGTTACAAAGAGTCAGACACAACTGAACTACAACAAAATCTCGCATGTGATAGATACTAAGGTATTTGCAGATCTTATACTTGATTGAATGTGGTCATGGGGGGTGGGGGGAAAAGGGAGGGAAAGAAAATTTGAAAATCAAGGGAATGTGAAACTGAATCTTGTAAAATAAAAGTAAACAAACACATTAATAAAGACAAAAAAAGGAAAAAAAAGATAGATAAGGCCAGTTAGGCAAAGTACTGTGAAAAATCCGAGGAAGAAAACGATCCCTTTTGCCTATATGAATTAAGAAAGTTTGTTAAATAATTTTAATTTGAAGAAAGCCTTGAAAGGGAAGGCTTCCAACATATGGAAAATGACCAGGGAATGGGAGAAAGTATTTCAAATATAGAGGACAATGTGAACAGAAGCAAAGAATCAGGAAAGGACACCATCAGCAAGCATATTCAGCACTTCTTCTGTCAGGCACTGTGCTAACCAGTAAGGATGCAAATAAAAAGCAAAGAGTCTCAGTCCTCAAGGAGCTGATACTGTGGCAGGGAAAATGACATATGTAAACCAGAACAAAGAGAGAAAGAGGAGGGAGGAGTTAAGAACTAGATTTTAAGATATTCTGAGGGAGGTAGAGCTAAAACGGTAGCATGCACACAGTAACTCAGAACTCTCCCAACATTCTCTCCCCCAAACTACTTCAAAATAATTCCTCGAATTGCATTCTGGAGGGGTAGAGTCAACTCTCACCCCACATTTTATCTAAGACAACTTAAGAGTTGAGAAGTTTACAGCACCTGTAAGAGGGCTGGCCTGGACAACAGCACAAGCAGACAACACCATCAGCAAGCCTTGTAGGTGACGGCGACAATGGCAGCAGTTATGAAAACTCTCAGTCCAGAGAAACAAGCGGGTTGGATAACTGTTCAGAAAGATATTACAGAGAATCCTTTGCTGGCAATGGACGTAGGACATTGTTTGATTGCTCCTACACAGTTCCAGGTCACAGCTCCAGGATAGAAAGGAGTACGAACATTTGTGGTTACAGGTCAACAAGAAACCTGGTCACAGCTCCAGGATCAAGAGGGGCACTAAAGCACTTGTGGTTTCAGGGGAGCAAGTGCCTTCCTGGGCCAAGATGAGAGCATGGGTCAAGACAGCAGTGACTACACCTTTCCTTGGATCATAATATTTCGGAAGCACCAAAAACTTACAGACCCCCCACAACGAGCTCTGAAAAAGCAACACAAAACACCTGAAGCTTAAGACAGTATTCCCTCTACCCTGGGAGCAGAGCCAAACATAAACATGAAGTTAAAAACAAAGAATTAGGCTGGAAAAATGAGCAAACAAAAAAAGGAACCTAAACCACAAAAAAAGCTACTATGGTGATAGGGAAGATCAAGACACAAAATCAAACAAAGACAACCATGCAAAAATAGCCACAAGGCAAAGTCTCAAAGAAAAATGTGAACTGGATACAAACCTAACAAGAATTCCCAAAAGAGCTCAAAAAAGGATTTTAATAATCAAATAAGAAGAATAGAGGAAAAAATAGGAAAAGAAATGAGAGCAATACAAGAAAATTATTTTTTAAAAAGGCGCAATAGGTTGGTAAAAGAGGCACAAAAAAAATATTGAAGAAAACACCTTACAAAACTGGTCAAGTGGTAGGAGACGCACACAAATCCACCAAACTCCTTAAAAAGCAGAATTATCCAAATGGAAAAAGAAGTATAAAAGGTCAGTGAAGAAAATATTCCTTAAAAATGAGAAATGGGGAGGGTGTCTAGGTGGCACAGTGAATAGAACACCAGCCCTGGAGTCAGGACCTGGGTTCAGATCTGGCCTCAGACACTTAACACAAAAAAACTAGCCGTGTGACCTTGGGCAAGTCACTTTACCCCAACTGTCCTCCAAAAAGCAAAAAAAAAAAAAATTAGAAATGGGCAAATGGAAGCTAATGGCTCCAAGAGACATCAAGAAACAAAGAAAAAAAAATAGAAGAAAACATGAAATGTCTCATCAAAAAAACAAGTGACCTGGAAAGTAGATCAAGTAGAGATAATTTAAGGATTACTGGACCACCTAAAAGCCATGATAAAAAAAAAAAAAGCCTAGACATTGTTTTTCAAGAAATTATCAAAGAAAACTGTCTTGATATCCTAGAACCAGGTAGTAACATTGAAATGGAAAGAATACATTAATCACCTCCTTCTGAAAGAGATCCCAAAATGAAAATTCCCCAAGAATATTACTGCCAAATTCCAGAGCTCCCAGGTCAAGGAGAAAATATTGCAGGTGGCCAAAAAGAAACAATACAAATATTTTGGCTATTTATCAGGATCACACAATATTTTTTTTTTTGATCACACAATATAGGAGTTAAGATTACAACCATGAATCACTTATTCTGCAAAACTGAGTTATAATGCTCCAGGGGAGAAAATGGATATTTAATGAAATAGAGGATTTTCAAGAAAATCTCATTCAAACATAAGATTCAATAGAAGCATAAAAAGGTAAACATGAAACAGAAATCTCAAGGGACTTAATATGTTAAAACTTTACATTCCTATATAGGAAGACGATATTTTTAACTCCTTAGAAATTCATCATTAATAGGGCAGTTAGAGTATACATAGATAGAGGGCATGGATGTGAGTTAACTATGATGGGATGACCTCAAAAAAAAAAAATTAAGGGCGTAAGACATAGGGATGCATTGGGGAAAGGAAGAGGAAGAAGCGGGAAAATTGTCTCATATAAAATAGGCACATAAGGAAGAACTTTAACAATTGAGGGGAAAATTGCAGGGGGGGGGAGCAACAATTGAACCTCACTACCATCAGAACTGGTTCAAGGAGGAAATAGTATTAACACTCAGTTGGGTATAGAAATCTATCTTACTAATAACATGGATGAAGAAATGTAAATAAGAGGGTTTTTTTGGGGGGGGGCTGATAAAAGGGCAGATTAAGGGAGATAGTGGTCAGAAGCAAAAAAGACTTTTGAGGAGGAACAGGGTAAAAAGAGAGAGAAATATAAATGGGGGCTGGGGGTGAAATGGAGAGTTAATAATTATAACTGTGAATATGAATGGGATGAACTCACCCATAAAATGGAAGTGGACAGCAGAATATCTATTAGAGGCCAGAATCCAACAATATTTTGTTTACAGGAAATACAGTGTGAAATACAGCTGAAACAGAAAGACACTGACAGAATAAAAATAAGACGCTGGAGCAGAATATATTATTCTTCAGCTAAGGTAAAAAAGTCGGGGGTAGCAATCATGATCTCAGACAAAGCAAACACTGAAATAGACCTAATTAAAAGACGAAAGTAGGGAAACTACATTTTGCTAAAAGGTACTATAGATAATAAAGTAATACCAATACTAAATATATATGCACCAAATGCTATAGAATCCAAATTCTTAAAGGAAAAGTTAAATGAGTTATTGGAGGAAATATGCCAAAAAACTATGCTAGTGAGGGACCTCCATATTTTCCCCTCAGAACTTGATAAATGTAACCATAAAATAAATAAGAAAGAAGTTAAGGAGATGAATAGAATTTTAGAAAAGTTAGACATGACAGACCTATTGAGAAAACCATGGAAATAGAAAGGAGTATACCTTTTTCTCAACTGTACATGCCACCTTCACAAAAACTGAGGATGAATTAGGGCATAAAAACCTTACAATCAAACACAGAAAAACAGAAATATTAAATATATCCTTTTCAGACCATAGTGCAATAAAAATTACATTAAATAATGGGCCAAGGAAACAGATTAAAAATTAATTGGAAACTAAATAATCTTATTCTACAAAATGAGTGGGTTAAAGAACAAATCATAGAAACAACCAATAATTTCTTTAACGAGCAGAATTACAACTATGAGACAACATACCAAAATTTATGGGATACAGTCAAAGCAGTACATAGGAGAAAATGTATATCTTTAAACAGTTACATCAATAAAAGAGAGAAAAATTAGAAGAATAAAAGCACAGAATTTAAAAAAACTAGAAAAAGAAAAAAATCTAAAATCCCTATTAAAACACCAAATTGGAAATCCTGAAATCAAAGGAGAGTTCAACAAAACTAAAAGTAAAACATGAACTGATGAATAAAACTAGGAGTTGGTTTTATAAGAAAAAAAAAAAGATAAATAATTGGTTGACTTGATTTTTAAAAAGGAAGAAAACCAAATTACCAGCACAGAAAATGAAAAGATTAAATCTATCACCAATGAAGAAGAAATAAAATCAATTATCAGTAAATATTTTGCTCAATTATATGTGAGTAAATCTGACAATATAAGTGAAATGGATGAATGTTTACAAAAATATAAATTACCCAGATTAACAGAAAAGGAAGTAGAATGCTTTAAATAACCCTGTCTTAGAAAATAAAAATTGAATTCAACTAAACATGTAAAGAACAATTAATTCCAGTACTATATAAACTATTTGGAAAAATAGAGTCCTACCAAATTCTTTTTATGACACAAATATGGTACTGATAACTAAACCAGGGAGAGCCAAAACAGAGAAAAAAATCACAGATCCATTTCCCCAACGAATACTGATGCAAAAATTTTTAATAAAATACAAGCAAAGAGATTACATCATTATAGCCAGGATAATACTCTATGACTATAATCCCACTATGAGGTGGAATTTATACCAGGAATGCAGGGCTGGTTCAACATTAGGAAAACTATTAGCATAATTGATCATATCAATAATAAACCCAACAGAAATCATGTAATTAGTTCAGTAGATGTGGAAAAGGCTTTTGACAAAATACAGCACACATTCCTATTAAAAATGCTGGAGAGCACAGGAATAAAGGGAGCTTTCCTTAAAATGATAAGCAGTATGTATCTAAAATAATCAGCAAATATTATCTGTAATGGGGATAAGCTAGAAGCCTTTCAAATAAGATCGAGGTGAAACAAGGATACCCAATATCAGCACTATTATTTAATATTGTGCTAAAAATGTTAGCTTTAGCAAGTAAGAGAAGAAAAAGAAACTGAAATAGACAATCAAGAAACAAAGCTATCACTCTTTAGAGAAGATAATCAATTAAAAAATTACTTGAAATAATTTACAACTTTAGCAAAGTTATAAAGCTCAGCAGCATGAGATAGAAAGAAAAATTCCATTTAAAATAACTGTGGAAAGTATAAAATATTTGGGAGTCTACTTGCCAAAACAAACACAAAAACTATATGAACAAAACTACAAAGCACTTTCCACACAAATAAAGTCAGATCTAAACAACTGGAAACATATCAATTGCTCATGCAATTATTGCCTAGCCAACGTAATAAAAATGATAATTCTACCTAAATTAGTTTACTTATTCAGTGCCATACCAATCAAACTACCAAAAAATGTATTTTATAGAGCTAGAAAAAAATCATAACAAAATTCATCTGGAAGGTCAAGAATATAAAGGGAATTAATGAAAAAAAATGCAAAGGAAGGTATCCTAGCTATACCAGATCTAAAACTGTATTATAAAACTGCAATCATCAAAACTACTTGGTATTGGCTAAGAAACAGAATGGTAGATCAGTGGAACAGATTAGGTACACAAGACATAGTATTAAATGACTACAGTACTCTATTTGATAAACGCTTCTATCTTTTGGGAAAACAACTCAGCATTTGACAAAAACTGCTGGGAAAACTGGAAAACAGTATGGCAGAAATTAGGCATGGATCAATACTTCACATTATATATCAAGATAGGATCAAAATGGGTACATAATTTAGTTATAAGGTTGATGCCAAAAGCAAATTAGAAGAACAAGGAATAGTTTGCTTGTCAGATCTATGGAAAAGAGAAGAATTTATGACCAAATAAGAGATATAGAGAAATTAGTCCAATGTGAAAGAATACAAACAAGTCTTTCCTCAAGAATAAATGGTCAAACTGGCAGTTTTCAGATGAAGAAATTAAAGCTATCTATAGTGATATGAAAAAATGCTCTAAATCACTATTGGTTAGAGAAACGCAAATAAAAACAACTCTGATGTACTACCACACGCCTAACCGATTGGCTAATATGACAGAAAAAGAAATGGCAAATGTTGAAGGGAATGTGGAAACATTGGGACACTATTGTACAGTTGGTGTCCATTCTGGAGAATATTGCAACTAAGCCTAAAGGGCTAAAAAGCTGTACATACACTTTGACCCAGCAATACCATTACTAGGTCTGTATCACAAACAGATTAAAGAAAAAGAAAAAGGATCTATATGTAAAAAAATATTTGTAGTAGTTTTTTTTTGTGATGGCAACTAGCAGGAAACAGGAGGGATGCCCATCATTCGGGGAATGGTTGAACAAGTTACATTATATGATTGTGAAGGAATATTATTGTGCTATAAGAAATGGTGAGCAGGATGGTTTCTGAAAAACCTGGAAGACTTAGCAGAACTGATGCAAAGTAAAAGTTAGCAGAACTTAGGAGAATAATATACACAGCAAAAGCAATATTCTATGATGATCAACTGTGAATGATTTAGCTATTATGATCAATACAATGGACCAAGACTCTTCTAAAGAACTCATGATGAAAAATGCTATTCACTTCCATTGAAAGAATTGATGGAGGCAGTTTCAATTTCTTTTTTTTTTTGCAACATGACTAATATGGAAATGTTTTGCATGATTTCCCATGTATAACTTATACTATATGTATTGCTTTTTAATGGGTGGAATGGGAAGGAGGGAAATAATCTGACACTCAAAATTTTTATAAATGAATGTTAAAAATACATAAAAAGGGGGCAGCTAGGTGGCACAGTGAATAGAGAGCACTGGCCCTGGAGTCAGGAGGATCCGAGTTCAAACCCGGCGTCAGACACTTAACACAGAAACAAGCTGTGTGACCTTGGGCAAGTCACTTAACCCCAATTGCCCTCCCCCAAAAAGAAAAAATTTAAATACATAATAAATTTTAAAAGAAAAGTATTTTGATAAACATATTTCAATGTAATTTGTTTCCTTTGTAATCTGATGTATTTTATTTTAGGCATTTAAAAACACTACTCTGAGGAGGAGTTCAAAGGTCTCACAAGACTGCCAAAGGAGCTCATGAAACAAAAACAGTTAAGGCAGATGGAAGGAAATCTGAATAAACTGTACTAGCTGCTGGAGAGCTTGAGGAAACGTTTGTTGGAGAAATTGGCATTTGAACTGAGGCTTAAAAGAAACAGAGATTCTAGGCGGCAGAGTTTGGGAGGGAGAGAATTTGAAGTATGGAGAATAGCCAATACCAAGGCAAAAGAAGGGAAAGATGGAATTTCATATGCCAGGAAGTTGCTCAAATGCATTGGCAGAGAGCATTTTCTCACTCAGGAGTTCCCTTCACAGAATGAAATATCAGGTCCTAGTCTCACCAAACCCTGAGTAACAGCAATATAGATAGGGACTGGACCTGTGATTTAATGACAAATGACACATAACACTTTAAGGTTTGCAACATGCTTTATCACTGATCCTCTGAGACTCAACTCCATTCTCCCCAAATGGTATTAATCTTCTTGGTTATCAATGAAAGGGCCTCTAATTCAGGCTCAGGAGCCCCTCTCTGTCTCTCAGTTTTAGGAAGGGAAGGAATCTTCCTCATTCAGAGGAATACCCCAATAAGGTTACTGGATTTTGCAGTATATCCATGGAAGATTCCTTCTCTGTTCATCTTCTCCTCTCCTCTTTTGGCTGGATGTATGAAAAACAAAACAAACCTGAAAGGATTTTTTACATGCCCAATTATATAAATTTGTCTGGTTCCTAAATTCAAGAGCCCCAAGATCTACTGTTAACAAGCAGATATCTCAAGCCCTATTAGAGATACATTCCCTCTAGATAAGTAATTAATAAAGTAGGTTTATAACTCACTGTCAAAATTGTAAACTACCAGCAGATCAGAAAAGCTTGCTAAATATCTCTAAACTGGTTGTATGTCACAAGCCATCACTATCATTCTATACCGGGGGTAGGAACCTGTGGCCTCGAGGACAGGATTTGTTCGGTAAAGCTTGGATTCAGTTAAAAGACTGTACTTACGGTCCTAGAGGGCCACAAGTGGCCTCAAGGCTGCAGGTTCCCCACCCCTATTCTATACCACTTTCCTCTGTTTTTCCACTCCATTATTCCCAACTAGCTTCAGGAAAATTAAAAATAATTCATACAACAAAAAAAAAGGTTGAATGTTCCATAAATATCTTAAGCCCAACATGCCCAATGCTGAACTCATTATTTTCCCCCCTAAACTGTCCCTTCTTCCTAACTTATCTGTTCATTTCAAGGTTACCCATCTCCCCTGTCAGTCAGTCAAAACCTAAGTATCAACATCTACTCCTCATTCTCTCGTTTACCCTCCATATCCAATTAGCTGTCATTTTACTTCAGTAATCTCTCTCCTCTGACACTGCCACAATTCTGATGTAAGACTTCATGTCCTCATACCTGGACTTTTGCAATAGCCTACCAATGATAACGCTGCCTCAAGTCTTTCCTCACTCCAGTCCACTCTCTATTCAGATGTCAAACTGATTTTGCTGAAGTGTAGGTCTGACTCTAACCAAATTATCTCCTATTAAATAAACTGCAGTGGTTTTCTATTACCGCTAGGATGAAACGGTGCATTTGGTTTTTAAAGCCTTTCATAACCTTGCCCCTTCCTACCTTTCCAATCTTCTTACACCTTATTCTCCACTTCTAAGTACTATTCAATCCAGGGACATTGACTTATTTGCTTTTCCTAGCAAAAACACATCATTTCTCCACTGTCAGTCAGTCAATAAACATGCATTAAAGCACCTAAAAAATGTATCAAGAAGGAGGTCATAGTCATTATAATGGGTGCATTTCACTAGCTGTCCCTCATAACTGGAACACTCTACCACCTCATCTCTACCTCTTACCTTCCCTGGCTTTCGAATCTCAGCTATAAAGTCCTATCTTCTACAAGAAGCCCTTCGCAGTCCTCAATTTTAGAGCTTTTCCTTTCTAACTACCCCCAATTTAAGCTATATAAATCTTATGTGTACATAGTTATTTGCATGCTGTCTCCCTTCAGAATTTATTTATTTTTAGTTTTCAACATTCATTTCCACAAAATTTTGAGTTCCAAATTTTCTCCCTATCTCTCCCCTACCCCAAGATGGCAAGCATACTGACTGCTCCTTCCCCCAGTCTGTCCTCTCATATATCCCCCCCATCCCTCCTCCCCGCTTACTTTCTTGTATGGCAAGATGGATTTTTATACCCCAGTGCCTGTATATCTTATTTCCCAGCTGCAGGTAACAATTATTTTTTACATTTGTTTTTAAAACTTTGAGTTCAGGGGCAGCTAGGTAATGCAGTGAATAGCGCACCAGCCCTGGAGTCAGGAGAACCTGGGTTCGGATCTGGCCTCAGACACTTAACACAAAAACTAGCTGTGTGACCTTGGGCAAGTCACTTAACCCCAATTGCCCTCCAAAAAGCAAAAAAAAAAAGGAAGAAAAAAAACACTTTGAGTTCCAGATTCTTTCCCTTCTTCCTTCCTTACCCATCGCCACTGGGAAGACAAGCAATTTAATATAGGTTATACATGTATAGTTTGCATGCTGTCTCCCTCATTACATGGTGAACATTTTAAGAGCAGGGGCTGGGTATCTGGCACCTGGCACATTAATAAATGCTAACTGACTATGACTATAACTATGATAAATCATATATCCTGGTATGGATTCAAGTACAGTCTCAGTAATAGACTATTTTCAGAAGACTAGCCTGGTTTCGTCACTTTCACTGCCACTAGGCTGTCCACTTGGTAAATCCATGGTCACCTATGAAAAAACAAAACATAATGGCCCTCAGTCCTAAGCAATCCCCTTCCACTTTTGCAGTGATGTCAGCAGAGTTAAGAAAAGAGAAGGCGAAGGCTACTAAGAATCCTATGGTCTTTAGACCATTTATAAACATTAAGTTCATTAATAATACTCTAAATGTGAGCTCCTTGTGCTATGGTCAACAAACTGACATACTATTTCAGGGACTGCATCGAGTCAGTATCATCATTCTCATTTCTACAGACTGAGGGGGGCTGCTTGGAAGGGAAGCTTACAAGGTTCTTCTTGAAGAGGTAAACAGAGTTGACTTTATCATGGATTCAAAGGAATCAGCAAACATCATTTCACAGGACATTTGATCATCACCTATTACATAGTTCATGACAAGTATTTACAAGACCACCATGAAAACAAATGCAGTTTATGCCACTGTTTCTAACCACAATTCAATCATCTCTAATTCCATTTCTAACAACAACAAAAAATCTTTAAGACCCTCTAAATTAAAACATATACTTTAATATTGTGACTTCAATGCAAAAGCAAGATAGATGATGAAAAAAATATACTGAAAAGCAAGGGTCAAAAATAATGAATGAGAGGATAAAGACTCACAGTCTACACAAAATTCTCATGCCTATTACAACTACAATACTTTCTCTTTAGGAACCAGTAGGCACCAGACATGATAAACAATAACATCACAAAAATGAAACTGACGATGTTTAGAGCCAGGAAAAGACACATCATTCCTGATATGAAAGTCATCCTGAATCAGCTATCTATGGACAGTCAAAAAATCAATTTATCCTCTCAAAAAGCTCAAAGAAAGAATAACTATCAGAAAAAAAAAATATACTATGCAATTACACTTACTCCAACCTGTTATACGCTATTGATGCCCCAAACTGGGAAGCAAAAGGTAAGGGCAGTGATAGTGACCATACCAATTTTATACCTAAGAGTACTGGGCCTGGAGGAAGGAAGATCTGAGTTCAAATTTGGCCTCAGACATGTACAAGCTGTGTGACCCTAGGCAAATCACTTAACCCTGTTTACCTCAGTTTCCTCACCTATAAAATGATCTGGAGAAGGAAATGGCAAACCACTCCAGTATCTCTGCCAAGAAAACCCCAAATGAGGTCATGAAGAGTCAGACACAACTGAACAACAACAAATACATGTAGTTTCCTCCCAAAAGCAATCAAACAAAAAGCATCTTTACTAAGCACCTACTATGTACCAGGCATTGTGCTACGCAGAGACTTTTTCAAAGGAAAAAATGAAACAATTCCTGCCCTCAAGAAACACAAGAGATCCAAAGCTGGATGGGATTTTAGTGGTCATCTAGACCAACCCACTCATTTTACAAATGAGAAAATAAAGGGCCAGGAAGGTTAAGTAATTTGAGCTTAGGGTCTGTCAAGAAAGATGTGCAATAATACACACGATATAAACAAAATACACATGGGGTAATTTTGGGAGGAAGAGAAGGATCAAGAAATGTTTCTTATAGGTAGTTCAGAGGAAACAAGAGGCAGAGGTTAAGGAGGGAGCACATTCCTGGGATGAGGGATGTTCGGTGTAAAGTCACTGAAACACAAGAGCTGGAACGTCCTGTGTAAGAAAGGACAACAAAGAAAGCCAATTTGCTGGACTGGAGATTGCAAGAAGGAATAAGTAATGTTAAGGCTGGAAAATAGGTTGGGGCCAGGACGTTAAAGATTTTTTTTTTTAAGCAATCGGCTGAGTATCTGAGCCCAGATTTGATCCAGGTCATCCCGACACTGGAGCCGGTGCTCTTACTCGCTGAGTCACCTGGCCTTCCCTAAGCAATTGGGGTTAAGTAACTTGCTCAAGGTTACAAGGCCAGGTGTTTCTGGGTGGGTGCTAAATGTGTGAGCCCGGGATTCGATCTCCAGGTCTTCTCAACACTGGAGTGGGTGCTCTTACTCGCTGTGCTACCTGGCCGCCCCGGTTAAGATTTTCAATGGCAGATTATGCTTGATCTAAGAAGTGAGGAACCACTGCAGTTTACTGAATAGGGAAAAGGCACAGAGAGACTTGCACTTAAATATCACTTCTGCAACTCTTTAGGAATAGGGAGAGCCTTGAGACAGGAAGACCAATTAGGAGGCTGTAGCAACAGTACAAAGGAGAGGTGATAAAAGCTTGAACTATAGTGATTATATGAGTAGTAAGACCAGGATTAATGCAAGCAATGTTGGAGAGGTAGAAACAATATTTAACAGCACAGTGGATTTGTGGAGTACCTGCAAGTGAGCACCTCAAGTTTCTCCCCACTCTAATCCATCTTCCATTCAGCCATTAAAGTGATTTTCCCAAAGTGTAGGTCTAATCATGCCACCTCACTACTCAATAGACTCCAGTAGCTTCCTACTACCTCCAGGATCAAACACAAAATGCTCTGAGATTCAAAGCCCTTCATAACCAGTCCCCTTCCACCTTTCCAGTCTTCTTAGACCTTACTTTCCCACAAGTCCTCTTCAACCCAGTGACACTGGCTTTCTGGCTGTTCCCCAAACAAAACATCTTTCACCTCTGGCCATTTTCTCTGACCATCCCTCAGGCATAGAATGTTCTCCCTCCTTCCCTCTGCCTATTGACTTCCCTGGCTTCCTTTAAGTTTGAACTAAAATTTCTTTCACTAGAAGCCTTCCCCAACCCCTCTTAATTCCAGGATCTTCTCACTACTGATAATTCCCTATCTATTCTCTATACAGCTTGTTTGGTATATATTTATTTACATGCTGTCTCCCCCATTATATTGTAAGTTCTTTGAGGTCAGAGACTGACAAAAAACAGTCTGGTTTTTATTCCCAGGGCCTGGCATACAGTGAGTACTTAATAAATCTTTACTGAGCTGAGGATGACCAACTGTGGTGCCCTTGACAGAAACAGGGATGTCCAGAAAAGTGGTAGCTTGAGGGGAAAGATACTAAGTTCAGTTTTGGCCATAGGGAGTTTAAGATATGGATGAGATCCGTAATTAGAAATAAACAGTAAGTAACTGGTGATTTGGGGCCAGAAATGGAAACAGGATGGAGAGTCATCAGCACAGAGATGATAACTAAAGTCAGCAAGGGAGTAGAGAGGTTAGTGTTCAATAGTTCATTAATGCTCCCTGATATTAAAATTAAAATGAGTACCAGCATCTAATATCTCAGGTCTGTCACTTATTATCCAGTGACCTTAGGCAAATCACTTAACTTCTCTGGGCTCCGGTTTCCTCATCTGTAAACAGAGGAAGGGGCTTTTTTTTTTTTTTTAAGCAATCGGGGTTAAGTAACTTGCTCAAGGTTACACGGCCAGGTGTTTCTAGGTGGATGCTAAGTATCAGAGCCCAGATTCGATCCCCAGGTCATCCCGACACTGGAGCCGGTAAGATGTCACTGTGCTACCTGGCCGCCCCTGGAAGGGGCTCTTAACCTGGAAGTCTGTGAACTTTAAAAAAAGAATCTTTTGATAACTGCATTTCATTATAACTGATTTCCTCTTTAATCTCATGTATTTTAGTTTTTACGTTATTCTCAGGAGATCCATAAGTTTCATCAGACTGTCAACAGGACCCAAGACGGGGGAAAAAGGTTAAGAATCGCTAGACTGATCATTTCTAAGGTTCCTTCCAGGTCTATCCATCCCTAAAGCCTTAAATGCCATTTTAAGTTGCAAAAAGGTGTCCCAAAAATCTTGGTGCAAAAGCGGAAAACTGCATTAAATTTTTTTGGGCTACCCAGGGGGTAGGGGAACACACAGCGCTTCCCATACACTCAGCAAACGTGAATCCAGGATGGAATCGGAAACTCACGGCCCAGAAGATCCAGGTTATCTGGACCGGGTCACTGTCACTGAACTTTTCCAACTCTTGGAAAGTGACAAGAAAGCGGTGGGCAGGGAGAAGTCTAGGACTAAGTTAACCTCACCCCCGGGACAGACTGGTACTCTAAATTCAAAT